>NW_027526225.1:49184794-49238955 GCF_048455015.1 Haemaphysalis longicornis | reverse complement strand
AAAGTAGCTCTTGAAGTGGGGTAAATGTCATTCGATACTTAAAGGAGCCATGAAGACAAAATACAAGTTTTTGGCGCTCAGTGAATGCTACGGAGCCGAAACATTCAGTCTTCCTTTGCAGTGAAATATACCTGCCCGCTTGCAGTTAAAAGTAGCTCTTGAAGTGGGGTAAATGTCATTCGATACTTAAAGGAGCCATGAAGACAAAATACAAGTTTTTTGGCGCTCAGTGAATGCTACGGAGCCGAAACATTCAGTCTTCCTTTGCAGTGAAATATACCTGCCCGCTTGCAGTTAAAAGTAGCTCTTGAAGTGGGGTAAATGTCATTCGATACTTAAAGGAGCCATGAAGACAAAATACAAGTTTTTTGGCGCTCAGTGAATGCTACGGAGCCGAAACATTCAGTCTTCCTACGCAGTGAAATATACCTGCCCGCTTGCAGTTAAAAGTAGCTCTTGAAGTGGGGTAAATGTCATTCGATACTTAAAGGAGCCATGAAGACAAAATACAAGTTTTTTGGCGCTCAGTGAATGCTACGGAGCCGAAACATTCAGTCTTCCTTTGCAGTGAAATATACCTGCCCGCTTGCAGTTAAAAGTAGCTCTTGAAGTGGGGTAAATGTCATTCGATACTTAAAGGAGCTATGAAGACAAAATACAAGTTTTTTGGCGCTCAGTGAATGCTACGGAGCCGAAACATTCAGTCTTCCTTTGCAGTGAAATATACCTGCCCGCTTGCAGTTAAAAGTAGCTCTTGAAGTGGGGTAAATGTCATTCGATACTTAAAGGAGCTATGAAGACAAAATACAAGTTTTTTGGCGCTCAGTGAATGCTACGGAGCCGAAACATTCAGTCTTCCTTTGCAGTGAAATATACCTGCCCGCTTGCAGTTAAAAGTAGCTCTTGAAGTGGGGTAAATGTCATTCGATACTTAAAGGAGCCATGAAGACAAAATACAAGTTTTTAGGCGCTCAGTGAATGCTACGGAGCCGAAACATTCAGTCTTCCTTTGCAGTGAAATATACCTGCCCGCTTGCAGTTAAAAGTAGCTCTTGAAGTGGGGTAAATGTCATTCGATACTTAAAGGAGCTATGAAGACAAAATACAAGTTTTTAGGCGCTCAGTGAATGCTACGGAGCCGAAACATTCAGTCTTCCTTTGCAGTGAAATATACCTGCCCGCTTGCAGTTAAAAGTAGCTCTTGAAGTGGGGTAAATGTCATTCGATACTTAAAGGAGCCATGAAGACAAAATACAAGTTTTTTGGCGCTCAGTGAATGCTACGGAGCCGAAACATTCAGTCTTCCTTTGCAGTGAAATATACCTGCCCGCTTGCAGTTAAAAGTAGCTCTTGAAGTGGGGTAAATGTCATTCGATACTTAAAGGAGCCATGAAGACAAAATACAAGTTTTTAGGCGCTCAGTGAATGCTACGGAGCCGAAACATTCAGTCTTCCTTTGCAGTGAAATATACCTGCCCGCTTGCAGTTAAAAGTAGCTCTTGAAGTGGGGTAAATGTCATTCGATACTTAAAGGAGCCATGAAGACAAAATACAAGTTTTTTGGCGCTCAGTGAATGCTACGGAGCCGAAACATTCAGTCTTCCTTTGCAGTGAAATATACCTGCCCGCTTGCAGTTAAAAGTAGCTCTTGAAGTGGGGTAAATGTCATTCGATACTTAAAGGAGCCATGAAGACAAAATACAAGTTTTTTGGCGCTCAGTGAATGCTACGGAGCCGAAACATTCAGTCTTCCTACGCAGTGAAATATACCTGCCCGCTTGCAGTTAAAAGTAGCTCTTGAAGTGGGGTAAATGTCATTCGATACTTAAAGGAGCCATGAAGACAAAATACAAGTTTTTTTGGCGCTCAGTGAATGCTACGGAGCCGAAACATTCAGTCTTCCTTTGCAGTGAAATATACCTGCCCGCTTGCAGTTAAAAGTAGCTCTTGAAGTGGGGTAAATGTCATTCGATACTTAAAGGAGCTATGAAGACAAAATACAAGTTTTTAGGCGCTCAGTGAATGCTACGGAGCCGAAACATTCAGTCTTCCTTTGCAGTGAAATATACCTGCCCGCTTGCAGTTAAAAGTAGCTCTTGAAGTGGGGTAAATGTCATTCGATACTTAAAGGAGCCATGAAGACAAAATACAAGTTTTTAGGCGCTCAGTGAATGCTACGGAGCCGAAACATTCAGTCTTCCTTTGCAGTGAAATATACCTGCCCGCTTGCAGTTAAAAGTAGCTCTTGAAGTGGGGTAAATGTCATTCGATACTTAAAGGAGCCATGAAGACAAAATACAAGTTTTTTGGCGCTCAGTGAATGCTACGGAGCCGAAACATTCAGTCTTCCTTTGCAGTGAAATATACCTGCCCGCTTGCAGTTAAAAGTAGCTCTTGAAGTGGGGTAAATGTCATTCGATACTTAAAGGAGCTATGAAGACAAAATACAAGTTTTTAGGCGCTCAGTGAATGCTACGGAGCCGAAACATTCAGTCTTCCTTTGCAGTGAAATATACCTGCCCGCTTGCAGTTAAAAGTAGCTCTTGAAGTGGGGTAAATGTCATTCGATACTTAAAGGAGCTATGAAGACAAAATACAAGTTTTTTGGCGCTCAGTGAATGCTACGGAGCCGAAACATTCAGTCTTCCTTTGCAGTGAAATATACCTGCCCGCTTGCAGTTAAAAGTAGCTCTTGAAGTGGGGTGAATGTCATTCGATACTTAAAGGAGCCATGAAGACAAAATACAAGTTTTTTGGCGCTCAGTGAATGCTACGGAGCCGAAACATTCAGTCTTCCTACGCAGTGAAATATACCTGCCCGCTTGCAGTTAAAAGTAGCTCTTGAAGTGGGGTAAATGTCATTCGATACTTAAAGGAGCCATGAAGACAAAATACGAGTTTTTAGGCGCTCAGTGAATGCTACGGAGCCGAAACATTCAGTCTTCCTTTGCAGTGAAATATACCTGCCCGCTTGCAGTTAAAAGTAGCTCTTGAAGTGGGGTAAATGTCATTCGATACTTAAAGGAGCTATGAAGACAAAATACAAGTTTTTAGGCGCTCAGTGAATGCTACGGAGCCGAAACATTCAGTCTTCCTTTGCAGTGAAATATACCTGCCCGCTTGCAGTTAAAAGTAGCTCTTGAAGTGGGGTAAATGTCATTCGATACTTAAAGGAGCCATGAAGACAAAATACAAGTTTTTTTGGCGCTCAGTGAATGCTACGGAGCCGAAACATTCAGTCTTCCTTTGCAGTGAAATATACCTGCCCGCTTGCAGTTAAAAGTAGCTCTTGAAGTGGGGTAAATGTCATTCGATACTTAAAGGAGCCATGAAGACAAAATACAAGTTTTTAGGCGCTCAGTGAATGCTACGGAGCCGAAACATTGAGTCTTCCTTTGCAGTGAAATATACCTGCCCGCTTGCAGTTAAAAGTAGCTCTTGAAGTGGGGTAAATGTCATTCGATACTTAAAGGAGCCATGAAGACAAAATACAAGTTTTTTGGCGCTCAGTGAATGCTACGGAGCCGAAACATTCAGTCTTCCTACGCAGTGAAATATACCTGCCCGCTTGCAGTTAAAAGTAGCTCTTGAAGTGGGGTAAATGTCATTCGATACTTAAAGGAGCTATGAAGACAAAATACAAGTTTTTAGGCGCTCAGTGAATGCTACGGAGCCGAAACATTCAGTCTTCCTTTGCAGTGAAATATACCTGCCCGCTTGCAGTTAAAAGTAGCTCTTGAAGTGGGGTAAATGTCATTCGATACTTAAAGGAGCCATGAAGACAAAATACAAGTTTTTAGGCGCTCAGTGAATGCTACGGAGCCGAAACATTCAGTCTTCCTTTGCAGTGAAATATACCTGCCCGCTTGCAGTTAAAAGTAGCTCTTGAAGTGGGGTAAATGTCATTCGATACTTAAAGGAGCCATGAAGACAAAATACAAGTTTTTTGGCGCTCAGTGAATGCTACGGAGCCGAAACATTCAGTCTTCCTACGCAGTGAAATATACCTGCCCGCTTGCAGTTAAAAGTAGCTCTTGAAGTGGGGTAAATGTCATTCGATACTTAAAGGAGCTATGAAGACAAAATACAAGTTTTTTGGCGCTCAGTGAATGCTACGGAGCCGAAACATTCAGTCTTCCTACGCAGTGAAATATACCTGCCCGCTTGCAGTTAAAAGTAGCTCTTGAAGTGGGGTAAATGTCATTCGATACTTAAAGGAGCTATGAAGACAAAATACAAGTTTTTTGGCGCTCAGTGAATGCTACGGAGCCGAAACATTCAGTCTTCCTTTGCAGTGAAATATACCTGCCCGCTTGCAGTTAAAAGTAGCTCTTGAAGTGGGGTAAATGTCATTCGATACTTAAAGGAGCCATGAAGACAAAATACAAGTTTTTAGGCGCTCAGTGAATGCTACGGAGCCGAAACATTCAGTCTTCCTACGCAGTGAAATATACCTGCCCGCTTGCAGTTAAAAGTAGCTCTTGAAGTGGGGTAAATGTCATTCGATACTTAAAGGAGCTATGAAGACAAAATACAAGTTTTTAGGCGCTCAGTGAATGCTACGGAGCCGAAACATTCAGTCTTCCTTTGCAGTGAAATATACCTGCCCGCTTGCAGTTAAAAGTAGCTCTTGAAGTGGGGTAAATGTCATTCGATACTTAAAGGAGCCATGAAGACAAAATACAAGTTTTTAGGCGCTCAGTGAATGCTACGGAGCCGAAACATTCAGTCTTCCTTTGCAGTGAAATATACCTGCCCGCTTGCAGTTAAAAGTAGCTCTTGAAGTGGGGTAAATGTCATTCGATACTTAAAGGAGCCATGAAGACAAAATACAAGTTTTTTGGCGCTCAGTGAATGCTACGGAGCCGAAACATTCAGTCTTCCTACGCAGTGAAATATACCTGCCCGCTTGCAGTTAAAAGTAGCTCTTGAAGTGGGGTAAATGTCATTCGATACTTAAAGGAGCTATGAAGACAAAATACAAGTTTTTTGGCGCTCAGTGAATGCTACGGAGCCGAAACATTCAGTCTTCCTACGCAGTGAAATATACCTGCCCGCTTGCAGTTAAAAGTAGCTCTTGAAGTGGGGTAAATGTCATTCGATACTTAAAGGAGCTATGAAGACAAAATACAAGTTTTTTGGCGCTCAGTGAATGCTACGGAGCCGAAACATTCAGTCTTCCTTTGCAGTGAAATATACCTGCCCGCTTGCAGTTAAAAGTAGCTCTTGAAGTGGGGTAAATGTCATTCGATACTTAAAGGAGCCATGAAGACAAAATACAAGTTTTTTGGCGCTCAGTGAATGCTACGGAGCCGAAACATTCAGTCTTCCTACGCAGTGAAATATACCTGCCCGCTTGCAGTTAAAAGTAGCTCTTGAAGTGGGGTAAATGTCATTCGATACTTAAAGGAGCCATGAAGACAAAATACAAGCTTTTAGGCGCTCAGTGAATGCTACGGAGCTGAAACATTCAGTCTTCCTTTGCAGTGAAATATACCTGCCCGGTTGCAGTTAAAAGTAGCTCTTGAAGTGGGGTAAATGTCATTCGATACTTAAAGGAGCCATGAAGACAAAATACAAGTTTTTTGGCGCTCAGTGAATGCTACGGAGCCGAAACATTCAGTCTTCCTACGCAGTGAAATATACCTGCCCGCTTGCAGTTAAAAGTAGCTCTTGAAGTGGGGTAAATGTCATTCGATACTTAAAGGAGCTATGAAGACAAAATACAAGTTTTTTGGCGCTCAGTGAATGCTACGGAGCCGAAACATTCAGTCTTCCTTTGCAGTGAAATATACCTGCCCGCTTGCAGTTAAAAGTAGCTCTTGAAGTGGGGTAAATGTCATTCGATACTTAAAGGAGCCATGAAGACAAAATACAAGTTCGCTTCATTAGAAAGGCGGCTTTGTCCTGATAAAAATGACACTGATTTCATCACAAACTTCCAAAAAATAACGGAGATATTAAAGAAAACGTGTGGAGCTGTGGCGACTCGTTAACCAGTTTCCAGCAACTTTTCCATGACGTCACAGAATCGTGTTTGGGCGATTGGCGGCGGCCAAACTAATCAATCGGCAGGACACATGACAGGACGATTGTAGTGGGGCCGCTAGTTCCGTTTGAACGAATCGCTCGAATGCTGACGACGTGACGCCGCGTCGCGTTTGCAGGACAAATAAAGATGTTTTCTCTCTCTCTCTCTCTCGAATGCTGACGTGCACCTAACCCACGGAAAATTATGTTTCTAGTGCTGGCCCATGTGACGTTCCTCGCGCCCATAACACGTCACTGTGGCGCGAAATTTGAAAGTTCGCACGCATTTCATGCGTTTTTTATCGGTTAAAAAACGTCTTTCGTGGCCTGAATGGAGCTGAGTGAGGTACTGAAGCCTAACTCTTTAAAGTTAAACAAAGTTGTATTTTCTCTTCATAAGATGTAATTTTAACACAACTGCCAACTTTTAAAATGAAGAGAAATGTTTTCAGTATTACGCCAGATTCACAACTCAATCATTTGCAACATGCATAAACTAACTAGAAACCGCAGTAGATGGTGCCAGGTGTTCCAGCATAGGACTGAAAGCTACTACTGCCCTTGCCCCTGGGCAGTGCAATCAACGTACTGATTTTGGGGTTAAGCACCAAAATCAGTACGTTGATTGCACTGCGGGAGCCGTGTATAAGCTCCCATTGTCTTGCCATAGGGCCTACGTTGGACAAACAGGACGGTGCCTTAATCAACGCCTCCGTGAGCATGCCAATTGAGCGGAAAAAGGCACAGACGGGAACCTCGCCAGTCATTGCCAGAACTGCAAGTGTTCGCTTCGATTTAACGAATGTACGGTTGCCTTTCGCGATCCCGATCAGCGCACACGGGAGATTGTGGAGGCGGCTGAGATACATTATGGTGGCGAAGATTGTGTAAGCGCGACCTCCGTATCTTTATCAGTGAAAGAGCTGGCCTTCCTGGGTACGCCCATGACATAAGGAACGTGTACGTGCCTGTACAGTGCGCACATACACTGGTTTTTTGTATTTTTTTTCACCATTTCATATATATATGTTGTTTTTGTAACTAAAATTTTGCAAGTAGTGCTTGTCCTTGTCTCGTTCATCTTCTGTCTAAATTTTTTGCGCTTTAAAGTTGCACCATGGATTACCAACTAGCTCGAACCCACACGTTGTGAACAAATCACGCAGCGCCACTCCGGGCTGGTCAGAACTGAAGCTTGCGCAGTGTTTCCAGATGCGAAGGAAAGAGTAAAAGCGTTTATCGAAGATGTTGCAGTCTTTTTAAAGAGGCCATGAAGAGAAAATACAACTTTGTTCAGTTTGTAAGAACTAGCCTTTGGTAACTCACATTGCGCCATCCCAGCCACGAAAGATGCATTTTTTAACCGAAAATATGCAGGAACTATTGAAAAACTTTGTGCGCTACGCTGATGTGATATGGGCAGGAGTGACATGACATTGGCAAACATATTTCAAGGGTTGAAAAAACTGTGCGTAAAAGACAAGACAATAAGGAAGGGGGAAAACGAACATGACCACATACCATCCAGTGGCGTACGCAGGATTTCGGTTCTATAAAACTATAAAAAAAATAACAAAAGAATTTGGAAACGTGAAATTTAAAAAGTATATCGTGAATAAGACACACTTCTGAGGGCATAGTAGTTGCTTTCTGCATAACCCTTTGGTTGTTCTCTTTATTTTTGTGTTTAAGCACTGGCATATATGAAATTACCTTATCGTGATGAAAACAGACGTCGAAGTCAGGTAGCCGCATTGCATAGCTTGTGACCGAAGATGGATGACATGCAATCTTTATTTGATGACGCATCATCAATTCTAATCGTAAACATAAAGCGGAATAGATTCGATACGTTGCTTGAAAGCGAGTCCGTACTGGGTCGTAATACTGAAGTGGAAAAATGTCTAAACAATGCGGTAGTGAACAATCGCGGTACTGGAATGCGCCGAAACGTCACAAAGATGAACATACACGGAGTCAAAAGCAGCAATAATCAGCGCGCAAACACAGATAACAGCTTCGCAGAAACACTGGATCACCCACGGCGCGATGTCTACATGATTCAGTTTTTTTATTATGGCATCTGTTTTGCCACGAACCGACGCACTCGTTATAAAATAAAGCAGCCGTTACACGCAATTCCATCAGAGGTCAAGTAAAGTTGCTCCAGTGAAAATTGCTAAAAATATTCGCAGCTCATTTAGGCGTCTGCGAGTCCAACGCAAAACTTTGTCGGAGCGAAGCATGCAGAATAGGTTGTAAGCGAGTTGGTCTCGACAGGAGAGAGTAAAGGAGGACATAAAGCCCGGCAAAGACCTAAACGTGCCAGCGGCGCAGGCAGCTCTGACACGAGATGTGAAGTCGCCGCGCCGGTGCGACGGTGGAACTTACGCGAACGGAGTGTCTGTATGCAGGAACGGGGCTGCAGCATGCGAGCGTATAACGCTCGTATAAAGTTATTAAAGACGGTAGTCTTTATTGTGATCCTTAAACACAGAAATTTTGGTCTGTTTGCATGTCTGTCTGTCTGTGACTCGATTCAGCCACCCGGGTGAAACAGAAGCTGCGCAATAGACAGTCTAGTCCACTTATAACAATATCCAAGTTCCGAGGAAATCCCATCGTTAGAACCGATTATTGTTATATTCGGGTTGCTAAATAAAAAGACGGAGCAGAGCTCAAAACATTTTATTTGCAGGCAAGCAAGGCTGTACTGCTACCTACCTGTGGAAAAGAAGCCATACTCGGTCAGCTTTGTTGAAACACATGAGCTGGCGCACATATTTTTCAAGAGCATCTATAGGTGCTTCACCTAGCTGAGCGAAGGGTCCTTGTTGGAAACGAAGTGCTTGCGAAGTGCTTCTTGTGCTTGCTTTCAACCCGCACGTGCTGGCGCCTTACTGCGCAGTTTGGTACGCGTCGTTTTCGGCGGCCACTTTTTTCGCTTACTATCGTAAAAACCAACCCAACGGGCGGTCGTAACTAGATGGACGCGGGGGATGCCGGTTATATACACACATTTTGCCTCACATGTACCTGCAGTTTTCTTTGCGCTAAGCAACGGGGAGATGTATGACAAGCGCCAGCGGCTCAGGAGCTTCGTACGGTTATAGGCTATGAACTATATAAACCGCTTGGTTTTCGAACCCTTTGTGGGACGCGGTTTCTTGTAAGCCGTCGCGCTCTCCTTGCGTCCGTTATCTCGCTGCGCTGCCTGATTCCGGCAGTCGCTTGACACCGAACAGCGTTACAGCGAGCGAGCTACGACGGCAAGGCGAGCCCCTAAAGTGCTCTGCACTTACCAGACATGACCCTAACTGGTGTACAGAGATGTGTGAGGCCTATTGGCGGTGAGCGCGAACACAGGCGGCGCTGCGAAGCGCGCCTCCGTGACGTCAGCTTAGGGATTCTCGCATTTATCGTCTGCTTCACTCAGGATCGCTCTTCCTGCTGTTTCTTTGCGCTCGGTCAACGTCTGATGCTTGTCCGCACCAGAATTGGCGTGTGGGTAACTTTTTATCATAATAATAGGCTTAAAATCGCATACACTAGCTCATGGTGTCAATTAAAGTATAGTTTTGGATACCGCTACGGGAGAAACATTGCCGGCGCCACCCCATTCCCTGCGAAGCCGGTCCTGTGCGGAGCGCGAAGAGTCGAAGCTAGGTGTCAGCTTCTAATGTAAGCATTCGAACAAAAGGAACAGTCAGCTGCTAATAACCGACAACAGCGAAAATGGAGGACTAAAACAAATTCTAGGCCTTCAGGGCTGTCGGCTTAGGCAGAAGGCATCACGATTCCCTGTAATCATATGTAAGGTAAAACAGCTTTTGCAACCTTGCCGAACGCTCGAACGCGTTTTGTCACATCACTTTACGTTGTCAAGGCATGAAAGTTTGCCGACATGCACTATAGACTTCAAAAACTGTAGGTTGAGTTCCAAATAACCCAGTGTGTATATACGCGCGTGCTGATTCTACACCAGGCATCTAACCAGTATGGAGGTTTATTGAACAAAACGAGTCACGTCTTCGTTAAATTTATAGTAACAGATATGTTTGTTAAGACCTGGAGGGATATTTCGGAACATTTTGCACAGCCATATCTTCCCGATATTCGGATATGCGTTATAGGAAAACTGCACTCAAGAGGAGGAGGAGGAGTAAGCGGAGGAGGGGAGGAGGGGAAAACTTTGTTTAACAACTACATCGATCTGGTTAGTGCGCCGGGTCCTCAGTCCAGGACAAGAGAGTAAAAGTAATTTTCTTCCCATCCCGAGTAGAATAAGATTTGTTCTTCGCGCCTGGAAGGTTGAAAAGCAATAAAGAGCTACTTGGAATTCTTCTTCGGTTTCGAGTCTTGTAATATATGAAGGTATACTATTTATTACGTTAGTTAGCGAGTATATCATGCCTTCAACACCGTAATCATGTCATTATTGTTCGAGTTGAGAGCCAGTTTGTTATGATAACGATATAATTACGATAGAAATTCGGAGCACAAAATCCGCCTTCGAGTACTGTGGACCACGTTGTTTAGGGCGCGATCGCGGTGGCGTAGCACAAACCTTCTCATTGTATTTGCATGTGAATAAACAAAGCACGCTGCGGATATGAACCTTCTTGCACGCAGCCGTAATGAAAGCCAATTTGTGAAGAAGGGAATGTATGCCATACAAAATGAAGGAAATATCCACACGACCTTTGTGAGGCCCCCAAACATTCCGAAACCTCCTAATAAGAAGTTGGTGACGGCGCAGAAAAATTAATGCGTTGGGCAGAAAAAAAAAAGCAAGAAACATTAATCCGATACAAGACAACAACGAAAGAAACAGAAGAAAGCCGCTTTATTTCCTGCTGTGCGATGAGCGTGTAGAGGCCGCTGCTTGGTACGTAGTATTAGACTGTTGAGTCTTCATAGGAGCATCTCAAAAACACTGCAGGGAAGCCTACGCATTTTGAATACTTATCGAGAAGCTCTGATCGCTGATCCTCGCGAATAAGCAAGAAAGGACGAGTTACACACGATCTTCCGACCGATACTCTGAAGAAAGTTGTTCTCTACCCCTTCGTGTGTTGCTAACTTGTGGGGGATACAGCTTCAGCTGCGTCAGAAGCTGGCGAAATTACTGAGTCGCTAGAAATACGCTTTTTAACGCACTACAGCAACGAAGCGGGCGATTTCTAGCCCAGGCACTGTTTCCCCTCACAAGCGGAGTGTAGCAGACGACAGCGGCGCGAATCCCTAAGCCGACGTCAGAGCCAGAGGGCGCCACTCAAAGATCTCACCGCCAATACTACTGCCGAATAATCGGCACCAATTTTCATGGCAGCCATCTTGGTTTACATGTTATCCCCTTGCAAACGCTCGGTAGGCTGCGAAATGCTGAGTTAAAAACGGCTTACTGTTGTCCTGATGGCCACGAATTCTTCGCCCATCAGAATGAGATTGAGGCAAATTATTATTAGTATTATTATTACGTTTACTTAGCAGAAGCAAGTATTAGGTTGTGTGCTAGAAAGTAACAATGCGTGAAAAATGATTTTCAAGGGTAGCTTGGGTGAGCTGCGCCGTTGTTGGTGGCGTGTGGTGAAGCGCCTTGTGGCAAAGTCGGCCAACTTTATCCATGAAAACGATGATTATGACGCCTTGGGAGTGTTTCTTACACACCCTCTGGGGGGCTTGGCCATGGATGACGTGTTGTCTGTGTCCTTCTTGGAGCTTATACAATGAATTATAGGTTGAAATTCGCACGGAGATTCCCCTTCTCGGGTGCAGCCGCTCGCTCGCCGTTCGCAGCTGGCGCGGGTGCGCGCGCGCAAGTGTCGCGCTATATCACGCCACAATGGGAGCCAATCAGCGTTTTCACTCGCATCACGCCACATCGCAGGTGCGGTCGTTCGCTCTTGTGGAGGCAGTTCACCTTCCAGCGCGGCATGGGTCGGCCGTGTGTGGTTCGCTTCGCTGAAGAGCAAACATCCATTGAAGAACGTAAACGTTCCCGATAATCACCGAGGGATGGTCTACAATAGCATATACCGAGCATTTGCGTTCAGGCTAAGCTCGCCGCAATGAAAGGCTTTCGTTTTGGTCGATCGATGGTTTCCCGTTTTCATTTCGGTCATTGCCTTTTCATTTTGGCAGGAGTGTTTTCGTCTTAGTTTTGCGTTAATTGCGTTTCGATTTTTGACGCTTTCCGTTCCACTGAGGTGAAGCTTCGCGTACACCCTGTTTCCGGTGGGAACGGGCTATAATTTTTTTATGCGCTGAAATGACTCGAATCGCTCATTTTTTGCCCCTTTTCCGCGATAAGCCCTACAGGGTTAATCTGGCTATTTTTTTCTTCTTGGCTTTTATTCTTGCCGCAAAAACAGGAAAGGCAAGAATTACAGACTGGAAAGCCTTCTGAAAAGAAAATGACCAACAATCGATAAACATAGACATGGATCTCGAAGAATGGACCACGAAACTGGTTGAAAAAGCCAACAAATTCACGAAAGAGATCCAATTAACATGTCAAAATCCAGAAGTAGACCCTCACCTCTTACAGATTTGGGAGGCTCGCCGAAGTCTTACACGGAGGTGGAAAAAACTAAAGTGTAACAACAAGCTACAGAAACGCATTGCCCTCTTAACAAAGCTAGCGGAGGAGTACGCTAGCCAGCTGGGAAGGCAGAACTGGAACCAGTTATGTGATCGTTAACAGGGGACACTCAGTACCCAAAGAACGTGGAATATCTTGAAGTCACTTATCCACTACACTGGATCGAAAAACACGACTGGACGACAAATAGAGCGCCTCATCCACAATTTCCCGGGCACTGAAGAGGATATCCTTATGGCGGCAAAAAAGAAACTCATTGGTGAGAAAGACCAAATTATACCCGTTTCCCACCCTGATTACGTAGGGGTACCGAACCTCGACATTGACACCCGGGCCCATTCACCAGGGCCGAGCTGGATGCGGCGCTCGCCAAGCTCACAAGGAACACTGCGCCAGGAGCGGACAAAATTACCAACAGAATACTCCGCAACATCCCAGAAAAAGTCAAGGAGGATCTTCTCAACAGAATAAATGAGGTATGGGAGAGTGAAAGTATACCGGCGCCGTGGAAGCATGCCAACGTGACCATGATTCCAAAGCTCAACAAGCCTATCGGATTGTCCAACCTCAGACCGATTTCATTGACATCGTGCGTAGGGAAACTCATGGAGCACACGGTTCTGGATCGCCTAACCCCTCACATGGAGCACAACAACAAAATAAGGATTCCAGACTCCATGTACGGTTTCCGACCATACTTATCGACGCAAGATATTCTGCTACAGATCAAAGAGGAGGTCATTGACAACCTCAGCAAGTCACACAAAAGCGCCATCCTGGCGCTTGACGTTGAAGGTGCGTTTGATAATGTATCGCACGGGGCCATACTGAAGAACTTACAAGACTCAGAATGGGGGGTGAGGGCCTATAACTACGTTCGGGACTTCCTTTCGTCTCAGACGGTGACAGTGGGCCTTGGAAAGCTTCGGAGTGACAAATTCCAGGTCCCAGCAAAGGGCACCCCACAGGGCTCAGTGATCTCGCCGTTACTTTTCAATATCGCGATGGTCAACCTACCTGACGAGCTAAATGCAATCCCTGGTCTTAGACATGCCATCTATGCTGATGACCTCACATTCTGGACAGCAAAAGGGTCGACGGGAAACCAACAGGATTCCCTGCAGGAAGCCGTAGACCGCACCGAGGCATACCTCAAGCAGTGTGGACTTTCCGTTGCCTCAGAAAAATCGGAACTTCTGGTACTAAGAAAGAGGACGAGAGGCAGACCCCCGCCGGAAGCACCAGACCCGGAAGTGAGGCTTCATGGCATCGCTATCCCAAAAGTCGACACACTGCGAGTATTAGGCCTCACTCTCCAAAAGGACGGAACAGGAGCTGCTACACTCTACAAGCTCAAAAGCACCATCACCCAGGTAACCCACCTGGTCAAGAGGGTTGCGAACAAAAAACATGGACTCAAGGAAGAAGATACAATTCGATTAATACAAGCATTAATTATCACCAGAATTACATATGGTACCCCATATTTGGGGCTAAAGAAAAAGAAAAACTCAACTTCCTCATCCGGCAAACATACAAATTGGCAGGTCTACCGGCGAAGACTTCGACGGAGAAGCTCCTGCAACTAGGGGTACATAACACGTGGGAGGAACTTGTAGAGGCCCACAGGGTTAGCCAAATTGAACGGATGAAACTCACAGAAACAGGTCGCGCCACTATACGCCGTCTCGGGTATGAGGTGAACTTGGATTCCCAAACCCAAAAAAGCCGCATCCCACTCTGTCTGAGGGACTACCATCACGGTTTCCAACATGCACCCTCTTTGCCACAAAGGAAGAAGAAATGCCAGGGTAAAGGCACTGAAAAAAGCTTATGGTAAGGATAGCGGAACGAGGTACGTCGACGCCGCAAGGTATTCAAGGGCAAACCATGCAGCACACGCGGTAACCGTGACCGACAGCAAAGGAAAGGAACTAAGCTCGGCAACTATCCCGACTGAAAACATTGACTCCGCGAAAGAAGCAGCGATTGCTCTCGCTACTACGACGATCAAGCAAAGCCAAGCTCGGATGATCATAATCACAGATTCCCAAACAGCCTGCAGAAATTTTCAGAAGGGTCTCATCTCCACAGTAGCGCTTAATATAACTCCTGAAGCTAAAGGATCAAAAAGAAGAAGATGTACGGACATATATACATCGTGTGGACACCGGGGCACGAGTTTCTAGAGGGTAATATGGCGGCTGATGCCGCTGCCCGAGATCATTACCACCGGGCGACAACCGCTACCCTCACCCCCATCACAGAAGCTCAAGCCACTCCCCCGCCGATGTTCCCATGCACCTATCCCACGACGCACCAGGGACATATTAGAACATTACAGATTGAGCAGACGGAAATATCCACCTCCTCATCCACAACTCACCAAAGAAGAAGCGACGCAGTTAAAAGAAGACTCCAAACTAAGTCTTTCCCGCACGCCTCACAGTTGCACATGATTCATCCCAGCCTGTACAGTTACGACTGCCAATTCTGCGGCACCCCCAAAACTCTCTACCACATTGTGTGGGAGTGCAAGGGTGTGAAGGAACTCCCAGAGGTCCTGGTGCCATCGACGGAGCAGTGGGAGGCCCAGCTGTCCAGCGAGGTCCTGGATGACCAGCGCGGCCTGGTGATCCGGGCCAGACAAGCAGCTGAGGGCCATGGCATCCTGGACTAGGGACGCCACCCACCCTGGATGGTCAACGCTACTACACTGAAGATAATCCAGCTCTCAATCTTCCTTTTATAGGAATCAATAAACGTTTATTCCCCCTCCTCCTCCTTGGCTTCTATGCACATCACGGCATTACGCAACTAAATAGCCGTTTTCAAGCCCTGTGGGAAACCCTCTATAACCAGCTAGCAGCCACTATATTAAAGTGAAGAAGAATTAAAGACACGTGAAAGAAGCCAGTCGCGAGCTTAAGACGTCCCCCTCACTATATAGCTTTCGCTGTAGCGTGCCAATTTTAAATTTTTACTTACACCGCTGTAATTTAACTGCGTCTCCTCTATGCGCACTCTGCAACGAACCAGAAACGATCGACCATTTCTTGTTCCCCCTGAGTAATCGGCTAAACCTCCCACTGTGTACTACACTGATTTTGTCATTCGGGGCTAAAGTACTGGGATTCTGCCACGGGGATCTTTGCCGTGCGTTACACTCATTCATTCTGGAATCAGGCCGTCTGCCGTGTTAGCTATCATTCGGCCCTGCTTGATTCCCCTGTCAAAGCTACCCGGGCCTTGCTGACCGCTTGTCTGTGCCACATTCTCTCTTCGTTATACTTACTTCTTAACTTTCCTGTTTTAGGGGCGAAGCTCCTAAAGCCGTGGGTCTGTCCATCCCTTGTGTCTCGTGGTACGTGACCGCCTAGTTCGATGACTCACTCGCAGGTGGCGCTACGTGACCGCCTAGTTCGATGACTCACTCGCAGGTGGCGCTGGTGTGAGTGTCGTCATGATGACGTCACTCGCACGTGACTGACACTATAAAAGGCAATCGCTGTTGACGCGCTTCCTCTTTCGCAACGACTCACCGGATGGATGAGGTGGTTGTTGACAAGGCTGCGGAGCGGAGGGCGCGCAGGGCGGCGGCAGCGCGCGCTCGCCGACAGGATCCCGCTGTACGCGAAAGAGAGGCCGAAGCATCTCGTCTAGAAAGTCGCGCTTAAACCGCGCGTCGGCAGCTTCGGGCTGAGCTCGCTTGATGCGTTTTGCAGCCGCCTCGCGAGCTCTCACTGCATCGGGGTTTGCCTGCCGATACGAGCACTTGCTTGCAGCTTCACGAACCCTACAACAACAAACGAACAAGAACAAAATAAAAGAGCAAAATAAAAGTTGATTTGTACAATGTACGCACACAGTCTTACGTCTTTCTTAATGATGTAATGGGCGAACTTTCACGGGAGAGTTACGGTTACCGATGATCTCCCCATCTCGAGCTTCGCCCCACTTACCATCATTCATTCCGTGGATATGGCATTTTTTTTACCTTTTTTACTTCTGTCTATTATCTCCAACTTTTATTTCTCTTGTCACCCCCTGCTAATACATTCTAATATTTAAATCTCTTTATTTTCCCCCAAACCTACATAGTTTGATTCGGTAGAGCACCCGTTTCCTGGCCAATCCCGCTGAGTGGGTATCAGCCTTCTTTCTGGTACCACCACCACCACCACCATGTTCTGAGGCAGGCAACCGGCCAAGCAACCTTGCTTTTCTCCACGCGCCAGGAACGGAGGAATACATCCAGACATGGAGGCGAAATCTCCCGCAGGTGACCCGCACCAGCAGCCAGACCTGGAGCACCAGACGCTGTGAGTGAAGCATAGCTAATTAGCGCCGTACGCCGGTTCCCCTCTCCTTATCGATACGCTGTTCGTCGCAGCCTCAAGCCGTGCGGTGAAATGGGCGCCGGTGAACACCCGTGCGCGTCCCCCGTCTCTCGCGGAGCCCAGTGGGGTCTTCATGCGCCGGGCGAGCACGGCGCCTGGGCCACCACGGCCGGCGACGAGTCACCCAGCGATATCACCCCCGAGTACCTGACGCCGGCCGGCTCGCTCTTCTCGCTCGAGTTTTTCTGCTCGACCCTGGAGGTTTTCCCGAGCGAGCAACAACAAGCGGTGGAGTCGGCGGAGGAGTCTTCCCGGCCGACCAGCAGTAACCAGCAGCGGCAGGGGGAGACCGCGTGCCCCGACACTGCGTCCCCATCGCCGTCTCCGGTTGACGAGGAACGACCCGACACTGCGTCGCCCTCCCCGCGCCCAGTTGCGAAAGAGCTACCGGACACTGCGTCCCCCACTCGCTCTCCCGCTGAGGTGGAGCTGCCCGTGGATCGCATCGTAGACGTGCCCGGCGAGCGGGTGGACTCCCGGAACACGCCCAGCCCGCTGCCGCTGCTCAGCAGCGGCGGGTACTTCCCCAGACAGGGGTACCGGAACCTGGTCGACGACGGCAGCAGCTGCGACGCGAGCTCTTCCGACATCCGCTCGAGCATTACCAGGCAGCACTGGGCCGCCTCCTACAGTACCGGCGCGCCCTTGCTCTGCGCCTCGCCGTCGAGCGATGGCTGCGCTCCTGCGCATGCTGCTCCGCCCAGCGGCGAGCCGTCGTCGATGCGGTCCACGGTCGAGCTCGAGGAACGTCTGGAGGAAGCGCCGCTCGAGACGCACATCGAGCAGCAGAGTCCCCGTCGGCGCTACAGACAGCTCTGGGCGAGCCTCTGGACTGGCCTCCGCCGGCTCTTCCAGCAGTTGGCCCCGGGGCGTCATCAGCAGAAAGAGCGCGAACAGGTCGAGTCGTTTCTGCGCCCGGGTCGGCACGGAATCGCCCAAAGCAACTGGGAAGACGAGGACGACACCGCGAGCTCGGACATGTTCTACACGCCCGGTTCCCGCTGGAGCGTCCGGAGGCTCTACCAGCGATTTGTCTCCTGCCTGCATGCGGTCTCCACGCGTCGTGGCTCGCAGGCCAGCCGCACGACTCGGCGGTCCTTTTGTAGCACGCGCCCACTTCTTGGAGCTAACAAAGAGTAATTTTCTTGTTGTTTCACCACGAAATATTGCCTCCTCTGTTTCTCGTCCGAGCTTTAGAATTCATTCTTCACTCCCTACGGTGGAAGCACAGCCTGCATATGCTGGATTTCAAAATATTCGCGAAGCCTGTTTGTGAAGCCCGTTTCGTGAAGCCTCCCAGATCTTACAGCTTATAAATGCCTTGCGCTGAGGTTCAGGAGCAGCAGGATAAGTTGGACACAGCACGACCAGCTGATCCCCGCAGCTCGACGTTGCTCTGCACATCGTAAACTCCCAGTTAAAGCTACCCAAGCAAAGCCTATTGTTACGCCTAATGTCACCCTTTGAGGTTTTAATCGCCAGAGCGGGATTGGACACCCTGGTGTAGCAGTGGCCACAACCTCCCATGATTATGCCAATTAACCCACGGCCCTAAGTCTCCAGTGGCTGCGAAGCAACTGACCACGGCGGCGGTCAGACCTGTGACGCAGCAGAGGGTGCTAAGAATCCCCGAAGTGCATGACAGCTGCATCTTGCCGGTATTCACGTACGGGGCAGAAACTTGGAGGCTCACTAAGAGGGTTCAACTAAAATTGGGGACGACTCAGCGAGCAATGGAACGAAAGATGATAGGTGTAACATTAAGTGACAAGAAGAGAGCGGAGTGGGTCAGAGAACAACCGCGTGTTAACGAGATATTAGTAGAAATATAGAAGAAATGGACGTGGGCAGGGCATGTAATGCGAAGGCAAGATAACCGTTGGTCATTGAGGGTAACAGAGTGGATCCCTAGAGAAGGCAAGCGTGGCAGCGGGCGGCAGAATGTTAGATGGACAGGTGAGATCAAGAAGTTTGCGGGGATAAATTGGTCGCAGTTAGCACAGGACCGCGATAATTGAAGGCTAATGGGACAGGCCTTTGCCCTGCAGTGGGCGTAGATAGGCTGGTGGTGGTGATGATGATGACTTATACAGAAAATATTCTTAAATAGCTCCACTTGACTCCTGTTAACTCAACCTTCCGCACTTGCAGGGCTGCAAGCGCTGGTCGAATAAACAATGTTAACTCAAAGTTCTATTATTTGCAGGAAATAGTCCACTTGATTTTAGGCACTGAATCGTGCGTAAATTCCTCAGCAAGGGCACCAGTTTTTAAACGCTGTTACAGTAGCAGACTACATACAACTCGATACAAAAAATAAGAAGTCAATTTAACAGCTTACTGCGAAACACCCCAAGAAAGGCGGTTGCTCAACTTGCTCAGTTAAGTATAGCAGGATACTTACTTCTAGCTATGTTGTACAGCGTGAATAGGTCAGAAAGTGGCTTAACCTTCCAGGTAGCGGTGAGATCACTGATGACGTGAGATCAAGCATACTTAACATACAAACGTTAAGCCACAACCCTTATGTGTGGCTGAATTATACAACATGTAGGAGTAATGAAAGTCAACTATACTTAGACAAAACACGAGAATAAAACTGACTAGTTTGAAATATTAGTGCAACACAATTGTAAAGTGACAACATATTTGTTTCAAATCATTCAAAGTGACCATAATGCGACATAAATCACAATGATGATTTCGAACAAACATAAGGCGTGCAGGTATTATAACAGTGAGCAAAAAAAACAAAACAAAAAACAAAGCGGGTGGAATTGGGGAATAACACACAGTAACACACCAAACCTACTGAATTCATTGCTAATTTATTGTGACATGGAAGGCTGTTTAAATTATAAGCCGATCGTCGTTCATTTCGCCGCTGGTGATGAAAAATCGGCACTCTTTCCTGTCGATACTGCAGAAATCGGCGAGCTGAACGTCCATACCTCGAACATACGGCGTTTCCGTCTTTCGCAACAATCCGAGATACAGCCTCCGCGAGGGCGATGGAGCCCACTCACAGCTCACGCAGTTTGACAGCACACAATACAGTGCACGGTCTAAAAATATGCCTTGATGCAATCGAACACGAGTCGCGCATTTTTTTCCGAACGCTCTTTTGTCTATATTCTATCCATATGAGAATGCTCCTCTTCTAAGCGCACATCGCGCCATCAATGCGAGCGTAAAGGCCACGAACAAAACGCCGAAAGTGTTCTTATTGCCCTGCTTCTTCCGAGTCATATATTTTTTAAATGCAGAGATTTTCAGTAACTCACAATGTCACCCGCGTTGACGTCCGTAGTCGTAGTCCGCACCCCTCCCCCTAGACTATATAAAAAAAATACTATCCGGCGCCTGGTTTCGATCCCTCGACCCTGCGGGCGGAACGCAATGTACATGGTGCTCTACCCACTGCGCCACAAAGCCGACATAGAATGGGAGGCTACGAACGCGCCTTATATCCTTGACTTATTCAAACTACTGCTGACGAGCGCTCTCTCGTCAGCAGTTGCCACAAGTGCAACAACATTAACGTAGCAAACTACTTAACGTCGTGCGCCCCCGGAAATGCTCTGTATTTGATCGTGCCCCTCGCGAGGGGGATGTTTAGATTAGGTCAGTTGGAAAAGAGCGCGGCCTTCCAAGCACAGCGGCGCGCGCCGGGTCTGTCGCCGACCAGGCGGTGGCGATGCGGTAGCGTTGAGATCGGTCTCGGCGCGTCGTCTGCTACTCCTTGCTTGGAAAGGTGCCGGTGAACGACCACCGCACACCGTTAAGGTTCTTCTTTGACATGCGAAATCCAACTTCGCTCTACTCTTACGCTTTAGTGACAAGAGCTTTACATTTTTTCTGCAGTTTGTGCTCACACCAGATCATTATTCATGAGGCTACTGCGAAGCTCTATCAAAGCCCGAACAGGGGTAGTTGAAACTGCGCGTCTTACCTGTTGCAGTGTATGAGAGCCGCAGCAAGGTGTGCTTGCGCTTCTCTGGCAGCCCTGGTGCGTACGAGCACTGCCCTTCTACGATTTCCGGCTCCATAAAGAGGCAGCTTATCTTCAGCGAAATGAGATGCGGTTCCTCTGTGACACCCGACGTTTGTATGCACACAGCGACGACCTAAGCTGTTTTCATTGCTCCGAGCTTTGACGGGCCCTATCAACATAAGATCGTCAGCTGAAATTATGCGCGCTTCGTCGCCAAAACAACGCGAATAAACGCTGCAGTAAGAATGTTTGTACGGCAGCAAGCGAAACTGCGATGGTGGATCTGTTTTGCGACGCCTTTTTGTTTGTTTTGACTGATGTTGCCAGGCTGCGTCGCGGAACTTGGAGTTGCGAATAGAGTTAATCTATCGAGTGTCAATAAGTATTTGGTAGGACAACTTTATTGAATCTTTTCGTCCCATTTCTATAGGAACGCGGTGGCCAAATAACTGTTGAAACACTATAGGCAGAGCCAATAGAAACTTAACAAATTGTTAGCTTCTTTCGCCAAAATTTAATAAACGTTCAAAGCAATCGCGATAATTTTTGCAAGGGGATGCTCAGCATGGCTGACATTAGTGCGGAGGTTCAAAATTAATCCACAACATGTTCGGCGGCAGCGACGCTCTGCGACATAACGGTACAGTAGCGCGCACCGCCCTGCGTTCACTTATCGCGCGATCACTTCCTGAATCTAGCATATTTGCGCCGTGACCAAGAAGACTGCAGTTAGCGCTGTGCACAAATTTCGCATTAGGGGGTGTAATAATCCTGAGCCACTTTTGTCATGTGCTTTGAAAAGAACTATTACGGAACTGCTTTTAGCTTTGCTGTATCGCACGTGGGCACAGACACAAGCATGCACGCACGTATTCACACACAAAACACACCAAATGTGGTAGTGTGGCCGGCGTCGGAAATCCCCAGGCACTTGCTGTGGGCTTAGCAATTACCAATTAAATTAGGCATTGCTTCGAAGTGTGACGATGACAGGGGTGTTGAATAATGTATTTGCGTAGACGCATTTGTCTATTGAATCGTACTACTAACCGAGTCACAATATCTGCCAAAATAACAGCAACATATACAGTGTTCATTTCGAACAATTTATTTTAATCTTTTCACAATTATTACGCACGTCTAAATGGAGGCGGTTACTTCCCGGAGATCCTTGTCTTCTGTGAGGACGTCGCTGCGGATTCCTCCTTCAGATTTCATGATACCTTGGACCATTATTTTGCAGTGTGTGCTGTTCACTGGCTCCAGGTGCTTAATCAAGTCGGCAAGATCGCAAACGTTCTGTAGTCTCCAGACTCTCCGTCCTTGCCAATTGAACCACACAATCATATACCCCTGTAGGTAGACCACCGCCCTCCACTGTGCCACCTTGAGAGTAAAGAGAAATATGCCTGTGTTTTGCACAGTTGTGACTAATATAAACAGGCTGGGCAGAAGCACTCCATTCGATTTTGTTGTGGAAAAGCGCGCTTTGTATGTTATAGATTAAAAACTAATGAACCCCTTTCTTCCGGAAACGGTACAAGCGATGCTCGACCTCAGTCAAAACATAAAGGACCAAAATAGAAACGCTATGACAGCAAAACGAAAACGAAAAAGTACGGCCTTACTCAGAACGCAATGACCAAAATGAATACGCAAGATTATCAAGCGACCAAAGCGAAACCCTTTAATTTCCCTGAGCCTAACTTTGACGGGTATGCTTGATGTACGTTATTCTAGATGACTCTTCTGGTATTAGGGGGCGCATTTACGTTTTTCAACGGCTCGCTACCCGCTTTTCCGCGCAGCAAACCACGCGCGGCCTACCCATGCCGCGCTAGAAGGTGAACTGCCCGGCGAGAGGGACCGACCGCACCTACGATGTGGCATGATGCGGGGGACGATAATGATTGGCACTCATTGTGGCCTGATAGAGCGCCACACTTGCGCGCACCCGCCCGTGCCAGCTGTGATGGGCGAGCTGTGCCTGAACAGCACGTGAAAACAACCGGGCCATCTCCACTAACGTGAAACCTGAGGAGGGGTGTAGCATGCGCTGTATAAGCGTATTCTTGGCGCATTGGTGTTTTTGCCCTCGGAGATGAAGCCGTTGGGGGGTAGAGGTATGCAGGTTTGCTGTAAATGGCTCGTGTCTTTGAAGCACGAAGCGTTCTAGCACGAGGCGTTGGAAAACGAATGTCACGGGGTGTTCTTTTAGTACGAGTTTTTGCCCGTGAAGATGAAACGTTCTAGTGCGAGGGGTTCGAAAACGAGTGTCCCGGTTTTTTATACAGTGATCACATGAAACGACGGCAACGGGAGATGCCGACAGCACGAGCCCCTAAGGGCCTTCGCCCATAAACGTTCACCCAGTCAACACTATCCATTACTAGCACTATCCCTTTAGTGGGTGTGTGCCTAACATCCCAAGCGAATCATCATCATGGTATCATCATCGTCATTAGAGAACGTGGGTAAAGTTTGATTTGTCCCAATGCGTTTTCGGGCACCTCACCGCCGACGGCGCAAGACAGGAGTACAAGGCTCTCCTGAAAAGGCATTCCACGTCACGGCATCCTTCAATATCTTTAGGAGAACGGTGATCAGCGGTGTCATTATTCATAGCTGACTGTGTAAATGATGATCCTCTGCGTATCTCACAAAGTTTTCCAGCCTTAGGTGATCTATTTTATATAGATAGTGCAGTTTCAGTACACAAAAGGTTCGGTACTAGCTCCCCTACTCTTCTTAATTTTCATAAACGACTTGCATAACAGAATTTAATCGTTCATTCACCTCTTCGCGGACGACTGCGTTTTGTACCACCGGATATAATGCAACAGCGATGCAGAACTACTTCAACATGACCTTAATGAAATAGAAAGGTGGTGCTCAAAAAAATTTATTCAAGCTAAACATTGATGAGTGCAAACTCGTGCAAATAGCACGAAAACGTTCCAGTATAACCAATGCATATACGTTAAGCGCTTTCAACCTCTCTTGAACAGAATCATACCGTTATCTGGGAGTTGTAATCACAAAAAACTTATCATGGTCCGAACACAGAAAAACTTGCTGCTGATGCATCTAAATTCCTCGGCTTCATCAGAAGATCTCTTGCTTTGTGCAACTCGCCAGCGAAACGTTCGTCAGCAGCAAACTAGAATATGCATCATCCATCTGGAACCCTCACCAAGCGTACTTAATTAACCCCCTCGAAACTGTGCAGAACCGCGCCGCTCGCTTAATCGCTTCCAAATATAGCCCTCACCACAGAATCGGCAACATCAAAGTATCCATTGGAATCCCCGCACTGATACTCCGCCGTAATATCGCTCGACTTTGTCTCTTCCATTCGCTTTTCTTTAATACCCCATACCTCCACACCACACTCCTGCACCCTCCAACCCGTTCGCCGCGGCACCTTTTTAACTCCCACAGCCTTCAGCGCTTACATAGCACCACTAAGTCCTTTAACAAATCCTTCTTACAAGCTGCAATTGAGGCTTGGAATGCCCTACCCGATGCAATTGTAAATAAGCGCGATTTACAGAAATTCCGGCAGAAATTAACCAGTTTTTTCCGCACTTAGACTTATTCTCTTTTCTTCTTTGTGCAATCGCTTATAGAACCAACACTATGTACCTAATTCACTGCAATGTTTATCTTCAAACTTTCTTTGTACAGCAATTACCGCTTAACAAGTGGAAATATGACCTTTGTATGTTTATGTGTAAATACCACCTAAAATGTAAAAATGTGTCTTTTGTGCTTCTATGTGTCAATCATGTGTGTTTTATAACCATGTTTTATGAACTTCCTTGCTGATCTTGCCCCCCCCCCCTTATTTAATACCCCGAAAGGGGCCTTTAAGGGAAAAATAAATGATGATTATGAAGAAGCTTGCTCTTGGTCGTCGCCTCGTTGCGCCAGAGAAAGAGAAAAAGAAAGAGAGAGAACATACTTTATTAATAGTTATCCCTTTTAAAGGAGCCATGAAGACAAAATACAAGTTGGGTTTATTAGAAAGACTGCTTAGCCCCGATAACAATGATACCAATATCATCGCAATCTTCGAACAAATAACGGAGATATTAAAGAAAACGTGTGAAGCAGTCGCGACCCCCTAGCCAATTTCCCGCAACTTTTTTACGACGTCACGGAACCTTGTTTGTGTGATTGGTGGCCGCCTAACTGACGTGTCGCGACGACAGATGACTGGACGTCTGTAATGGGGCCTCTACTTCCATTTGACCGCATCACTTGAATGCTAACATGCAGTTAACGCACTGAAAATTATGTTTTATTGTTGGCCCGTATGACGTCATTCTTGCTCATAACACGTCACCATGGCGCAAAATTTGAGTTTTTAAATACTTCTTGCTTTTTTTTTTTCGTTAAAAAACATCTTTTGTGGCTGTAATGGAGCTGAGTGATATACTGAATCCTAGTTCTTTCCAATTAAACGAAGTTGTATTTTCTCTTCATGGCTCCTTTAAAGACGGATGCACCGTGCGCGGATGTCACGTGTCTTCGTCGCATCAGGCTGCTCTGAGGGACCGGTGGTCCCGGGTGGCGTTCTCTGCCAGTTGCATGACTGGAAAAAGTTTCCCGATAGATGCATCTGTCCGTGTACCTAGCGAGATAGCAGCTGGGGACACCAGCTGGGGTGAGGGAACGTACTTAATTGCAAACTGCATGATTAAATGTTGGCAATTTGTTTAGTGAAGTGTGGGCAGCACTTAAATTCAGTAGGATCAACATATAGTGCTGTGTAATCTCCCGGTAAGTTGCCAGTCTGTCGTACCCCACGTTGCAGACGGTACATTGTCGGATAAAGTATACCTGGTTGGTGTATCCTCGAGCTGCTTCATGTGGCATCTCGTTCCCTGGGAGAGATAAGTTAGCTGGCGTCAATAGCAAGTAAACGTGCCTTGAAACTGGGGTTGCGCTGCTGGTAAGTGTTGAGCCGCGTGCGCCTGGATCACCATAAGCGGCGCGCGGCCTCATTCCAGCCACGCGCAACACGATGATCACGATCACGAGCCTGGGCCGTTGCACGCTGCCGGCGACTTCACGTTGAGCTGGCCTTACAAACCTGAAATAAATGTATGCGACCACACTCATGACCGCCTGTTCCTAGTGAGTCCTGCGCTTGTAACCAGTCCAGCGGCGAACAATTACAGTGAACTGCGATTCCCCATCCCGCGGGAACGCTGTAGGGTGGTTTATCAAAGTTGAGAACAGATAATTTATTGATCCACGTCATGCAACTTTTAAGAACACCTGCGTATGAGAGAAGCTGCCAGTTTCATCGCCCCAAAGAGAGAGCAATACCGCCTCAAAGAGGGAGCACCTATATGGTGACGTCGCTGCTGTGCTCGCAGAGCGCGGCTTCTGGTGCAGCGTGCTTGAGAATAGAGCCCAGAAGGTACCTATAAGGCTTGAGTGCACTTAACCGTCACGCTTTGTTCCCTTTAGCATCAAGCATGCCGTCGTCCGCTGTTACCTACGTCGCACCCGGGCCACTGTTTCCTGCTCGGACACGCAAAAGCCTCCCCTACGAGGTCGCCGTGATTGCTCTGACGCTTTTAACATCTACTTTAGGGCAAGTTTCAACGCCCGTTTTTAGCACGAATCCATGCTTATGATACCAGACGTTGGGATTAGGGAACAAGATACTTTGACCGTAATTGTGGAATTAAAGACTGAGGAATGCCGACGCCCATGGTATTTCCAGCGTATTTTCGGTCCGTGATTCAGTTTGGACTTGCTGCTACTTCACTTTAATAGTTAAAAGTCTTTGAAAGAGGTTCATAGAAGCGGGCTAAGGTGATTCCCTTGTCCAGAGGAAAGCAAATTATTCCCCAGAGAGAATCTCTCCAATTTTATTCACAGCATGTTTACAAGATGTATTCAGAACATTGGATAGGGAACAAGTGGGTGTAAGGGTTAGTGGAGACTAGGTCAGTAATCTCGGATTTACTGATGACGCTGCCTTGCTAAGTATCTCGGGGGACGAATTGCAAATCAGGATTATCGCACTGGACAAGCACACTAGAATTGTGCGCCTGAAAATTAATATGCAAAAAAGTAAAGTAATGCTCAATAGCCTCAGGAGAGCACAGCGGTTTGAGATTGGTCGTGAGGCAGTGGAAATGGTAAGCGAATATATGTATTTAGGCCAAGTATATTACCGCGGATCCCTACCATGAGTCAGATATAATTCGAAGGATAAGATTGTGGTGGAGTGCATTCGCCAGGCATTCTCAGATAATGAATGACAGCCAACCGCTGTCCCTGAAGAAGAAAGTATGACAGCTGCATCTTACCGGTACTTACCTACGGGGAAGGAAACTGGAGGCTCACTAAAAGGGTTGAACTTAAATTGAGAACGACTCAGCAAGCAATGGAACGGAAAATGATAGGTGTAGCATTAAGGGACAAGAAGAGGGCAGAGTGGGTCAGGCAACAAACGCGTGTTAAGGTCATATATTAGCAGAAATTAAGAAGAAATGGGTGTGGGCAGGGCGTGTGATGCGAAGGCGAGGTAACCGTTGGTCATTAAAGGGACACTGAAGTGATATGTAAACATTGCGGGATTACTTGCGCAAATTGTTGTCCGGGGTCCCCAGGCCATGTTACGACCACTCTGGGCGCGTTTACGCGCTTTTATTTAGTAGAAAACTTAATTCGAAAATGCTGTCCTCCTCTCTTTACGCTCGCCCATTTTCTGCGGCGTTTTCGTGTGACCTCGAGAGGAGCCGAGCTCGCAATTGGCTGCGCTATCTGCACGGCTCCCCGGCCTTCAGACAGAGTCAGTCGGCCCAGCGTTTCGTCCGCCGGACGCCGACGGGTCGTCGCAATTCGTTCGCTCAGTTGAAACGAAGCCAGGACACGTTTGTGAATGGAAGAATGGGCCTTTCTTTACTTGGTTAGTTTGTACACTGTATCTAGCTCCAAGTCAAGGTCACTTCACACAAGCCCTGCACAAGCGCACATGCGACGCTTCGCTGACTGGTACGCCCGTAGGAAAATATATGGCCTCTTGAAGGCGGGAGAAGAGTCAGCGAAGTCAATATAGGTACTAAGGAAATAAAATCAACTGATATTTTTACCGTACAGCGTAAAAATAGGGTGCGGGAAGCACTTTTTTGCGCTGGGCGAACAAGCACAGCGGTCAGCAGCACGACTACGCATCTGCGAACGCTTTTCCGTCTACGAAATGCAATTGCTAGACGTGAGCTATTGTGGAAACTCGGGGGACGCTTACTGCACGAGCACAATAGAACAAATAGTCACCTAAGCTGCTTGAAATGCCAAAACTAAATAATAATGTAAATTTGTTGTACAATATATACCTTATATTACCATGATCGGCGCAGCCCGTCTCGTGGCCGAGTTGTCTAAGGCTACAGGTATGTCACCGCCGAGTATTTTGCAAGTCACGAGTTCGAGTCCCCGCGGGTACGTGCTTTTTTTTTTTTTTGTAAGTTAACTTTTATGTTTTCTGCCGATGTTTTCTACATTGAGTTCACCTTTGTTTGGGCCGCAACGTTCATGGCTCCACGAACTAGTTCACAGAACGCACGCAGGCTGGCACTGGCGCGCTAGCGAGTTCTCGTTGGCGTGCTGTCATAAGCACCGACTGCTTGCGGGCAGTGGGCACAGGCCAGAATGAACAGACCCTTGGCCTGGTGCGAACACGCATTTTATGGTACAGGCATGAGTGAGGCAAGCTCCAAATAGGGGGGGGGGGGGGGGGAAAGCGCATGACATTTGTGCCTCTGCGGGTACGCGGAGGGCGTCCATGCACTGCGTAGGCCTCAGCTAGTGAATGCTACGATTCCAAGCCGTCCTGGGAGGCTTATCTTTATGCATTTTTACAGCTGACAACATGGCAGAAGCGCGGTACGATGATTACTGAGTTATTGAGAATGCCCATCCAACAACGCCACAGGTTGTGTTTTACAGAACCGAAACCGAAACCGAAACTTGTTTGGTTGCTCACCTTGGGCATCGTCCAATCACGGTCCCGCTCCTCCCAACGTCACAGCTTTAGTTGGTGCGGCCGCCGCAAACCGCGCATGGTAGTTTTTCTTCTTCGGCGCTTTGTAAAATAATTACCGATTTGTCAACCGGATAAACGATGAAAAGTGGGCTAATTTGAGCCAGTCTACGCAGTGCAAGCAAAAACGGGAGCTTGACAAATTCACTTCAGTGTCCCTTTAAGGGTAACAGAGTGGATCTCTAGAGAAGGAAAGCGTGGTATGAGAGCGGCAGAAAGTTAGATGGGCAGATGAGATCAAGAAGTTTGCGGGAATAAATTGGTCGCAGTTAGCTCAGGCCCTGCAGTGGGCATATACAGGCTGATGATGATGATAGCCCAATAACACTAAGCTGCTCGTCAGTTAAACTTCAGAGAATATTTTTGTAAGCAGTTCATGCAGTGTCGAAAACAATAGTGGGTCTTGTCCAGTGACGCCGGAACTATATTTTCAGTGGGGGGGCTGAAGCAATTTTTTTATTTTTTTATGTACTTCGAAATTTTTACGCGATTAAAATCAGAGTTTCGCTAGAAAGAAAAAAAATCGACTTCTTTTCTATTAACCACGTGCAAAAATCTTTTTTTACCCACTGGTACCGGGTATTTTCCGGGTACTTTCTTACCGGGTACCAGCAATGCTCTTTAATGAGAACTTTATATCATAACTTCTTTTCGTTCTCCGTTCACGTCCATCAAGGTATTAGCGCGGATGCATCTTGCTTCTAAAAGCCTACAGTATCTCACCGATCTTTATGTAGTAAACTCGGTCTAAAAGTACTGCCAAAGCCGTTACATGCTGATTGGAGGAAGTAGAACATAAGATCAGAACAGGCTGTCGCGTCTCAAGAATTAAGGGCAACATGTGGATAAATTCATAAGAACGTCCTTTCCAACGCCTAAATGGAAAATGACGACTATTTTGCTCACAAACTGCGCCAACGGGCCTAGTGAATTTGTAGCGTAGCGTGTATAAGTGACTGATTGTCTATGTCCAAAAAAGGAAGACTAAACAGGCCTACCGAACTGATAATAATTGTAAAGGACGGTACATACCGTAGCGAGCGCAGTCTGCCGGTCCGGTAGTAGGGCCGGTCGCCGTCGTGCCTCCTGTGCGAAGGACTAGTGCAGCTTCGCACAAGCTGAACTTGCTTATTTAAACACCTTGTGACCCGCCGCAGGGCCTTTTAATCTGCCCATCGTTTCGTGGTTTCCAACGTCAGAAAGTCTCCGCAAACAATGCTGTCCCATCGGAAAAGTGACAGGTCCCCTCTCTGCTGCACCACCCTCAAAAGAGGGACACGCCTTGGGCGCACTGCAAGACTGCATACCCACAACAAACTTACGCTCAATGCCCTTGCCGGTTAGAAAAAAACGCAGGAAATAGGTGAGGAAGGGGGGGACACACTGCAGCACCTTACAGGATGTTCAACGCCGCCGCGGCATCGTTCTCGCGCTATTCTTTAAAGCTAAAGGACCTGGCCCACGTGCGAGCCCTTCCGCCGCCACAATACGCATGCCGCTGGATGCGTAGAGCTAAAGTGCCGCCATACGCGTTTTACATAGAAACACTCCGTTCCTCCCCATTTCAGAGAGCTAACACGCCGTGCACGAACGTGAGGACTGCACACCTATAATGTACACAGAACGCTCCTGCGGTTTCGACAAAGACGTGGAATAGAGGGGAGAAACGGGTGGCACAGAACAACTGTTGTTGGCGCTTCTGCACGGCGGCGCGGCATCGTTTGGCGGCTTATCTTGCCGCCAAACCACCACACATGCCGGTGGGTGCGTTAACCTAAGGTCTTCCACGTGGCTTTTACGATGACGCGCCGAATTCTCCGTACTTTCGAGAGCTATGGTCATCCATCGCAAGAATGGTCGTCTGTCTGCCGCCTCGGCTTCTGGTGCATGGTAACATTGTCCGCTCCGTCGCCCCTTCCGGTGCAACACAAATACGAAATCCTGCTCGCCGGTTTCTCTTCAGTTTCACCCATCAAAAGCTGGTGTACCTCGCTTGCCGCCGTCACTTACTGACAAGCATTACTGATAAGACAGAAAAAGCTCGGCGTCGCCTTTCAGCCTCGGTAGCACTCCTCAAGGATCAATAGCAGTCGTTTCTAGTTTGTCTCCTCCACTCACTCTCAAGCCTTGCTTCCCCCGCCACGGCGTGACGAGTCAATCCCCTTTTCCGACCAGACTGACTTGGAGCTGCGCGCCCCTCTGCCGCTTTCTCGCGCGGGGAGAATACCCCACCAGGCAATTATCGTCTCTTTGCTGCCGCCTCCTGTGTCTGCGCTACCGTAACCTCGCCACTGGCAGTTAAAGTAAGACACCATTAGCTATTGTATTTCATGCGTTTCCCGCAACACGCCGATGGGGAACGGTGAGTGCTTCTTCGTGGAAAAATACAGAGAAAGAGCCCGGATGGATTTAAATACCCGATTAAAACAGAAAAGCCGCCAGAAGAAGGGGTCAGTTCGCGACCCAAAGGTTCAAACGGCTCGTCTCGTCTCTCTGCTGCCGCCGCCTGTGTCTGCGCTACCGCAGCCTCGCCACTGGCAGGTAAAGTAAGACACAATTAGCCATTGTACTTCATGTTTTCCCTCGACACGCCGTTGGGGAACGGGAGGGCGCTTGTTCGTGGAAAAATACGGAGAAAGAGCGTGGATGGATTTGAATACCGGATTAAAACAGAAAAGCCGCCAGAAGAAGGGGTCAGTTCGCATAGTTATAACCCGACCCGAAGGTTCAATGCACTCGTCTCTTTGCTGCCGCCGCCTCCCTACAAGCAGGTAATGTAAAGCACCATTAGCAGTGGCGCAGCGCACCTACGGGGGGGGGGGTTCTTATCCACAAGAAGGGAGATCAGCCTCCTCTCGGTGGTGTGTTGGTTGTTTACCAAGGTAATAGTTAACCGCATAAGCGACAGCCTAGATTTCCAACAACCGAGGGAACAAGCCGGCTTTAGAAAAGGACGACAGATCACATCCATGTCATCAATGAAGCAATTGAAAAATCAGCGGAGTATAATAAACCCCTTCACATGGCATTCATAGACTATGAAAAAGCGTTCGATTCGCTAGACACCGCAGCAGTGCTGGAAGCATTCAAAGACCAGGGAATCGAGGAGACTTACATAAGACTCCTAGACGACATATATAAGGGGTGTACGGGCAGGAAAATCCTCCACACGAAAAGCGAAAAGTTTACGATCAGAAAGGGAGCACCAAAATTGTTCACAGCATGTCTGGAAAATATATTTAGGAAGCTTAACTGGGAAGAGGTGGGATTACGGGCAAACGGAGAATTCTTGAGCCATTTGAGGTTTGCGGACGACATAGTCTTGTTCAGTGAGACTGCAGAACACCTGTAAAAAATGCTTCAAGACCTAGTCAGAAAGCTGGGCCATCGGATTAAAGATAAACATGAATACGTCTAAAGTAATGCTAAATAAACATGCTGGAAGCACTCTCTTCCGCCTAGGTACCGAAATACTAGAAGAAGTAGAAGATTATATCCATCTTGGACAGGTTGTCAGTGCTGACCCTAACCACGAGAAAGAAATCTGGCCCAAATAGGAATGGGACGGGGTGCATTCGGCAAGCACCCCCAAATATTCAAAATTAAGCTACCTCTATCACTAAAAAGAATAGTGTACAACCAATGCGTACTACCGGTGTTGACATATGGGGCGGAAACTTGGCGCCTTACTAAACAATTGGAAAGAAAACTTAGGTCGGCTCAACGAGCCATGGAACGAATAATGATAGGAGTAACACTTAGGGACAGGAAACGAAGCCTCCTGGATCAGGGAACACGCTCGAGTAGAAGATATCATAATTCAAAATAAGAAGAAATGGACTTGGGCAGGCCATGTAATGAGACGAAATGACAACCGGTGGACCACCAGGGTAACTGAGTGGCTACCGAGAGACGGGACCAGAAGGAGGGGAAGGCCGGTAACTCGATGGAGGAACGAAATACGAAAGTTCGGAAGCAAAGAATGGACTCGAACAGCGCAAGACAGGAGCGGATGGAAGTCAATGGGAGAAGCCTTCGTCCTGCAGTGGACTTAAATAGGCCGATGATGATGATGATGATGTTGTTGGTAGTGGTGGTGGTGGCAGTTATTCCACGTCGCGATGCTGAGTCAGTACAATACCTATTGTAACCCCGCACAAGAAACGTCTGAGACTGCAGGCCTAGGGAGACGAGAAAACAGCTCCCGCTTTTTTTTACCTCAGCGCAAGTTGCAGCCACGCAGACCAGTGTCAGCGTGTCGGTAATCCGTGGCTGCAGCTGTCACGTTTTGCGAGTATTATCAACGCAAAATTGGCTACTCTCACGTCAGTGATGGAGCCAAATTTATAGAAACTTGGAGACCGTAAGTTGCGCAAAAAAATGTCAATGAGGCAGGAAGTAGGGGGGGCCGAGCCCTGACATAAAAATGCTTGGGGGGGCTCTGGCCCCCCTTGCCCCCCCGGTTCCGGCGTCCCTGGTCTTGTCTCACTTTGAGCATGAGTTTGGAAGGCAGTTGTAGTAGAACAACCCAACCCAACACAGGACATAACCCATTTTTAAAGATGATAGTCTTTCTTGGGGTACTTAAACACTGCCACCCGGCTAAAGCGAAACAAATGCTCCGCAATAGTCTTATATGCTCACAGCCTAATCTAAACGTCTAAGTCCGGTGTCAGTGTTCATACTTGTCAACATTATTGAACAAGAACAAGACATTACGCGAATATAAGACCGGAAATCAATACAAAAGTGCAATTTGGCAGTGTTTCTTTAAAAAAAATTCATGAATGCTTGGTTTTTGCGATAGCAAATGAAATACTACATCAAGGGCAGAAAACCATCGCCTACTGTTGTCACCGCTAACTCCTGGTGGCATTTAAGAAATCAGACGGCAATAGCAACGAAAGGTTCCACTAGGTGGGATCTACGTTCCGCTTGGAACGCTCGTGAAGTAGGGCAACGTGGTGCTATAAACGTGGTAGTAGGGTGCCTGGATTCACGCGCGTATCCGCCGTTCGGCAGCGCTGGCATCGGGACACCCGACTTGGAGCAGTGGAACGTGGTAAATTGAAATTGACTTGAGCAAACCTCTAGCGTGTTATCTTGGGAGGAACGAGACGAGAGAGAAACATCATGAGAAGTGAGTGGAAAAGAGAAGGGCCTTTACTTGGTAGGGGTGCCAGTTGACTATCGTCTTTCAGTGACATTTGCCGCGAAAGGAGCGGATACGTGGGCATTTTTTTCTTCCCTCGATTTTGGACAGCAGATGGATGCTATTTACAGAGTCTTTTTCGAAGGTTTCTACACGTGGCCCCACTCCAAACTGATGTGCAAATTAGGTGCGATATTAAACAATCGTTATTTGGTGAAATGAATTTCAAACTTCTTTCCGATCGTGTCAAGTTTGTAGTTTTTAACGATTCCGAATCACATCTGTATGGCATAACTTCTTGTCTTAGCCAGAGCTCAGTCATCGAACAAATAAATGCTTATTTATTTCTATGTAAATGCTTTACCGAATACTACAAATCGCCGATATGACCGTGCATTTTAGCTATCCGCCACTGGAACATCCGCCTAACGTCGCAGATGAGGTGTTATATCCAACCACCCTATCTGCCCAACGCAAAATAAAATAATTGAACTTTTCTCCCCGCATCATTCACTGGTCATATCGACTGCCATGCAACAATTATGTGGTGTACGCCAAGCCCACGCTCACAATAAGCAACCGTGCACTTAACGTAGCCTGTTCTCCCTGTACGGACACATTTAGATAGAGTTGCTTTCCTTGAAAAGTAGAAGATTCAAATTTGTTGCCAGGCCGCTTGCGTTTACTTTAATAAGGAGCATTGCTTACAAAATTTTGTTTATTTTTCCCTGTGTATATTTTTGTGAAAAGACTGGTGTGATTGATTTGAACGTCTATAATATTGTAAATATTTGTTTTGTCATTTGAATCGCGGATTTCTTTTGCGTTTGTGGTGTCGGTTATTCTGATGTAATAGCTGCTGTAAGCCTTAATGTCGCTGCCATGTTTAATTTGGTTTTCTTATTGGTCCTGCCGCTATTACATTGTACTTTGCGCCCTGTATTGTCGACATACACCCCCTCCTTTAACTTTCAGCTCCTTAAGGAAGGAGCTGCAGTGTTTCAAAAATAATAGAGGAAACCATATTTTTATTATTTTTGAAACACTGCCAGACCTAATGTACTGCGGAGAATTGCCGGCGTGACGTGGGGAAATCACCCAGCCTCAATGGTCAAGTTGCACGAAGCCTTGATCTTGAACCGCATGCTTTATCAGCTGCCTCTCATATCGCCTTCAGAGACACAATACGAGTGGTTGGAATCCTTACACAGGAAAGGGCTTTGGCTGTCTCTTGGCGTCCTTCAAGCAGCTGGAAACAACAAGATCCTCCATGAGGCGCAGTCAACACCTCTTCGTCTTCAGGCGTCTCAACGTTTGCTTATGCAAGTGCTGCGCCTCGGAGAAACAAGTGCTGGCTTAGCATTACTGCGGCATCTACGATGAAGGGTAGAGTCTCGTGCTCATGCAACCCTAAACACTCTTGGAGTGCTATGTCCCAAATGGCCTGGGAAAAGGGCTACTTTGGACCCGCCTTGGTCCCACGAGAGTGTGGATTGTGCATTGGCCATCCTTCATATGCGCTCGAAGCGTTGTACACCTATTGCTGAAGCACGATCGCTGGTCCTGGAGCATTTGGAACGGGAATACGGGGACTCTCTGCACATATACACTGATGGATCGGTTGACGCAAAAAGTGGGGTGTGCTCGGCGGCTTTTTTCATACCCAGTTTGAATATTTCGTGGGCTGCCAGGGTGACGCCTTTGGTTTCATCTACAGCGAGTGAGTGTGTTGCCATAGAAGCTGCGCTGCGCCAACTGTAATCGTTTGAAAGGCAAAAAGTCACAATATTCAGCATTCAAAGTCAGCCCTTCACCTGTTGCAGCGGGGTATACCTGTTCAAAAGACCTGTCAGCGATCCCTAGTTCTACTAAAGCGGCTTAAGCATGAAGGCTTCACCGTGCAATTCCAGTAGATCCCGTCGCACGTCGGTGTAGCGGGAAACGAACATGCTGACAGCTTAGCCAAGGACGCCTTATCTTCTACAAGGACGGTGCAAACGCGGTGCCATTTCCAACGCATACAGAAACAGACCGTTCGCGAGCACTTTAGGCAGCTGTGGCGACCAGTACATCAACCAGTCGTGACGAAGGGCCTGAAACGAGCCGAAGCCTGTCTGCTCCACCGAGTAAGAACAGACTCAGCCCGTACACCAGCTTGGCTACATAAAATCAACATTGTTTCATCCCCTTTGTGCCCCTCGTGCAGTGTGACTGGTGACATTGGTCACTTCATTATGAACTGCTCCAAAACCAACCCTGAGCGGACGAACTTTTTTCGTAATCTCCAGAAGTTAGGAGTGCCCCATGCTACATCGGAGGACATTATTTTTCCAAAGGACCACTGGATTGTGCGAAGAGAGGTGTCTCATCTCCTACTCGGATTCTTGCAGTCCACAGGACTAAGTAAGGTGTGGTGACATTGTGTGTCTGTTATTTTAGGACTAAGTGAGGTGTGATGACGTTCAGAGTTTTGATATGGTATTGGGGACGATTAGGCGGAGCAATTGCCGGCAGCTATATGCAAGGCCAAGTCCGCCTTATATACTTACTTACTTACTTCCAAAAATAATAAAGAACAAACAAACGAATTATATTGCGCTTTCATGGCATTTTCAGGCTATTCCCACGGTTGTTTCAGTTCTAGCTAGTCTTTTTCCGTGCATATCTAGTTTTTTAGTCGACTTCAAAGCTGGTGAGTACTGCAGCTTTAAATTCTTGTTGTGCGCCAGGAACCGCAAAGGCCCCATGCTCACTGAGTGTCCAGAGTTCCTTGTAGATTATTACAGAATTGAGCCCAGTTTCGTTTACTTAGTTGCCTTATATATTCGGATGTTCTATGAGTAAATCGGGCCTTACGTATTCGAATTCTTCACCACCTGGATAAGCCACGTAGGACTGCTTAAAAGTGTTTTAGGTGGGCGTCATTGGTGGGGCATCTTGAGTAAGAAATTTTCAAACTTGCGTACTGTTTCTAAACTTCCGTACAGTGGCTAGTAATTGGCCGAAGGAAAGCAATCAGCGTTTCTGTTCGCAGTGTTTCTGGCCGCACCTTCAGCCCAGGGGCGTAGTAGCGGGAAGGGGGTGGGGGGAGCGTGTTTTTGCCAGAACAACCCCCTAAATTTTCTGATTGCCGCATTCCCCCTGCCTCGTACTTTCAGCCTTTTAAAGCGAAGCTTTACTGCTGTCACTCAGAACGTCTGCAACGGGAAAACTCCGCAGTGAAAGAAAAAAAAAAAACGCTTCCCGTGACCGGAATTGAACATGGGTCGCAGCAGAACTACATCAGCTCTGCAAAATTCTGTTCTGGGTCGGAACTCTTGTTTGATCTGCACACTTGTATCAGCGACAATTGGCACAGCAAAACCAATCCTCATTTAATAGCGAAATAACAATGTTACAGGCAGACAAAATTAGGCAGCGGGGGTATTCTAACACTATTTTTTCTCTATCTACGGTCGCTATCGCCTTTTGTCCTCTGTTGTGAACGAGAGTGTCACAGTTACTCCCCTCAATCTTCAGGGCACAAACACCTCAGCACTGGGAACACATCACACTAAGGAGTGACCTGCTGCCGCATGCAATAAACACCATCAACGGGAGCTGGTGACCTTCATCGGGAGTGTGGTCAGCAGCTGCCTGGAACGAGGCGGTGGAGACAGACAGACAGACAAAGAACTTTATTCAGGTCCGAAGGAGGCGGCGGAGAGATGCCAACTCCACCACAGCAAATAATTAACAAAAAGTAATAAACGTTTCTCTCTGTCCCCTCAACGCCAAGCCGGGAAACGCCAGGTCGTGATCCCGTGGCTGTACACAATAACTGTATACGTCAATGACGGCGGCGGTGAATGCGAAAGGTTTCCAGCCGAGACGTCTTTCAGAGCCGTGTTATAAAACGAGCAGTGACGTAGCTACTTTTCTTAATGCCGCTGAGGCCAGCAATCGGAGACATCTGGGGGCTTTAGGTGACATCGCCGTCGCTTAAGGCCACTTAGACTGATCTCCGAAATTTAAATGCCAGCGAGTGGCATCTTTGTCATCTGCGAACTTTGGCGACACTCCTAGTGCAATCGTCACCCGAGAGCGTGGTCGCATAATTGTTGAGCTTCATGTAGTGTTGACCTGAAATAGAGGTTGAAAGAAGCGGCATACTCGGCGCAATAAGAGCCCACGAGAAACCTGAACTGACACATCTTGTGTAAAGATAAACTACACTCTGTTCAAGTTAAACAAATGGAAAAGCAGCATACCTACTTGATGCCGTTTGTGCTACAGGGCGATGGCCGCGAACACATGACGCACATGTAGACGATGTATCGACAGGAATTGCTAGGCCAGTGTCATTGCAGTACATTCTAGAGGGGTATCCGCTCTAGTGGAATAATTATATCTACACACAGATGGTATATGCCTATGCCTATGCCTATACAATGATGGTATATGTCTTCTCTCAGCCTTTTATGCGTAAAGGCCACGTGCATATGCGTTTTGTAGCGCAATTGCAATAAAGGCTAAAGAACTCCATTCGGGGATCCTAGGTTAGTCTTATTGGAATGTTAAGAGGTTGAAAGCCGTCATCTCAATAAATGTCATCTCAATAAATGTGATTCATGGGATATTTAAATTTCAAAAAAGTTAACTAAAATAATGTTGTGATTACGAAACTGGGTTATTATCTTTCTTTTTCCCTCTTTTCTGTAATCCCGCGGTGTTTGGCATTTGCACCGTGATAAATAATGCGGAACAGATACGTTGTTGTCGAGCGCTTGTACTTTGTTCTTATTCCGCGTCCTTCCCTCGTCAGCTGATAGCACTTTACCCTCCCAATTTAAACAAGCCTTTCTCGATTCTCTGAAAATAAAGCTTTCTTATACAGCGCCGACGCCGCCCTCTCTCCGCCATTCCCCACGCTTCGCCCTCTCACCTACTCAAATTTCCTTGCGCGGAAAAGTTCTGTTCGCCAACTTTTCTAGGCGCGGGTGCCCAACCTGTGAAGCAATCCGGGGCGCGTGCACACAGGGGCTAAAAGTAAACGAGTAAAAGTAAAAGTAAACTGTCGACAGTTGAGGCAAATGCCGCGGAATGGAGCGAACAGTGGCTAATCGTTTGTGGGTAGACATGTGAAACGTGTTGAACCAGCTTCCATGCGCACCTACGATGGCGCGCGTACCAGTGATAGGGTGTAATTTTCAGCGGCGGAGGAGGGCAGATGGGCGTTCATCTAACTGTTGATCAAGTGGTCAGTGATGCTACGTGGGACAGTTTGGGCTATTTCAACTGCGGAGCTGTTTAAGCTTTCAGTTTAGCCGTGGAGTGTTACGAGAAAGCTATCATCATCGGTGAAGTGGAGAGGGTTAAAATGCTAGGCCAAGAAGTGTCAGGGAAAGTGGCCAGGAGGAAAGGAGCCCACGAGCTGGTGTCGGGAGTGCATGCCTAAAAAAAAAAATTGGGATTAGAGAGGTCCCAGAAATCAAACTAGGGACCTTTACGTCGGGAAACCGGCGAGCCAACGACTGGGCCACCCAAAGGCCCGATGGGTACGAGGTTAGCAGCCGCGAGGAACATTAACATGAGCAACCAATTCGAAAAAAAAAAAGGTTGCGTTGGCACGCAGTGCACAACACCCACAAGAAAAAAAAAGACAAAATAGAAACTTTCACGAGTATTTGAATCAAATGGGTTAATTTTGAAGCAGAAAAAGTCAACCTAACGATAATTTAAGCGCCCATTGCATGCAAAAACCATTCCTTCTGGCCTTCCCAGGCCGCCTAATTACGAAACGGGAAGGCAAATACACAGATCGGTATGGGAGTTAAAAAAAATCAGAGCGAAAAAGCGATAACTTGCCCCTAAAATTAAGCATGGAACAAGAAATGATGCACCAATAGGTCTAACGACGGCGAACGTAGAAGGCGAAGCTTTCCCGCGAGGAATTCCTCTGTTGTGGTCCGAGTTTCGGTGTGACTCGCCGGCGGTTTGCATTTAGAGTCGTTGACCTTTGACTTTCGCTCGCACGAAGTTCAGACTTTCCATCGCTGCGGCTTTCACTTTCCCCATTGGCCATTTCATTTCGCACTAAGAAAGCTTCGCGTTCAAACATTACTACCGTCGTGAGACGGAGGGGTGCATGATATTTTTGTGTGTAATTTTTCATGACCATGCAGCCCTCTCCACATGCGAACTGCTTCTAACGTGTCGGAATGGCGCATCGGATAAACGCCGGCTCAATAAAGCGAGGGACGAAGGTTCGATTCGGACCACAGAAATCTTTTTTCTACCACTTCTCCCACGATCATCATCATAGTGCGAGAGACTCGGTTTTCTTGCCGTGGGTTTTGAGGTGGTCTACAGACGCCATGAGTTAGACATATGAAGCTTCGCTTTAAAAACGAAAACCTAAAGCTGGCCTCACCTGGGAAAGAGTAAATTTGAGTCACAGTATGCCTTACAGGTGGAAGTTGGCTTTCCTGCAGGGGGTTTTGAGGTAGAGTACAGACGCCATCAGTGAGACACAGGAAGCTTTCTCTTCATAAGAGACGTACCAGAGGAAACAACGCTTCCCGTTGTAGGAATATAACCCCGGTCTGTCTGCATTTGAAACCGGCCGCTATGCGATTGCGTTCGTGTCGTGATCGATCGGGTCCTGTTCTTTACGCCTGTTCACGTGCATTCGCGTCTGAAATGGGGCGCACAGACGCCGAGTTAGGTCACTAGACGACAAAATCGCAAAGCCGGTTTCCGCGGGCTCTGGCACGTGCCAACACGGTCTACTTTGGGAGAGATATGAAAGCCTGCGGACAAAAAACGATCCGGGCCTGGCAGTCACGGAGAACTTCCAGCGTCACGTTCGGAAATCAATGTGAGGTGCAACAGCCGGGTCTCCGACGAAGAGAGAGGGGCTGCCAGCTCTGCTGTTTTTCCAGCTTTGCGGCACCAGTGCAAGCGGTGCCATTTTTTTCTTGAACAGTGAACGCTCATTACTGCGTAAAAACAAAGAACACAAGAATCCTCCATTGCCTTTTAAGGCGAAGCTTCGGTGATGGCGTCTGTAACGCGAAAACGCCCTACAGGAAAGCCAACATTTTCTGACGATGGTGATGAATGATCGTTGGTGAAGTGAAAAAAAAAAAAAAAAAACGCTTCACCTGGCCGGAATCGAAACTGGATCCCTCGCGTTATGAAGCCAGCGTCTATCGGATTGCTTCATTTCGATATGGTCGCAGCGGTTTGAAAAACTCAGACGACAACGAAAGATTCCGTCATGAGAAAATTTCACGTTCAACCATCGTCGTCGTTAGACGGAGAGGCGAAAAGGTTTTTGACTTGTTGTCCATGATGGTCTTCAACCAAAACTACGAATTGTGAAATTCCGCAAGACTGGATTCTAGTTTGGCAAAAATGTTTTTAGGAAGGAAGGAAGGAAGGAAGGAAGAATGTAGAAGAAAGGCAGGAAAGTTAACCTGGCTAGAGCCTAGTTTGCTATCCTGCACGTGGGAAAGGGGAAATGGGCAAAAAAGAGGGGAAAAAAAGAGGAAAAGTTGGACCAGACACGTATGCCCAGCACTGAGGCACTGACAGTGATTGACACTGGAAGCTCTCAGTCTATAGCCTAGTGTTCAAGTTCGTCGCCCGTAGAAAACGTAATAGTTCCTTAGTCGCCTTCTGAGCAGATGACTGAGAAGGCCAGTGGCACAGAATCTTTCCCTCCGAAAATGGCCGCCGAGAGTCCAGGTTCCTCAGCGCTGACGACAGCTTTTTTCTTTCAGCCGAGTAGCGTGGGCACTCGCATAAAACGTGGCGTATCGTCTCCGATGTGCCGCACGTTTCGCACTCCGCCCTTGCTGCCATTCCTATTAAGTACGAGTAAGCATTTGTGAATGCCACCCCCAGCCAGAGACGGCAAAGAAGAGTTGCGTCAGACCGTGGGAGGCCTAGTGGAAGAGGACGTTGCAGGTGCGGGTCAAAGGCACCAATTCGTGCGCATGTGGAATCTTCTGGAGACCATTGGGAGATAGCTGTTTCCCGGGCAAGAATTCGGAGGACCCTAGCTGCGTCCGTCCTAGACAATGGGATAAGTACAGTTGTCGCTGTTTGATGCGCCAGCCGGGCGGCAGCGTCCGCACTTTCGTTGCCGACAATGCCGCAGTGGCTAGGAAGCCACTGTAGGGTGACATCATGACCCGCCTGGGCAGCACGGTAGGAAACTTCCTACTCAAATAACCATGACACCTTTGTTTCGCAACTAGTTTCAAGCGAAGCCGATAGAACTACGGTTCCATGTATTTTTCATGTCTGTGAAGAAACACTGCCGATGCCCCGCATGACTTTGAATCCCAAGGCTTTGAAAACGAACATCATGGTGCGCGCACAATTGACACGAGGTCATTACCAAAGTATCACGCTGTTTATAACTTGATTTGGCACCTTCCAAGATCAAGCACCTTCTCAATTCGATATGCATCTTCAGTAGAGTAACGAATAACAAGCACAATTTGAAAGGAAAAATGACCTAACTCTCAAGCTTAAATGTGTCATCACTTGAGCTTGCATTTCGAAAAGGCACCCTAGAATAGTCAGTAGAGTCATAATCTAAGTGTTTTAGTCTGTATGTGTTTTTTCCTGGGAGGAACGCCCTCGACGCTCTAGAGAAATAAGATTTGCCCATACCTTTCACCGTCATTTTGTGCTACCTTTATGGCTTCATCAAGGCTTGGGAGTGGGCTAACTGGTGTTTTAACCTTTTGAAGTACAGAGGTGCGCTGCCTGACACGAAAACGTAGAACAGGGAAAATTCGTCTGTCCGAGTGTAATTCCCCTGTCCTACGTTTTCGTGTCAGGCAGCGAACCTCTACCCTTCAAGACACCTCTACGGCGTGTGCTTGAAGCTTCGCTCGTTATGCACCTTCACGTAGTGGAATGAATAATGATTATAGCGATAGTGGTCCTATTTGAGACATGTAAGACGGCGGCTAATAGTGATCACTTTCTTCACATGTAGCCCTCATGAGAAACCTCTACATAAACAACCGTTTACAGACAACAGAGGCGCGATGAACAAATAACACCATCACAACCTGGCGCCGAGAATTTTAACTTGGCCTTAACGTAGTCATGGGTTCTTACGGATGCGCACTCCCGTTACCATGGGGCGAGCATCGTGTTATGGCCTACGAACAAATCAGCGCAACAGTCCGTCACCATTTTTTTTAACCTGGTAAGGGACAGCAAGCAAGAAATAAAATTGGCTTACGTACCATTCTTTGCTCCTGGATTATCCAGCGGACGTGGGTGGATTTTTTGGGCGGTACTTTGACCGTCTGCTCCACATCAAACGTTTCCGTTTGTACAACAATCTCCGACGTTCTGTTTCGCAGGTCCATGGCCAGACTTACACTCGTGGCTCCTTTACCGGTCACTTGTGACCCGGGAATGGTCACCGACAGATCCGTCTTGAACGTGCTTCGAACCCCTCGCAGGACCTGGCTTACCACTGTAGTGGACCGCTTAGTACTCCGCGTGAGCTTGACGAACAGCGGCTTGTTATTTTGATGGTTGTCGTACCACTGTTCTAGAGCCACCGCAGACGTTATCTCCAGGGATGAAGCTGGCATGAATTCAATGCTTGCTCTGTGGAGTTTTACCGGTCCGCTGGAAAAACAAATGTGTAGATCGGCTGAAAGAACGGAGCTGTGGTTCTCTTGTCTCAGTCCCGAACGTCAACAAGCTCTCGCCCGAAAACGACAGGGCCGTTGCCTTGCAAAGGCTGCGGTTTGCGTAAAGCAATCGGAAGCTAAACACCAGAGGAGGGGGTTTCTTCCTTTAGCGGGAGAGGGAGGAACCCATTTGATTGATTGATTGATTGATTGCTATTTGTTTCCCGTTTGTAGCGGGGTGATGACATGCCATCTTACCAAAAAGGACTAATATACCCATGTTTTACACTCTTGATTTAATAGTAGCGCTGCTTAGGGCAGGCACAAAAAGCTTATCTGGCACAAAATACTTTTTTTCCTGTTACAGGTGGTAACTGCCCTAGGCAATATTCCCCTCTTTGCTTTTCGTCCACCAACATTCTAATCTTCTTTTCGTCCCCTCGACAGCCTTGAAGTTAACTTCCTCTGTGCTGCCGTTAAATCCTAGGGCTTCTGAAAGCCGAATATTCCCATTATGTCGATTTGGATGGATATCCTGACATTCTAACACTATGTGCCGCATAGTTTCAGTTTTTTTCCCGCAGACCACGCATACCCTATCATTTTGGGAATACTTCCCCACAAAACTCTGAGTTCGCAGGCAACCTGGTCTAGCCTGAAAAAGCAAACCACTGCCCTGGAAATTATCGCAGAAATTTCCCTTTCTGATGCTCAATTTTTCAGCCCTGTACATCTCTAACGACGTTTTAGCTTCCATTTTTTCCCTCCATTTATTCGTTTCACTCTGCCTTGCCTCTTTTTTGGTTACCATGGTGGTTTTGGATTCTCCACTGTTCTTTCCGTATTTCATGGTTAGCCTTCTAGTCTTTCTTAACCACTGCGTGTCCACGCTTTTCAAGTATAGGTACCTTAAAACCTTAGCTGCCCACCTTCGTTGATCCATCGCTCTCAACCTCATCTCAAAGCATATTTTACTCTGTGCTTCTCTAACTTCAAACGACGCCCAGCCCTTATCTCCCTGAACTGCTTCGTTAGTTGTTTTTCCATGCGCGCCTAAGGCCAACCGTCCTACCGTTCTCTGGTTTACTTCAAGGCCTGATAGAACGCCTGATTTTAAGCAGAGTACAGCATTCGCAAACGTGAGACCCGGAACCATTACTCCTTTCCACATTCCTCTTACTACTTCATATTTGTTATACCCCCACAATGCTCTATGCTTCATTATAGCTGCGCTTCGCTTTCCCTTAACCTTAAGTTGCTCCTCTTGAGTTCTTAAGTAGTTATCCCCTTCGTTTATCGACACTCCCAAATATTTATATTCCTTCACTCTAGGTAATCCGCCTTGCTGGATAGACACTACGTCAGTGGTAGCGAGACGTGCCAGACCATTGCGCCCTCTATGGGCGTGTCTGGGAACCTGCTCCTATCTCTGCGTGACGCAAGACCTTCAGCAGAAGGACGATGATGCTCGACTTACAACAGCCCCGCTGTTATTATGTCGTCTCCGAACGGCGCACTTTTTAGAACACTGTAAAAATCGCATCGAAAATGAATATGCAAAAACTGTTTCCTACACGCGAAGCGCCAAAGTTGCCACTATGGACAGAAACACGCGTAGTTTCTGCTCCATAATAAGCAAAGGCGATGTGTAAAGAGTTACCACGGCATTGAGGGGGCTCTAGAGTACACAAGAACCTGCGATACACTATGGAGTATTGATATATCACTCTGAAAATTGCAGTCCCCGTATTCAAGTGCTTGGAATCAAGTTAGGAAAAAGAAAGCGATGTTGAAGCGGATCGCAGATAGGTATTCCTGTTGAGTCCAATAAGTGTTTTGAGGAGCGAAAATAAAAAAAAAACGTAGCTAATAAAAATTAATGCATAAGTAGCCAAACATGCCGTTAAAATTGGTAGTTACAACCGGAATGCCTTGGCCGATAAAGGTTCCTACTCCTGGGGACATCAAAGTGTGTATCGTCTTTGTAAAAATTATCTAGGCCAAACGGAAAGTGCGCAGGCCGCAAAAAGACTTAACGTTCAAGCTGACATTCCAAGCGAGGCTGAAACGTTTTATTCCTTTGTTAACCTTTGTTTCCTACCGTCATAAAATATTTTTGTCACATTTAAAGTTAAAGATTATTATTCGAATTATTTGTGGCCGAGATGGCTTAGCATTGACCTAGAAGATACCGCCAAAGGGCACCTGCCCTTTTGATTAAAGGAGTTGGTCCCTGCCAACTACTGTAATCGGTGCGTTGGTGATCACGCAGGAATAAATAGGGGGTGGGGAATGAAGAACATTCTAATTAAAGTTTATTAAGCTTAAGATGCATAAAATCACCAAAGCGCCGCGAATAAACATTGTCAACGCCATGTTATAGTCGGAAGTAACCGTTGGGATTAGGTATTTCGTAGTGGATAACGCAAGGGTCTGCAAAAAAAAAAAAAGAATTGAGGAACAAACATCATTGAAAGTTTACGCTGAAAGTTTACAAACATCATTGAAAGTTTACATCAGTGCAAGTGTACGCTCTTAGCATTCAACTGATGGACGATAAACAATTGTATCACAACTGTTTGCGATCTTGCTATATTACTCTGCATTCAGTCCATTGTAACCTATTTCCGAATATTCATGAATTGAACAATGCGGGCAGGCATATTATGCTTCACTGAAACTGTGTTCAAGAGCATTTGCAGTTACTTTGAGAAAATGTAACGCAACTTCCGCGTACGTTTAATTCTTGCATGAACGACACCACTCATTTCTGCGCGAAATAACTGATCTTACGATATCGGACAAACCTTTCTTTGTCTTATTGGACATTGCCTCCTTCTGTTGCCTCCTTCACATTGTACATTTCTGATGCCAGAAAAAAAAAAGAATCCGTTGCAAGCGCCTGGAGCCCTGAGAATGTAACAAACTTATTGGCCGCAACAGCTTGCTGAAGTTGTAAGTTGTAAGGACTGGCACATAAACTGAACAATTTTGAATTAAATGTCCAGTATTTTGTCCTAGTGACACAGTATAGCGGGGAAAAAAAAATTTCGCACATTGAACGAGTGGTGCAAGGCTGGAGAAACAGCAGAGCTGGCAGTCCCTAGCTGTCCCCTTGTCGGAGACCCGGCTGTTGCACCTCACACGGATGTATTTATTTATTTATTTATTTATTTCAATACTCTCAATGACCCGAAAGGCATTACAGAGAGGAGTGGGAAGGTTTATACAATGCAAGTTATGGCCGTCTTATAGGAAACAGGATCAGGGTTGCTGGCAATGGAGGCGGGGAGGCTGTTCCAGTCCGATGCTGTCTTCGGTAAGAACGAATTGAAACGTAAATTCGTCCGCCGATTGGGGGCTGCAACTTTTAATCTGTGGTCAAAGCGTGGGGAAATGTAAGATGGATTTGCGAACTTGCCACTGAAAGTTCTGTGTGACTGGCAGGCCAGGATCGTTTTTTCCGCAGGCTTTCACATCTCTCCCAAAAAGGACCGCGTCAGCACGTGATAGGACCCGCGGCAACTCGTTTCGGGAACTCGCGTCCGTAGCGCGAACTAGGCGTGTGTTCTCCCCTCTTCAGGCGCGAACGCAAGTGAAGTGGCGGGAAGAACAGCACGCTTGAGATCACTCCAGAAACGATGCGCACAAGTGTTCTCGAAGGTCGAGCTGGCCGAGGCCGGGCGACCCTCACGAGGTGCACCATCACGTGCGCTTGTATTCTTTGCCAGCGTCCAGCGCAAGCGTAGACGACGCTGGACGCTCCTCTCGAAGTTCAGGCTCACGTGCGCTCGGCTGGGCGGAGTTTTCTGGTAACAATCCACGGCGGAACTAAACGCTTAGACAGTTATGCACTTAATACCACTATAATAATGGGCAACATAGAGACAAATTTCTGGAAGTCTTACGTTTAAAAACATCTTTTCTGTGTTTTCTCAGGGTGACGATACCCTAATTTTATTTATACGTAATTTTACAGAGGCTCAGAGCTCCTTTTAGTGCTCACCACGTATTCTGCTTGATTAGTCAATTTTGGTTACTTGCGACTTCACTGGTGACTTCAGGTTACAGGATACTCACCAACCGACACCAATGCTTCCATTTTCACAGCAGCCGTGTGAGGCGCTGAAAATCAACCATCCCACGTATCCACGCTTTACACTTGGGAAGATTTGCCCTGAGAAAAGGTTTTTGCATCAAAGAGTGAACAGCTCCACATTGCTCACGCGACTGCAATTCCCTCTGCCACTCATTGAGAGTTAAATCAAGATGACTTCAGAACAGGACCGTTGTAGGCATATCAGTGGCACTAAACCTAAAAATTAGCATTCTGGAGCAAATTTTACATTGATATATTTGGTCTCCTGCCTAAATGTCATCAAAAGTTTAATAAGACACCGCAACATCTTGCTCTAGAAAAAAAAAATCCGGAACATTATCCCCGACCCAAGACACGTGGTCCAATGCGGGGCAGGAAATGTCGTACCCGGAAGACATGTTTTTCTCCACTTTGTTTCTTTCTTTCTACAATTGGCACATTTCACCCCTTTGCTGTCCCTGGCTTCCTTGACTGCCTACCGTTGTTTTTGTCTTAATTCACCGAGCCCCTCATTTTCCATTCTGGTTTGCTACATGCATAGCAAGGGTCTCTGTTCTGGCAGTATTGGTGTCATAGATAGCTTAGGAGGGTTCAACGCTGGAGGACCGCTCCCGGCATGTCGTGTCATCGCGACATGTGTCATGTCATGGCTCGAGTCACGGCCAGGGGGAAAGAGTAGGTCCTATTCACGCCAGAAGTCGTAGGGGCGCTGGCTACCACACCCAAGCACAAGAATAATTACCTTAAGTACCCAAGCAAGTGGAGGACAGGCCAGCCCCGCCGATAGCGCAGTGCTCATCGCAATAGACGCGTATTATGGAGGTCGTGCGTACGGCCTCCCACCTATCCGGCTTGCATGTCTTACTGCACTTCATATCTTTCTTTCCAAAAAAGAAAGCAAACAATAAACTGACCTACTGTGATTTCCCCTTGGCTCTTCTCGGCTTTCTTGACTGCCTACCCTTATTTTGGTTTTCATTCATTGAGCCACTAATTTCCCTTTCTAATTCGCTATACATCGCCGGAATTGCGGAAAACTGATAGCCGGAACCGCGGTGATCACTTTTCCTCCGGGGCATTCGGACGACGGGTACCGGAAGAAAGTCCGCCACGAGAAGGCGGGTAATAGGACGGCTCAGCATGGGCGTCGTTGTAAGGGGGTGAGCAGTTCCGGAGGCGAGAACTGCGGCGCCGTCGAAATACCGAAGCCCTTGTCTGTCCCCTGCGAACACGATCAAGTAGACGCGGAAGGAATCCCCCCTTACGCCTTAATTGTCCGTTATTGTTCTTGTTGTGTATCCGACTGTTTATACTGACGTTTCAGCTGGAGGATCAGTCCTCATCTGAGTAACGTCGTAATGGGCGTCCTTGAGGGAGAATTTCTGAATAGCCAGAGCTTAAAGTCACTTTATTATAAGCGTTTCATTGATGTGTTCCTGATTTGGACCCACGGACAGACGAAACTACTAACCTTCATAGACGCGTTTAACTCCGCTCATCCCTCCATTTCTTTTTCTTTCCAATACTCCACGTAAACTGTTAATTTTCTTGACGTAAACGTCGCCGTTTCAGAGGACAATCTGATCACTAAACGGTACCGAAAACCGACCGACAAACAGCAGTACCTACATTTTCAAAGCAGTCAGATCAAACATTGCAAAACCGGAATTCCCAAGCCAAGCTCATCGTATTCGTCGAATCTGCTCAAAGGAAGATGACTTGAATAATAATTATCAGGAGCTACGAAGTGCCCTTTTGAAACAACAATACCCCGTTGAAATAATTGACAACGATATACGCAGAGCACAAAGCCTGAATCGCTCAGGCCTTCTCAAAGGCACCAAAACCTCTTACGACACCCCCCAAACGAACTTAGTCCTAACACACTCCGCATCTGTTCACAAAGTCTCGTCTATACTAAAAAAACACCTTAGCGCTCTTACCCAAATTGAGCGCGTAAAACGTATTTTTCTGAAACCTCCACGGGTTGTCTACAGGAGAAACAAAAACATTCGGGATGTCCTAACCTCTTCCAAAATAACGACTTGTCCACAACGGATACCGCGGTCAGTACAGCTTCTGACTTTCGTCTAAAAAACCAGAGGAAACAAACTGTGCAATATAACTGTGCAAATGCAATATATTTGCTAGAGTGTACGGTGTGCCATCTAGAATACATCGGGAAAACACAAAAGTCGTTCAGAATTATTGTTTAGTAATCACAAGTCACATTCTAAAACTCTGCTATCTCTCCCGTTGACAAAGCACGTAACCTTTCTGTGCACTCTGTTGACCCCCTCAGAGGTACGATATTAAAATCTGGGTTTCGGTCTTACCACCATCGACTAATCCGCGAATCGTACCTGATTTAAAAGTTCAAAACTGCATCTTCACGCATAATGAGAGTTTGTGCAAATTTTCGTTTTTGCTGGGTAGATAAACCATTTACAGCTTTTTTGTTTGTTTCATTCCCTATACCGAACACCTGTCGGCCACCATACGTTCCCCTGCCTCTCTTTTATCTTGTGTCTCCATTTTTTTATCGCGGAAAAACAGCTGTCTTCCCCGTACGTCTCCACTCCCGCCTCCCACTCTAGTTGAGAGGTGGGGGGCGTTCAGTGCAGTTGGCAGCCCCTTTTGGGGTGTACATTCGTTACAGCGAACGGGCCATTCGCGCGGCCATCCGCCATTCGTCATTCGCGCGGTTCACCCACCGCTGCGCTTCTTGGACAGTTAAGTCTAAAATGTTTTCCCCCGCTTCTTTCCATGCCTCCATTATGCTGTGACAGGCTGTGGTCATATACACGGAAACATCTCGACCCTTCCAGGTGAGCGATTTTACGGTAACTTCCACGTAGGACATACCTGGCTACTACGAATACATATTCTCGTAATTGGTTGCGCTGCTAGCGCGGGCGCCCCTAGGACATGGAATTCCTAGGGGCGCCATAGAAGTCTTGGTGCCATAGATAGCTTAAGAGGTTTGAACGCTGGTCGACCACTCTCGACATGTCGTAGATACTCGAGTCACGGCTCGGTGGTTAAAAAGAAGCTCCCCTTCGGCCCGAGAGTGTCGGAGTGTCGCTGGCTACGACCCATACCCAAGCACAGGAAAAAAAATTACGCCCACCTCCCCTCGCGGGAACCCTGGTGTGATGCGACGCTGAAGGGGGTTCCGTTGGCTGTTTCCGTTGGGTCGATTAGTCGAGTTGCGTGAAACGCGTAGTGAACGTGAATTGCGTTTCAATCACATCGTTGGGTTCCACGCGAGGGGATGCGGGCGTAATTTTGAGCATAATGAGAGATGTTGTTGTTGTTGTCGTTTAGACGGAGGCTTTATTAAAGGGACCGTCGCATCAAGCAATCGTCGCTACTGCGAGGGAGCAAGCGCAAGCGCGGGCGACCGTCGACTGAGAGACCGGCCGGAGCGCTTATATGTGCAGCGCACCCGAAGGAGAGGAGACCGCGGAGATAGAGAGCACTGCACATGCGCACAGCGCCTCCCACCGGCGGAGTGAGAGTGCGCTGCGTCACGCGCCCGCAGATGTTGGGCGAGAGTGTTCGCTATCGGAGAGAGGAGAGGGGGTGAGCGGAGGAGAGACGCAGCTGTGCGGACGCGGACGACAACGACGACGGACGCAGGACAGGGCCGCCGGCTAGAGATGCTCCCCTCAGCGTCCCATCTAAAAAATTACCTTGAGAGATGCTCCCCTCAGCGTCGCATCTTAAAAATTACCTTGACGCCAGAAAGTGGAGGGGAAAATAGGCCCTTTGCAAAAAGGCGGACAACACTGAAAATTCAGCGGTGCTAACACTGGTGGTGAACGCGACGACGCCATTAGAAAGGAAGCAGGTCGTAGCAACGCCGTTGCGGTTGCACGTTTTCGCCCATGGCTTCATGAGTCTGTTGCCCCACGACGCGTATGCAATTACGTGGACGGTGGACAGTAGTTACTCCATAGAAACTCTGTGCTCGCAGCCTTTTCCCTTCCTTCCTAATGGCGGCGCAGCGGGTGCACAGTGTTGCCAGAGTAGCTTGCTGCTTTTCCGCCAACGATTTGGCCATTTTGCAAAGGGTCTATAGTCCCGCCGGTAGCGTAGTGGTCATCGCACCACACAGATGTTTGGAGGTCGTGGGTTCGGATCCCACCCAGCGGGCATTTTTTCTCCACTTTCTTTCTTTCTTTCCAAATTCTTTATCTGTTTAAACGACCTACCACAGCCCCCCCCGCCCCCCCCCCCCCCCTGTGCTTTCCGAGGTTTTCGTTACTGCCAACCCTTATTTCTGTCTTATTTCAACGAGCCCCTTATTTCCTATTCTGATTCATGCATAGCGAGGGACTCTGTTCTGGCAGTCTTGGTGTCATAGGAAGCTTAAGAGGGTTCAACGCTGGTCGACCACTCTCGACATGTCGTAGACACGCCAGTCACGGCCGGGGGGTTAAAAAGAGTGTCCCCTTCACTTCGAGTAGTCCGAGTGGCGCTGGCTACCACCCCCAAGCACAGCAAACAAAAATTAGTTTACATAAATACCCGAGAAAGTGGAGGGGAAAATAGCCCCGCCGGTAGAGTAGTGGTCATCGCACCAGACCGGTATTCTGGAGGTCGTGGGTGCGGATCCCACCCGGTGGGCATTTTTCCTCCACTTTCTTTCTTTCCAAATTCTTTGTTTCAATGACCTCCCACATCCTCCCCTTTGCTTTCCGAGGTTTTCTCGACTGCCAACCCTTAACTCAACGAGCCCCTCATTTCCTATTCTGATTCGCTATATGTACATATATATATATACAAGAGAAGAAAAACTTCGAACAAGGTAAAAGCACGATTGTGGCCTACGTTTCAGCAAAGAGAACTTGCTTTCCTCAGGGCAATCTCTCGCCTGGCAGGCACGGTTTATATAGGGGTAGGACCCCAGGTGAAAGGAGAGGGAAAGATGGAAGGGAAATTGAGCAAGCTGATTGGTTTGGGAGTGTGTCGGGGGAGAGATTGAGGGGCCAAGAAGGTTGTCTAGTTTAAGCCGCGAAGTAGGTCACACGGAAGTCAGCTGGTGGTTGATATTCGTGGAATTTTTGGAGAGAAAGGATGAGAGGGTGTTTATTGACCCGCCGAGGGGTATAGGGAAAGGATCTCAGAACCGCCGGAAGCAGACCAGGCGGTGAGGGTGGGATCCTTATCAGAAACTATCTGCAAGCCTCAGGTCAAAAGAAAAGGTAGAGACGGGGGGAAACTAACTAGGTCAAGGAAAAAAGAAAAAAAGGAGAAAAAAAACAGGGAGGGAAATCACGTAAACCCACACACAAAAGAAAAAGCAATGACCCGGCAACTGAAATGGCACGTGTCACCCACGGCAACATTCCTGGAACAGGCCTGTCCTGAAACTCAAAAACGAAAAGATAAAGTTAGAGTGACGTACGGGGCACAACACCACGCGGAGTAAAAAAAAAGAAGAGAGAAATAAATAAATAAAATTGAATTCCAAAAGCAAAGGTTGGAGGGATGAGGGCGAGTATAAAGCTAGACGCTAAGGAATGAAAAAAAAAAAAAGAAATTAGGTGACCAGGTACAGAGCAGAGTGAACGGTCATAGTCTTTGGATGAGGTATATGCACGAAAATGCCTAATGCTGTATTCCCGGTGAATATCGCAAGGATTCCAAGATTCCCTTAGACGCATTAATTCCAGCAGGTTCCATGGAGTTGAATTTGTGAATTAAGTAGGATTCTCGGTATTTCCTGTCCCTAGGAGACTTAACATTTGACTGAAGTATATATAACTTAAGGTCATATAACTTAAGGTTCCCAAATCATGAAGATGTCGTCTACATCTTCATGATTTGGGAACACGGTCGCGCGACTCTAGAAACGTTTATATCCCATCTCAATTCTTCGCATCCGACTATTAAATTCTCCTGCCAGTATTCTGAAAAAGAAGTGAACTTCCTAGATACTACCGTCATTCTAGACAACGGTAAACTTAAAACCACGCTTTTTAGAAAGCCAACAGACAGGCAGCAGTACCTAGATTATAAAAGCCATCACCCCAGACACTGCAAACAAGGTATCTTTGTAGGACAAGCCACCAGGCTTAGAAGAGTATGCAGTGATGACAGTGACTACGTAGAGCACCTAGACGAACTCAAGGCCACCCTTATGAACAGGAACC
>NW_027526225.1:48879794-49179794 GCF_048455015.1 Haemaphysalis longicornis | reverse complement strand
GCGACAACAACTTGCACTGCATAAAAAAGCAGCTGACGATTACTATACTCCATAAGGCGAAATTCATTCGCAGCGCGAGCTGCAGTCATCTCGGTCACGGCACATAGCGGCTACGTCTCAGAAAGCGATCGCGTGATCAGAGAACGCACGGAAGCTCGCCCTACTCTGCCATCTCGCAGAGCGCCGCCACCGCCGACCATGTTGTTTCAAATCGTGTTTGAATCTCCCGCACAAATGTCATGTAAGCATGTGGCACGAACGCAGGAGGAGCTATAGGCAAAAGTGTGAGGGGGGAGGCGCTTCTCGGTAGCGACGCATGGCTAAAGTGTCAGGTGGAGGCAGTGCGATATACTGAACCGTGGCGAGGCACTGGGAAATGACACCATAGCAGGGCGTGCCTACCTCCCCCTCACACTTTCGTCAGTGTTACGATTCTGCGCGCCTATACCACGTTCGTGCGTTCTGCAAGTTTTGAGGAGTGCCCCGGTGTGTAAAAAAGCTGCCTCGGACAAGCCACAACGTGCTGAGCGGGCGCCTCTCTGTTGGTGATTCAAACTTCAGCGACTGCAGAACGGATCGTGTAGCGACTTCCCCGCAGGACACGGACGCCGCAGCCTACATCTCCTCTCCCCCCTCTCTCATGCTCAACGAGCGCCGGTACTGCCTGCCCCTCACGTACTCTGGAAAGAGTGTTGTGTCTGTCTGTGCTATTTGCGAGCCGTGTGCACAATAGAATTTGGAAAGGCCCGGAGCCATTACGGCGATTGTGTATTAAACACGCACCCTAGATGGATAGTTGATTCGTTTTAGAGCAACCAATCCTGCTGTCGCTCTGCTCGAGTCCTGCACTGCGACCTCCCCGGGAAGGGTATTGTTCCTGTATTGCTTCGACTGATCTCTCGACATGCAGTAAACCAGTTTGCCTTCGGCTTTTGTCGCCACCTCCAAGGCAGCAACGTTTACTGGCCGCTGACTACCACGCTACCACGTACGACGGAGGCGTCGGAGCCCGGTTCGGGGACTCCTTCCCGTCGGTAACAACTGGTTGGCGGCGGTAGAATGGCGACTTCGCAACAATATACGCTCCACCTCGGTTTCCTTTCTGCCTTGGGTGTCTCTTATTTCGATTATGTGATTTACGCGAGGGCGCTACACAGGCGATGAGGCGCGCTGTAGTGGAGGGCTCCAGATTAATTTTGACCACCTGGCAGTCATGGGCACGTTACCGAAAAAAAGTAAGTGCGACAGTTACAGTTACCTAACCCAAAATAGTAACTCTGTTACAGTTACAGTTACGAAATTTCCAAAAGTAACTAGTTACAGTTACAGTTACTGCAAAAAAGTAACGTCGTTACTTTTCCGTTGCTGTATAAAACTAAGCAATAGCTAAAAAGATTTGGCTTATTTAATAGAAACGTACGAAGACGTGCAGGTAGTAAAATTACACGTAGTAAAGCCTACACGAGGGGAATCTAAACTGATGCACACTCATGCTCAAACCAACAACCGTTGTGTACGCCTCATTTTTTTATTACGGAAGTTTCGTATCCATCATAAAAAACTATTTTTGTTGCTGCACTCTCGCTATAAGAAATTTATTTGCTAACTTCATTATAGCATAAACTTAGTTGTTTTTTTAAAGTTGGAATAAGAGATGCCGAGCGTATACTATACCGAGCTGGAGGACAACACAGCCGAAACGATCTTTCAATGTCAACTTAATTTATTTTCGCCTGCAATGCCGTCGCTTGACCGCCCCGCGTAGTGAGAGAGAATGGGAAAAAGGGGGCGGAGGTGTTGGGGATCGACGGAAGGCCCATGGAGGAAAGGGGAAACGGACGTGGGAGTACATCGGTTGTCGAGGTGTTTTTGAAGGATACTAAAAAAAAGCGCTTCGTTAACTTTTTATTTCGTGCTTGTGGTCGGAGGCGGAGACCAATTTGAGCCATTGCCGAAGCGACGTTTGCCGTGGGCCATCGGAGTCGTTCTCCCGCCCCAACCCCCAGCCACCCCCATCCCCGGAATGAGACAAGATGTTTCCAAAGGGAATAGAGAGAGAGAGAGAGAGAGAAACATTTATTTTAGTAATGAGCAGGAGGATGTTCTTAGGGCCTCCCCCCAGTGAGAGGCATCCTTATTCCAAGATGCCTTGGAGCTGGCTGGCCGTCCGGGCCCGTTCCACCAGTCGGCGGTGGTCCGTGAGCTCGGAGCTGGTCAGCTGCTCCACCCACTGCTCATATGTAGGATTGGTATTTGGAGTTAGAGTGGGAGTCCGTTGGCACTCCCATACCACGTGCTATAGGGTGCCAGCAACAGGGAAAAAGTTACAGGTGGCAGGGTATTGGGTGAGGTACACAGCGTTCAGTAGGGTGTTATGGGGATACGAATTGGTTTGGAGGCGGCGGAAAGTGGTTTCTTCGTCGCGTGTTAATTGTGCATGAAGTGGCGGGAAGCAAAGGGAATAGAAACTGAAAATAACGCTTTACTATTTTCCCCCTCTTCTCCTCCTCCCTGTCCTCACAAAGGCGGATTTAGCCGTCTCGACCGGAAAACACTGCTCTCACAATCCCTGCCTTCCATAGCAATCACGTCGCCGATCCCAGGAACCCCTCCCTTCGTTTGCTTTGAGGCGTAGGCCGAACGAAGCTCGCCCAAGAATTCCTTGGACCCAACATTCAGAAGCAGATGTAGCTATGTTTTCGTTTCGGCCACAGCCCTTGAAACGAAGTCGCGAGGCTTTCCAAGAACATTTCTTCGTGCAGTGGCAGTGCGGTCAGACGTCTGCCTGCCAAGATGCTGGCTGGTGTGAGGGCACCCGGGGGCCACCATCGTTGGGGTCGTCGTATGTGGGGAGGGCATGAAATTTATTACTTCCTCGACCTCGTTCGAGCACGTTTGACAGCTCAATGGAGCCTCTAGACCAGGGGTCCCAAACGCGTGGTCCCAAATACGACCAGGGGTCTCTAAAGCGCACAATTGTCGCAAGGAACTGCGACTTGTGAAGTGAACAGTCTACAATGCGCACAGGGCTGGACGAGCGCGAGGCCACCGAGAGACTCCCCGCGGCGTTTTATGACCCTGTAAACGGGGCTGCACGTCGCTAGTGAGAAACCGACGCCCTGACCGGAGTTTTCCAGGCTTCCGCGAAAGTTCAAAGGTTTCAGTGCGTTGTGTGGCGCTTGTGGGAGTTTGTTTTCCTTTTTGCCTTTGTGTAAAACACTTTTACTGCACTCCAGATGTGGCGAAAATGGTGCAGCCGCGCGTCGGTCTATACGTTCTGGCGCGTCAACATGCATCCACGTGCGCTTAGGCGCGCGTCGCAGCGTTATTTATGGACTGGGTGAGAGCGATGACGCGCTGCTGAGGAAAATACTTCAGCTTACACTTAGAAACTTCGAGCCCTTAGTAGACGGCGTGGGACACCACGCACACGTGCACGCCTAGACATTTCTAGTCCAGATGCTTTTCCCCCATGCGAAGGGAGTGAGCTGGCATAGATGAAGTAGACGAATGCGGAAGAAAGGCCGAAAAAGTGAAACGCGCAAACTGCACATCGGTCGTTGATGAGTGTTGCGTTGGATAATTTTTTTATAGAAATAACGTAACTGTAACGATATTTCTCGTTACAGTTACTCCACAAAAGAGTAACAGTGTTACAGTTACAAGTTCCTTTAACTTAAAAGTAACTAGTTACAGTTGCAAGTTACTGAAAAAAGTAACTAGTTACCGGTAACGCGTTACTAGTAACTAGTTACTGCCCAAGACTGCCACCTGGGCATCTTTAACGTGCGCTGAAATGCCGAACACACGGGCGGCCTTAGGTGTCCTGTTCGATCGCTTGGTTACGAGGACATCTCCGCCGCCGCCTCCAAACCACTGTACTAGGCGCTGAAGGGCTGCGCACTAACACATGATTTTATTGCTTTAGGGGACCGGCTTTCTTCAAGCCACGCAAGCATTGCTAAACAAGAAGGAAGAAAACGGAAGAGGGTGATGAGGGCCACAGGAACAAAGTTCTAAATACATAGCAGGGGAAGACAATATCGATTTGAACGAGATTCACTTACTTCTAAGTGCAGTTAGACACTCCGCACGCAAACATATCTACCGCCTCTAGGCCTAATAGAAAAACCCTAGTGTGTTTTGCGTGTTCTTTGTCTAGATAGCGACAGATTTTCTTGTTTCAAACTTAGGTGAGGAACCGCATCTATGTCATTGCAGAGCATTGCCATAGATGCCACAGCGTACAAATATCGTGCGAAAAAAGCATGCTTCAAAGTTCGTAGAAATCACACCCCGAATTACCAACGAAATACCGCTGTTTTGCATGAGTGGTATAATAGGTCAGAATGGGCGTTGCAGTAATGACTGATTGCGTGAGCACGGAAACTCGCTAAAATCTTGTGTTTGTAGCCAGATCGCTGCGTTTTGCTAGAGATGCAGTTGCCAAACCATACGTCGCTATAGAGACCAAAACTCATGCACATTTATGCGGGTTTTTGTATTAAACCGTGCCGCGACGATTGTGTTAGTGTCCGCATTGTCTCGTTGCACAAAAAAGGATGGTGCAGTAAACTCTCATTATTACCAACTCGGTTAAGACAAATTTTATGGTGAAGACGAACAACCCTTTCGCTCTCTTGCAACGTGCCCAATGCAAGAAAATGTCCGGTTAAGAAGACTTGCTGATATTACGAGCCAATTTTCATGGTCCCTTCTCGTTCTGTTTAGGGGGAGTTTAATGAATTTGAAGATGATATCGTCTTTAGTATCGTCTGTTTTTTATAACCTCTTTGCCGCAGACCCCTCTGTTCTTCTTTCTTGCAGCGTAGAGTTTGCCTCGCTTGCATAACGGTGGTGCTCCGAAGCAATAAAAAACACATGGCTGTTATCAGCGCGAGTGTTTGTCTCTTAGTGTCCCGCCCGTCGCGCTGTTTTCATAGCTGCAGTTACGTACCGACTATACCAAGTTTCAACACTCTGGTTGATCTTCAGTGATCACCCACTGTGTTGGCTCAGTGGCTAGGCGTTGTGCTGCTGAACCTGAGGACGCGGGTTCGATTCTCGGCCGCCGTGGCCACTTTTATGGAGGGAAGAAGGGAGAACGCAGAATGCCAATACGACTGATTCGCAACAGATATCGTGGCTTCAGCAGGTTTCTTTGGTGTTCGTGTGGCCTGGCGTCGTTATCAGCAGCTCTCGGAACAGCGGCGGTATTATCAAGTTTTTTTCGTTTCGCGCCCCTTTCAAAGTGCCCATTTTGAGCGAGCCCTGACTGGCCAAATGCAAACCACTAAATTGCACGCTACGTAAGCACAGCGGAGCTACTGCATTGAACCTTGGCTTCTCGGAATAGACGATTTGGAGCAGACAATTTTTTTCAGTTCTAGTATGAATGTACCGACCACCGCCTTGTTGTCTGCTGGCTTACGCTACAAAAGAAAAAGAAGAAATATTTACTTGTTCGAAATGCCTGAAAGCTTTCCGCCTCTCGAAACAGACAGTGTGGTGTCTGTGCGAACATCTGCTAGACGATGTTGGCCGGCGGCAGCCTGGGGTTAGTGCCGAGGACCAAGTGTAATGCGCTCTTCGTTTCTTTGCTAACGGTGGCTTTCAGTCAGTGGTCGGTAGCGAAGGAACGATATCGCTATCGCAGCCCCCCTGTGGGCCGGTTTATCCACGCGGTCGTCATCACGCAGTGACGTAAAGGATCGGCTGCGAGCTCGATAGCTGCCAAGCAGACGACCAAAATGGCACAAGCACTCGGCACGAAGTGTATAAACATTTATTCGTACTTGACGAATATAAATACCATGCGTAGTCGTGATACATACCATCTCAACGTTCGTAGACTTGACGCGAAGCAGAAACGTAATTAAGAAACGAAACTTTCGACCACTTACACATTTGTTCATTCGGAGAATAACACAGAAATTCCATTGGCGTCACGCACCATTCGAGGTTCTTGAAAAAGGTGGCGTCAGCATGCGGCAGGTGCATCGATGGCGAAATACGTATGGGAAGGTTTATTATCTTGGTACCTTGTCATTGTGACCGACGTGAAAATTGTGGTCCAAGCGGGATAAAACTGAGCAGCCGTAGCATTTTTTACGCTTTATAACCACAGAATACAGCTGGCTGCAGCTGCTATGTTTCGACATTCATCCCCTTGTGGTGTAAGCTTTGAACGTCCTCAGAGAGTAAGGATTTTATCACGTTTACGCCTTCAAATACAGTGGAATCTCGTTAAACCGTACTTGCATAAGGCGTAGATCTTTTTAAGCGTAGTTAAGCCGAGTGCCATACTCGGCTTCTGTTTAACCTAATGCACCCTGACAAACCGTAGTGCCGGTTTGTGCGTACTTTCGTAGCCCTCCGTCAGGTACGGATTAACTAGGTTTCACTGTACGTTCAAAAAACCATATAGAGTACTTTAGAATAGGTGTAGTTGTTAAATACGTGTAGGAAAAACAGTCGCGCAAAAATAAACCAAAAAACCTCCTATACAACGGCAAGTCCGTGACGGTAAAATGGACGCGAAATGGAGGTTTTTGAAACAGACAATGTCTAGAATACCGCCAAACAATTTGCAGCGGAGAAGGTAAGGCGCAGCCAGGGAGAATGGGATAGAGGAAGTGGCCCAGTGGACGTCTCGATATCGGTGTAGCGCCTTTCAAAACGTGACAACAGGGCCTCTCCTAACATTTTCTTCCACATAAACGCTGAAGCTACAGCTAAATGATGTGATGTTCTCAGCTTTTAATTTAACCATCTTCTAACTTAATCTTTTAAATCAACACCTCCTCTCATCGAGCTTGTCTGTATCCCAGAAACACAAGCGAAGCCTCCTACGACGAGACTGCCGTACGTCTACTTTGCAAGATAATCCGCAAAACATATTTTGCCTAACACTCTTGGTAACTGACCGTGTGTCTCTTCTTTGGACAGAACAGGTCGTCTTCGGAGCATACGATCTTCTACAAAGACTTCAGCATACGGTACGAAGGAAAATTTTCTAATTGCACCGTTATTTCTGGTGTCTAGATGGTTCTTGAGTCGACTGCGGGTCTTAAAGGTCCCGGTAGAAGGATCGGGCAAAGCGGCCAATGTCTACAAAGTTCAACAAACACGTGTGCTAACCAGGCCCCCTAGGACAGTGTGTTATGCCTGGCAAGTCTTCACGAGACATTTCGTCCTACAGGTCAGTGGCTTTGGCTAGCTGTGTAAGCAAAGTGATGCTGCGAATGTCATCGCTCGTCTGGAATGGTGCCATAAAAACCGTGGCTTGTAGCCAAACGCCATGACGTGCTTTCGCTAGGGGCGCTCATCAATAGACAGCATTATTGACGTTGTCGCCACCGCTGAGAATGACAAACACCACCATCGCCTGACAGGTGCCGTGTTCTTAGAAAATAAGGGAGCATTCGATAATGTATCTCAGGATGCCATTCTAGATGCCCCTCAGCCTACTGAATTTGGAAGACGGTAGCACCAGTGGATAGCAAGCTATCTCAACGGATGGATGGTTTTCATGACCCCACTTGATGGAGAAGCATCCGACCACCCCGTCGTTCGCGGCGTGCCACAAGGAGGCGTCCTCAGCCATACACGGTTTAACTTGGGTCTTATAGGTGTCACTAAAGTTGTCAATATCGGCCTAGGCGGATGATATATGCATTTGGACATGAGGCGTAACGTGACGGAGCGTGTAAGCACGACTTCAAAAAGCAGTATATGCCACTTTGCATGTGTACGCCACCAGGGTCTTGACATTTCAACGTCCGAGAGTGCAATATCGGCATTTACCCGAAAACCCATGATATGCTACCCGGTAAAGATCGAAGGGGATGTTATTCCATGTATCATTCACCACAAATTTCCCGGCGTGACAATTGATCGAGATCTGTCATGCTCAAAACATGTCTCCGCAGAAGAAGGAAACTACAAAGTTTCACCCACGTCCTACAGTATATGACAGGAAAATCATGGGGTCTGTCGATTTCATTGCTGTTTCACGTTTATTAGGCGCTCTTTATTGACGTTCTACAGCACAGTGCCCTATACTTTGTAACCTTCGGCGATCGTCACTACGCGTGTTTTTAAGCGCAGAGGCACAAGCCCTAAGATTCTGTTGCCTCGATGGGGTTGCCTCGATGCACATCAACGGCGCGACCACCCGCAGTTGAAGTCTACCTCATGCAAGAATCTCTTCGTGAGAACCTCCCACATGTGATAAGATATCAGTGTCAGCCACTGTGGAGTGTTTTCAGGGATCGGTCGAACTCAACCTACTCCCGATGCAGCTCGACGGAACAACATTTGATGCCTTCCAGTTTGCAGCCGCCAAAATCTCAGACGTACCCGTATGGGTTGTACCTGATCTACAGGTACGGTTATCGATTACTGGAATCGCTAAAAAATGCCATATGTCGTCTTTGGCCTTAAAACAACTGTCACTATTTAACAACAAATGTACAGGGAGGCATCGCATGTTTTTTTTGGGGGGGGTTCATTCACTGCTTCTGCGTCTGCAGTGGTAGTAGCTGTGTCTAGGAAGGAATTGACACAGCGATTCAAACTTTCTCACTGAACATCGTATACCTCAGCAGAACTGGTCGGTTTACGCGAAGCGCCCTGCACCATTTCTGCAGCATGTACCCTGCACCAGTAATAGACTATCTTTTGGGAGTAGAATCCAGCGCTCCAGGTACCAAGGTACCCTGTAAAGCTAGGAGCACATGACCAATTGACCACTGGTGTGGGCATCCTATTCAAAGGGTTGTGTAAAAAGGGCCGCACTGTGGTGCTTCAGCGGATGCCATGTCACTGTGGAATCCCTAAAAATGAGAGCGCAAACGAAGAAGCACAGCAGGCACCCCTACAATGGAATTCTCTTGGCTACACCCATCACAAGACAAGACACCAATGCAACACTCGACCGAGCAGGTAAACAAGCATTCGTCTAACCCACAGTCTCGACATAAACGGCTTAGGAGGCTTGATCCCGAACAATAGTTTTGGCTCACCCAGGCTCTTCAACTTCGCAAAAGTCATGAAACCTTGCTACACAGGCTGTTACTTGGAGTAGCATTGACCCCAACGTACCTGCACACAATTAGACGGGAGGACAGACCGGACTAATGCCTGAGTAGTTGTACACAGCCTATAGAACATTTAATTAGCCTTTGCCACAGGTACACCAGTAAGCGAAAAGACCTTGACATAGCATTACTCCGATTGGACACTCGCCCTCTGTCTGAACTTATGATTTTGGGCATATGGCCTGACACCAGGAAACAAAGCCTAGCCGTCAAAGCCCTGTTGATATTCTTCAGTGACTTCTCTCTGGATTCTCGGCTATAAGGCTGAAAAATGTAGCAGACTGTGGAATAATTATTCTTCATGTATATAGCTAATAGTCGAGCACTGCATGATTGCACTTTTATTTCTTATACCTTCCATATTCATTCCTTTCTCTTTTTGTCCCCCCCCCCCTTGCCTCAGTGGGACGTAGTAGGCCCAAGATCAGTTTCTTAGGCCAACTGCTTCTTCTTTCAGCCAACGTTTACTCCCTCTCTCTCTCTCTCTTGCTTTCCCGCTGCCACACGTCGCGACAAGATATTGGGCTAGGCAACAGTATTTGAAATAATTCTGTTGCCATTCGCAGCCCGAAAAGATTCCTGTAGCGCATACAGTCGGTTTACGTGCTTTCAATGCAATACCCAGGAGATAGTTATTAAGGACTTCCTTACGGTTTGCGTATTCTCGTGACCACCGTTAAATATCACGGATAAGATGATAAATAATAGTGGTGGAGCGGTAGTACTTCTGGCTTTATTGCCAAGAAAAAGCTAAGCGCCTAAGCTAAGATCAGCGTCTGCGTACTTGCGAAATGAGAGTCAGCATTTCTTCATTACCTGTACGTTGACAAGACAATGACCACTGAGGTTTTAGAGTTCGCGTAGTGTAATGTGTGTGGTAAACATTCGTGGTTTCCACGGGGGGTGCTTTGCAAGAATATAATTGATGACGAGTCCTACTCACCTGAATGAAGCAGAACCTGCACAAAAAGAGAAAGAAACGCACCGAATTAACAGAGGAAAAATTGAACAAGTGTTTCCATCTCGAAGGGTAAAATAATTTTCAAGTTCACATGTTGGAATTCCACCAAGGACTCCGAACGCTCGATGCTGGAGCCACCTTTGAACTTTAGTGCGTGTGTAACCTATTAATTATAGATTGCCCTTAACCTATTATCATTCTGTGAAAGACAAGAAATTCGCATTGGCGGCCTAAGGCTTGCATCAGTTTGGGTGGTTTTGAAGCGCCCCTTCGAACAACGGCCGTGCTCAGCTCCCTTAAAGCAGAGTACGGACGCTCCGACATACTCGCAAATCCAAGTGCATGGGGCACTCTAGCAACGATGTACTCTGCCAGGTGCTTTTTTGCAGCGCCTATCCAGTGTGTTTCACCAGGACAAAGTGGACTATTTCTAGTAGTAATGCACTACGGACATATTAATTGAGGAAAGAACGAAACGCGATACGTATTGACAGGACAGGCACCTGTCACCTGTGTTTTCTTCACTTCGAAGGGCTCAACCTTGCAACTGGTCCTTTGCGTAGTTATACGCCGAGTGTACATCAATTCGCTCAACTTCCTGTTTTACTGATGTGCTGTGCTTAGCTCAAGCTCGGAGTAATCGGAGTGGCTTCGGGCAATACATTGTGCAGACTGCGCCTAAGCTGTGGCTTGGTGAACGCAGGCGACGTCCGGGTGTCATATGATGTTTTGATCAAGATAAGGGGCTTTTCAGCTGAGCCTGAGGTTGTGAAATTCACAACATTTGTTTAGGAGGGCTTTGTATCCACGGTACAGAACGTTCGTGCAGCGCTCATGCTGTGCTCCAGGTAAAATTGTGTGGTTGTTCAACGGTTGTGACAACTGTCCACGGATAAAAGTGAACTATAGGACGCTTTGATGCTGGCGAACAAATGACTCGCTCAGTGAGAATACAAACAGCATGGAATGAACACTTGAGGTTGAAGAGATAAAGACTGGTCCTTTTTGCGTTCTTTGTTTCTCTTTTTCGCTATGTGGGCTAAGGCGATTTTTAGGTATGTACGCGCTGCGGTGGTTTAGCGACTACGCCGCTGAAGGCTCAGGCAGTGGCTACTCGGATTCACTGCTTATTTTTTTATACAGCCAGAAATTCCCATATGGCTATTGGTCTGATGTTACGGTGCACATTAGACGAATATGTAGCAATTCATGCTGACGCGTATCGGGCACTCATGGTAATGCCAATGCGCCATTATAACGTTGCGGTTAATGGACCTTTTTCCAGTAGCGTAGCCGTCTAGCGGTGGCCGCCCGAACCACATTTGGGGGATTATAGAAGAACACGCCCTCTTCTGTTCAGCGGCCTGCCCCGCCAGCCCCGCAGTGCCGCACACCTGAGGAAGCCGTCCCAGCCGGCGCACGTGGTTTTCGTAGCACTGCCAGCCGAAATTTTTTTATGTCTGCCGTAGCGCCGACTTGTCGGCCGTTTTTGAGCGTTTTGGCCGAACCGGGGTGGCAGACAGATTTTAAAGATCTGCCAGCCATCGCCGCTGGAGAGTTAGAGCGGCACTACGAACCCACGCAAGCAGGTTCGTCATGCGAAAGGCAGTTGCGGCGTGGTTGTAACTTTGCAGAAGAAAGATTCATTCGCAACGTGGAGTGGCTGCGCGTCGACAATGGAGTTTATGCGCGAAGCACCTGTGTGCCTTCAATGAAGGCGAACTACTACAGGCAACTGGTCATGTTCAACGGGGACCCGCTGCACGTGGTCCACGCATTCTGCAGCTGCACGGCAGGGTAAGATTTATGCTTTGTTTACCAGATCTAGTAACGTTTTTCTGTGCAAAACATAGCAAGCGAACAGCGAGCGCTAGAAAGCAGTCAAATATACGTAGCACCCGAGAGTTGCAGCAGCGCGGTTGCTGCCTCACCGTTGTTTATGCAGTCGTCCCGTGCGTGACATTTCATTTCCTCGCGAAGTCCACGTGCTGCGTAGATAACTTGTCAAACAAGCGCTTTTCCTTAAGACGCCTGTCTTGCTAGAGACTGTATCGGTAGTGCAGTAAGCCACATGTCAACAGAAACACTTTCTTAAGCCTCAGTGAGACCTGCCAGCACATTGCGGCCCTGCTGTTTGCCGTTGCGGAGCTACTCAGGCCATCCTGCACGGACGTGAAAAGCGCGTGGGTTGTTCCCTACAAAGGTAAATATTCGCGCAGCTCGCGATCGTGCGCCCGCAGTGCATGCGGTGTGGCTTTGCAGGTCTCGTTAATTTTCCACAGTTACAACGAATGAGTATTCAGTGTGCTTGGGAAAAAAGCACAATGCGCTTTCCCTAAACAAAGAAAGTTACGACAGACAATGTTTACGAGAGAAGCTTATGAAGTGCTCCAATATTTATTTGCACTTAACAGCTGTAATGTGCATGCATGATGCTATTTATGCTACTGCTCACTTGAAATGAAGCAGTGCGCATCTTGCTGCTGTATTGCTTATTAAAAATGAAGTGCTCGGACAGTTTAGCTTTTCCATGCAATGCCAGTCATTGCATCACTTAAGTCATTAAATACAGCTATTATCACAAAAGTGCAGCTTGCTGGGCCAGTTGGCACATGACGACTGATGGGAAAGCAGCGAAAAAAGGAGGCAAAACATGAGAGACGAGACAACACAACGCTGGTGTTGTGCTGTCGTGTTGTGTTGTCCCGTCCCTCCTCTTATTTTGCGTCATTTTTTCGCTGCTTTCCAATCTGTCACATTGATGACCTTAACATTTTCTTAAAAGGGACATTCGTAACGTCGGCTAAGAGTAATAAATATCTGCATATCATGTGTTTGTTTCATGCATGCAACACTGTAATAGGCTCCTTGCTTAGACAATAGAGAGAGAGAGAAACTTTTATTCTGCTCAGCCCCTTGCGGGAGGCCCAGCAGCCGAAGCGTTCCGAGTCTCACTGGTGGGCATCAGCCGGTGCCTATGTTGCCGAGCTCCCTCACCTCAGCGACCCATGTGAGAACGGCCAAGTCGCCCCAGCCCCCACACCCCGGCGCCCTCGTGAGGGCAGGCCACCAGTGCCGGTGCGTTCAGACCCAGGTGGACCAGCCGCAGTTGGTTCTCCGGGTTGTTGCTGTGCAGAGCTGCCTCCCAGTTGGGATTACTCTTAATGAAAGTCGGTGGTGCCATCGGGCAAGCCCAGATTGTGTGTGCGAGTGTGGCTTTATCACTCTTGCATCTTGCACATTGGTTGGTAGTATGTCTCTGGGTATATGCGGCTGAACAGTTTGGGGTGCGGGTAAGTATTAGTTTGTACGAGTCTGAGCGTGGCAGTCTGTTGTTGGGTGAATTGGCGGGAAGGGTTGGGATATTGTTGATGAGTTTCGTGGTAGTAGTGAAGAATGTCGCTGTATGTGAGCAACGAGTGCCAGTGCAAGCTGGGAGGGACAGGTCGATCATATGGGTCCTGGTTCGTGCATTCACAAGCCCAATCATGCGCCGCCTCATTGCCCTCCAGCCCGGCATGTGCCGGTGCCCATACGAGGTCGATTTGTGGAAGTGGGTGCACATAGGGGATAGTCCATAAAACTGCTAGTGTGTGAGGGCTACCCAGGTCATGATATGTCCTGACTGTCCGTGATGATGGTTCCTGGGGCTGTTATCTATAATATGGCCAGGGCAATGGCGCATCCGTCAGCAGCTGCAGATTTACCGTTTTTATTCCCACAATTAACCAGATGCATGGTGTACTGGTGTGTGCATGTCAACCTTCGAAGTATAGTTCAAAATATTGCACTTGTAGTTGTCAGTGCTTAAGGGTATCAACTATTAGTGTGTGCACCTCTTTCCTTAAAAAAATTAGCACAAGGAGTAAGGCAAGGCTAAACAAACAGTAGCTTTATTCATTTAAAATAAAAAAGGAGGGGGGAAGTTACAACCTTTTTTATTTTATTTATCACATACTGCAGTACAAGTATGGTCCATGCAGGAGAGGGCATACAGTTCAAATTTCTTTTGCATACATGCAGTATACATACACTGCAGTACAAAATTCATGTTACGCTAGAAACTCGTGAAAAACAGGGGGCAAATACAGGCAAAGAAGCAGACTTAAGCGACAAGAAAAAGCTGTACAGTTTGTCGAGCATAGGGGCAGAGCATTCCAATCAGAAACTGTTCTCGGGAAACACAAATACTTGTAAATGTTAGTACGTGCAAATATAGGTGTAATGCTAAGACTATGTTTACGACGTAAGCCCTGGTTGTGTACTTTGTTAGGTAATCTGGCGCATGAAATCCTTATCTGGAAAAGTATAAGAGGCGGAAAAGTTGAGCCGTGCAGTTTTCCTTCGATCGGCCAAAAGTTCGACGAACCTGGCTGACGGCGAATCGCGACACCATCAGAGTAGCAGTCTGGTCTGACTTCTAAAGCAATTCAACTTGCACTCAACCTTCTGGTCACATTTGGTTGGTTTGTTAAAACCAAATTCAGAAATGTGTGAACCTGCCAATGATCTGGCTGTTATTCTGTCAGTAGCCACCCGCTATGGTGTCACAGTGGCTAAGGCGTCGTGCTGCTAAGCTCAAGGACGTGGGTTCAATCCCGGTCATGGTAGCGGTTTTTAAATGGAGGCAGAAGGCAAAAACATCTGCGTGTTGAGATTTCAGTGCATGTTAACAAATGAATGTAAAAAACTTCATTTTCGTGCTTTGTAAATGATGTACTGGTGTGTTTCCAATACTTATATGAAATAACAATCCGTTTATTACATCCATCCTATGCAGGACATACCCGCCCTCCTGCTGTGCCCCTCCAGGAAATACCAATTTGGAAAGTCAGGACAGGGAAGCCCAGGGTAACCAAGACACCGAGGAGGCTGCACCCCAAGCTGGACCCAAGTGCCGTCGACGTACCTGCCTTGGCCGAGCAGCTTCAAAGTGCCGCTCCTGGCCTGATATGGTTGAAGTATCAGCCCAGTTTGCAAGATGCTGGTGGTATTGTTGACAGTGTGACTGCTGGGGAGGAGCAAAATAGCATTGATGAATTTGTTCCGGCAGTTCCGGACTGTGCAGACCTGCACTCTACACAAAGTAGAGAGATTTTTAAGGCACATGTGACGCATTTACAGGCCATGGACGCGGATGAACGCGAGCAGATACGCCTAAATACTGTTGGGCAATCTGAAAACCGGGAGTGGTTCCTTGAGAGGACTGGCCGCATAACGGCCTCCATATTTAAACAGGTCATTAACTGCCGAAAAACTCGCACCATCTTGAAAGATATCTTTCACTATAGGAAAGAGAAGCCACTAGGAGAAATGGATCCGCGGCTCTATGGCATAACAATGGAACCGGTGGCTATTGCGAAGTACACGGAACTTCGGGCCCTTGCGGACAGGCCCGTCACGGTATTGCGAACTGGGCTGCATGTCCACAAGGACTACCCCTTTCTGGCAGGGTCTCCGGATGGAATTGTTCAAGAGGCCACGGGGGAAGAAGGGCTGCTCGAAGTTAAGTGCCCCTCAACGCAAAACGGGCGTACCCCAGAAGAAGCTTGCAGTGACAAAAAGTTCTGTTGCGAACTGGTGGGAAACGAAGTGAAGTTGAAAAAAAACCATGCCTACTATTTCCAAGTGCAGGGGCTCCTCGGAGTGACTGGCTTTAAATGGTGCGATTTCGTGGTGTTTACTAACCATTCGACACCAGGCTGCGACATCTCCATTGAAAGGATAGCCTTCGATGGAGAGTTTTGGAGCGGAATGCTTCCTGGTTTACTGTATTTTTATGAGAGCAGTCGTGCCCGAACTGCTCACACAACGAGTGAAGCGCCTGGGCGAGCTCCACGCTACAGGTGTAGGCCCCATTCCTTTCCGCTTGTTCGAACAGGGATTTCACACCTGCGAGCTGAAATCGGACGGCTTGAAAATGGCAATCCGTAAAGCAACTTAGGCGTGGTACAATCTGTCTACATAAAGCTAAATCGGTGTGCCACACCATAAGGATAGGATTTTGATTGATTGATTGATTGTAGGGTTTAATGCGCCGACGCAACGCAGGCGATGAAGTGCGCCGTAGTGGAGGGCTCCGGATTAATTTTGACCACCTGGGGATCTTTAAGATCCGCCGAAATCTCGAACACACGGGCGTTTTTGCTTTTCGCCTCCATCAGAAAAGCGGCCGCCACAGCCGGGAATCGAACCCGCGACCTCGTGCTCAGCAGCGCAACGCCTTAGCCACTGAGCCACCGCGGCGGGTAAGGATAGGATTTTACTGGTGGTTTTGCATTTTATTGGTACTATGTTTATTAAACAGCGTGTTTTAGGGGCTGAAGCTACACCTGAGCTATGAGGTGCAGCATAGTGGAGAGGTACAGGTTAACTATGACCACCTGGGGATTTTTACCATGCGTCCAAATCTCGGCAAACTAAAGTTTCTGTTATTTTCCTCCATCAGAAAAAATGTTGCTGTCTTTAGGAGAGAGCCCACATTAGTTTTAGCAGCTTGCACAAAGCCCCGTGCAAGCACTTTTGCCTTGCATGTTTACATCAGAATACGGGCATAATGCCCACTATCAGAATATTGATTGATTAAGAGGTCTGACGCGCTGACGCTACAGACAATGAGGCATGCTGTAGTGGGGGGCTCTCCCGGACTACTTTCGACTACGTGAAGGGGATCCTTAACGTGCGCTGAAATCTCGAAACACGGGAGTTTCCACTTTTTGCCTCCATTAGAAAAGCGCCCAAGAATTGAACCTGTATCCTTGGGCTCTGCAGCACAATGCCTTAGCCACTGAGCAAGCGCGGCAGTACTATCGAGATTTTAAGTACTATTGTGAGACTCCATTGGCCTTGTAATGTTTGTGAGTAGCCACATTTGCCAAAACAACCTTTCTGCTTTCCGCAAGGAGCAGACCTTGAGTATCTAACTTTGTGAACAAACAAGTGTCATTGTTTTTTTTCCCTTCCCAACAATCACATTGTCAAAAATACCACCTGCACCAAGTTAACCGGTTATACTCTGGCGACTGTGTGCTGCTAAATAGGCTCAAGTTGTTTTGAGCATTATGTACCCTGTGCATGTTGGGCAAAAGGCTGTCATGAACTATGCTTTCCACACGTGGCCACATCCACTTCTCATACCCAGTGTTTTGAGGGGATCACCTGTTTGTCCCTTCTGCTGTATGCCCCACCAGAGGTATGCTGGAGTAGGGAAGGGTTATAATTTATTAACTGGACAGTTATTGTTTACTCAACCATGTTTATAATCTTAACTGGGTAGCTCTGGAAGGACAGCATTCTTCAGATAAAAGCATGCAGAGCGAACAATGTGGAATTTTGTTAACCACTGCTTGACTGCGCACGTCTGTTTGTTCATTACTTTGGCACGTGTTATTTCCTGGTTGTGTGGTATCTTGAATGATTTCATATGCCCTTAGTCACATCTACAGGCTGCCTAAAAGTTTAAGCGTGTCAAACAACATTCACAAGCAACAAAGTTTAATTGCGAAAACCAACGATACTTCCCCCCCTTGACTGTGTGTGTGTGCTCTCATTGCCGTCTTCTACGATGAATGAGCATTTTTGGCATTGCGTTTAGTGGTTTAAGTCATGCCCTTTGTCCCTTTTTCTCTGACTGTATGAGAAATGGTACAGTTATGCTTTAAAAACACCCATGTGCTGTTTCACGCTTTGTGCATTTAGTGTTTTTTCTGCCATTTGTGTAATGTGAATACAAGTGCTTTGTAATTTTTGTACGCCTGAATTAATGACAAATACACCAGACAAATACCAGGGCTTGAGCTGGAGAGTGTATGACAGAATTCTTGCGTGTACAGATTTACTTATTTCAATACTCTCAATGCCCCGAAAGGCGTTACATATTTCAGAACAGTCTCCTTAAACAATGAATCGAAGGAGTGCATTCGCGAACAGGCAAAGACACTTTGGTTTTCGTCCATTCGTCCAGAACCAATGCATTACATTATCAGCATCAGTCCTCAACATAGCAACCACCTGACCATAGCCACAGTGACATGAGACTAATGATGTATCGTTTACATTAGAGCATTGCACGGGCCTGAGTATTGCACGGGCCTGTACAAGCACATCATGAACTGAAAAGCACAAAATAAGGGTTTAAAAGTGCACGCAGTGTAGCTTACACTGTCTGCAGTTCACGCCACATCGGCGCAATAATAGCTCGTATTCTGACACGAGAGCCACCAACACCTTTAAAGGAGCCCTGAAGACAAAATACAAGTTGGGTTTACTAGAAAGACTGCTTAGTCCCGATAACAATGATGCCAATATCATCGCAATGTTTGAACAAATAACGGAAATATTAAAGGTGTTGTGCCACCAAATTTTAAGTCCGTAAAAAGCCTGCTGTAGGCTTCCTCTGTACGCGAGGACCCACAACACGAAGTGCTGGGTACAGCAAGCGCTTAATATATATTTTAATTTGCTTCTAAAAAGTACCTGAATGCTCTTCTGGAAATCGGGACCCATCGCTAGCGCCACTAACCATGACATCAGTGAATTGCCAGCATAACAAAGTTTGTGATGTCATACCACGTTAGCGACGTCAACGTGAACTCCAGTTACCACAGTTTGTTTGGTCGCTTGGTCAGCTTGGTCGTATCAAACACACTAACGACTAGACGGCGACGCCGACGAGTCACCAAACCATCAGCCAACGGTCGAATTGCCAGACCAGGGTACGGTCACACACAAAAAAAGGACAAGAAAGGGCCTTGAAAGCCATAGTCACACAGTTTACAAAGGAGCACTTAATGACTGATCGATCGAACTGAATGCTTTCAAAACACCTAAAAATAAACCGCAGGCAAACTTGTTGCTATCAATGGTACTGTTCAAGTGATCGGCCAGATCTTCCGATACTAACTGAGCGCCCCGCCCTGAGATGAAACCATACTGTGTTGGTGATAACAGTTATGTTGCTCGAGGAAGCTGAGCATGGCCAGCTGAGATGGCTGCAGGAACACACTGTCCTTATGAATTGTCAAAGGTTCTAAGCTAGGGTTCTTTTATCGGCAAAGAAAAACTATCAGTGAACTTTGGTTGAGAGCCGACAAAAAGAAAAGGCTGCCAGAAAATTCCTGTTCCAGTCATGCTTTGGCATTTCCTCCGGTGAAAGCACATGCATTGCACAGGCAGCTTTGATCTTGGCAGTGACGGCGGGAGCAGCTGGTGCATCGCAGCTGAAACGCAATTTTGTGTGTCGCAGGTTCCAGAGGGAAGCGTTGCTGTGTCACGGAGCCGCCCAGCGAAGTGAGACAGCTCTGCCTACAAGAAAGTGAGTGCGCCTGCGTCAGGATCTGCGCTCATTGGCACCACTACAGCACGGAACCTCTTCATTGGGCCAGCGACAGCGACTGCAACGTCACCAGAAGCACAGCTATAAAGCCTGCGGAGCGGGACGTCTGTCTTCACTTGGCAGTGACGGCGGGAGCAGCTGGTGCATCGCAGCTGAAACGCAATTTTGTGTGTCGCAGGTTCCAGAGGGAAGCGTTGCTGTGTCACGGAGCCGCCCAGCGAAGTGAGACAGCTCTGCCTACAAGAAAGTGAGTGCGCCTGCGTCAGGATCTGCGCTCATTGGCACCACTACAGCACGGAACCTCTTCATTGGGCCAGCGACAGCGACTGCAACGTCACCAGAAGCACAGCTATAAAGCCTGCGGAGCGGGACGTCTGTCTTCACTTGGCAGTGACGGCGGGAGCAGCTGGTGCATCGCAGCTGAAACGCAATTTTGTGTGTCGCAGGTTAGTGTGGAAGTACTCGTCTTCACAGACCTTGCTTACGCTGCTTCTGTCGCTACTGCCATTTGTGTCGTTTCGTTGAAGTGTTTTTTTTTTTTTAGCTTCCGTACGGTGTAACAGTACCCGCAGAGATGACTAAGACTGCTATGGCAGACATGAAGCGTGAAGTCGAGGAAATGATACGAAACTGTAAGAAAGAAATGGAAGATCGTATAGATGAACTGCAGAAAAGCGTGGAATTTTTAAGTGCGAAGCACGAGGAAAGTAGGACAGCACTTAGTGCTTCCGAGGCTGAAAATAAAAAACTGCGCGAAGACAACGTGTCACTAAGTTTAAAGTGTGATCTTTTATCTACCCAATTCACGGCGAGTCAACATAGGATAACCCAGTGCGAACAATATTCTCGTAACATGAACCTGGAGATTAAAGGTGTTTCGACATGTGACGACGAGAACCTAGTAGAACTTCTGGGCAAAATTGGTGAAAAGGTGGGAGAGGCAATCACGCAATCTGACATTGCAAAATGCCACCGAGTGCCCGTAGCAAAAAAACCGAACGAGCATAACATTGTTGTTCAGTTTGCTCATCGAGGAAAGCGCGACGCTGTGCTCGAGAAGGCTCGTAAAAAGAAGTTGGTGGGCGGCGATCTCGACCTGGAAGCCACAAACCCGATATTTATCAACGAGCACCTCTGCCCAGAACTAAAGAAGCTTCTTGGTCAAACAGTGGCGCGGAAACGGGAAGTAGGATGGAAGTTCGTTTGGGTGCGAAATGGTAACATCTTTGCACGAAGGGCTGACAGGGCGCCTCTACTTAAGGTCTTTTCCGCGTCTGATCTTGCCAAAATGACGTAACGAGTTGTACAGTTTGTTTGTGTATGCCACACCTCTTTTTCGTCATGGCTTGTTCAAACGGTAGTGAACGCAGAATCGCTTTGTGTAGAAGTAACATGATAGAAAGAAAATATTGCTCTTGCTGTAATCGCACTTTAAATTTCATTCTTCAGAATCTGTACGTGCCCTGTTATGCACATTTTATCATTCTTGCTCATGCTTACCATGGTATATTATCTTTACGACACGACTATGCTGTTATCGGCATTCACTGCATAAATACGCCCACTAAACTTTCTGAAGGCAAAAAGGAAGAAACTTTGCCCCGTGTTTGTTTGAAAACTTGTTCTCTTTGTCACTTTGTCGTGATGCAATTATTATTTGTTAATTGTTCATGCTAGAACCTGAAAACGTCACCTGTCCCAAAGATGGCAGGTACCTCAGTTTTTTTCACTGTAATGTGCAATCCGCACGAAATAAGGAAGATGAATTATTTTCGTTCCTCAGTGACTTTTCCTTCCATTTCGACATTATAATGTTAACTGAAACGGGGTGTACGAGTGAATATGACGTGCCTAGGTTTCCCGGTTACGGAACGTTCTTTTTAAATCGCGAATGCAAACGTGGCGGTGGGGTTGCACAGTTGATAAAAAGTGACGTATCGGTAAATCCAATGCCAAACTTTTCCGCAGTAACTGAAGATTACGAGGTACTATCAACCACCTGTGGTAGCAATATGTTCACAGTGATATACCGACCACCGACAGGCCGCGTAAAAACGTTTTTTGCCTTTTTGGAAAATGTTATGTGTTTTGCCAATGATAACAAGCTGGAACTTGTAATTGGCGGGGATTTAAACATAAACATGCTGGAAGACAGTTCCGCATCCTATGAACTACTACTGTTACTGGACTCGTACAATTTTACAAATGTAATTACTCAACCTACCCGCATTACCCTACAATCTGAAACACTGTTAGATATGTTCATTGCGCAAACTGATAAACATGATGTAAAAGCTGGAGTTGTTTCAACTAGTGTAAGTGACCATTTGCCAATATACATGTTTTGGAAAACTAGATCCGCATATACTAAAAAAACGCTCTCTGAAACTGCCATGGTTGAGGACATGAGTGTTACTGCCCTTCAGAACTTTAGGCTACAAATATCTTCGGAAAATTGGGCGGCAGTTCTGAATTCTGAATGCGCTAATGAGGCATACGACATCTTCATTGCCATTTTTGTACGCATTTACAAAGAATGTTTTAAATTTAAAAAGTTTGAAAGGTCAAGAAGGACAAGAAAACCGTGGGTCTCAAGGGAGTATCTTGCCATGATTCGTAAAAAATCTTCCTTGTACGCACAGTTTGTTAAAAGTAAGAACCCTGATGACCTTGCGAATTTCAAAAGGTACAGGAATGGGTTAAGTCGACATCTCCGTAGAGTTAAACAAGCCTATTTTAATAACGTATTCAATGAATCGGGTAAAAGCCACCCAGAGGAAGTCTGGCGCAAGTTAAACACCGTTCTGAACCGCAATAACTCCGTAAATGACGTAAAAGAAATTGTAAATAATAACACAGTCCTTTCAGGCTTAGAACTTGCTGAAGCCTTTAACACGTACTTTATAAATCTTATAAATAGCTCACACAACAAGTCTGTTTCTGATTATTTAACTCTGGCGAATAAAAATACTGCTTTTCTAAGTCCAACAACGCCGCACGAAATACACACTCTTTTCTCATCCATAAACAACAGCAATGCGCGAGATATTGATGGTCTTAGGATTAAGCCAATAAAATTTGTTCTAGATTGTCTTTTACCTGTATTGAACCATATCTTTAACCTCTCTTTGAGCTCCGGTGTGTTCCCAGAAAAGATGAAAAGAGCCAAAGTAATAGTTATACACAAATCTGGCGACAAAAATAATTTTTCGAATTATAGACCGATTTCCATACTCCCAATATTTTCAAAAGCGTTAGAAAAGGTCATATCTGCAAGATTAATATCTTTCTGCGAAAAGCATTCCATATTATCCCCAAGTCAATTTGGCTTTCGTAAGGGAATGTCTACAGAGCTTGCCCTATTAACGCAAAAAGATATCATTATTAAATCCTTTGAAAGCAAGAAACTAATTATGGGCATTTTTGTCGACTTCTCAAAAGCATTCGACTCAATAAACCACCGCACCCTCTCAGAAAAATTGGAGTATTATGGATTTCGTGGTGTTGCACTGAAACTTTTGAATTCGTACCTAACTGACAGAAAACAGTGTATTAAAATTGCTGCTTCCTTCTCTAGTTTCAAAACTCTGACTGCTGGAGTCCCTCAAGGGAGCATACTTGGACCAATATTATTTAATTTATACATTAACGATATTGTAAACATAACGGATCAAACTTCCTTCATAATTTACGCCGATGACACAAGCCTTTTTGTACAATCTGATAACCCCAAAGAACTGTGTTTTAGTGCAAATAGTACGCTAGAAAAACTAAACCGCTGGAGTACTGTTAATTCCTTGCAAATTAATACTATGAAAACAAAAGCTGTTGTATTTACGCCTTATCAGAAACATGTTGACTACAATTTTATCCTGCATATTGGTAATGATAGGATTGAAGTAGCTTCGGAAGTCAAAACTTTAGGCGTTATTTTTAACCAGCACTTACTATGGAATACGCAGGTAAAGCGGGTACTGAGCAGTCTGGCAAAGATTTCTGGTATTCTGTGCAAATTTCGTCATATTTTGCCCATAAAAGTAAAACTTATGGTTTACAACGCGCTTTTCTCTTCCAAAATCAATTACTGTGGTTTGGTTTGGGGCACAACATCGAAAAATAATATAAACAGCATATTCTCTATTCAAAAGAAAGCGCTTAGAAATGTTGCAAACGTTTCCTACGATGTGTCACTACACGATTATTATAATTCCTTTAGTATCGTACCTGTCCCCCAATTGTACAATTTCATGTTGCTGGCTAGTTATAAAAGGAACTTAAACAGTAATAATACCGCATTTCTGTCACTATGCAACCTGAGAAAGGTTCCTGATACAGGATATACATTTCGAAACAAAGCCACTTGGGCGGTTCCTTTCTCTAGAACCAATCATGGGCTAGATAACATTGATAACCGTATTTCGCGACTATTAAATGACATGATTGTTGAAAGTGTTAACATAGACAGTATTTCCATATCCGCATTAAAGCAATATTTTATAAATTGCCATTCTTGAATTGTACATAAACGTTGTGGTTAAGAGCGTAGTGACACGTGAAGAAATGTATGTGCTCTAATTTTGTTGTGTTTTTGCTCGGTTTTTCCTTTCCAATTCATAGCTTTACTTGAGTTGTAGGCTGCTGTCACATTATTTCTCGTTGAACATGACACGGTTCGTATTTCGTACATTATAGTGTTGTCTTATGTTTCAATATTTTGGGCTACTTGATTTTTCTTTTTTTGCATACTTGATTTCTTTCTTTCTCTCCTAAATTGTGTCACTGCAGTAATTTTTTTTTTTTTAAGAAAAATGCAAGTTATCGTGTTTTTTTCTGCATTCCTGTAGTTGATGTTTTCTATCACTGCTGTTTTCATTAACGTTACACAGTCTGTTACTCTACCAAACAAAGTGTTTTTCATTCCATTAAGAGCTGCACTCTGCCTAGCTCACTGCCTTGTAAGGGGAGATGGGACCCCGTCAAGCTGATATAGCATCAGCTTTCTGTCCCCTCTCCCTGCATATTCTTTGTGCTATGTAAGAAATGCAAATAAACTGAAACTGAAGTGTGCGCTCTTCCAGGGAGCAGTGTGCTCTGGGGAAACAACTATAACCATGTCCAGATTTTTGAGGTGTTGGAGAAGCCCTCAATCTGTAATTGACGAAACTTGGAAAGCAGACATCTCGTGGTATGATCACTTTTCACTGGATCCAAGGTAATGCGGCACGGTGGCAGGAGTTTATAAGGAACTCGGTCGCAGAGATTCAGATGAGCACTGACGTTGCGTGGTGGCAGCATTGACAAGGCAAAAGTAATCCGGCTGATCTTGTAAGGGCCATGACTGCAGCAAGCCTAAAATCAAGCAACGTGGTGACGTCTTTCATGGACCAGACGAGAAGAGGTAGTTTTGCCGTCAGAGAAGCATCCGACCAATTTACCACCTGAAGAGTTGAAAACGCAAAAAAAGGTGAATGTAATAATAATGACTAGCAAAAAACAACTTGATTTCCTGGAGTTGATGTATTTCAAGACGGCGACCAGGGTGAACTGGGTGACTGGTTATGCGCTTTCTGCATAACCTTCGAAGCAAGGAAGGAATGTCCAGGCCATTGACAGCAGCGAAGATGGAACACGCTGCTGACTCTATGCCAGCAAGACACAATACGAGTGCCCCCTGATCACGCTGCCCAAGGAGCACCATACACAGTCCTGCTGGTAGATCAAGCACACCTGCAACCCCTGCACATGGGAACAATACACATTTGTGCAGCTGCGCGAACAATACTGGATTTCTCGTGAACGCTAACTCCTGAAAAGTGTGATGCGGTCTCGAGCCAGCGGTGCAGTGCTTAATCGAGGACGACATCGGACTCCTTCCCTTCGACCGGACACTCAAACATACTTTTGAGGTTGTTGGCATTGACTTTGCCGCCCCATTTTTGTGAAGAAAAGGGACAAGACGGTAGAGTCTCCATAGTGTTGTTTACCTATGCAGTGACGTGTGCAGTGCATTTGGAATTTGTTTCAGTTATGAGCACAAGAACTTTCATCCATGCTTTCGTCACTTTGTGTCATGCAGAGGGTTATGCCGAGTATTTACTCGGACCATGCCTTGACTTCCAAGTGCGCCTCTAAAGGCACGGACAAGTTTTGGAAGGCCCTGCGGCACCTTGTTTCCCAGAGCTAGTTCCCTAACTTCTCTATTGAGTGGAAGTTCATAGCAGGACGAGCGCCATAATGGGGAGGTTTCTATGAGAGAATGGTTTGAAGCGTCAAATTGGCTCTAAAGAAAACCATCAGCCCTCACAGCTTAGGCTTCATCAATCTCAACAGTGCTCTGAGGTCAAGGCAGTCATAAATTCCCTGCTTGTCTACTGCTACTGCGAGGAAGCATTCTTGGAAACCAATGCAACTATACTCCCGAATGCTGTGGCAGAAATGAAAACAGATGCTACCTCTGCTCTGAATTGTGTCACACAAAGAATACTTGGGCAACCCACCGCGGTGGCTAAGGCGCTGAGCTGCTGAGCACAAGGACACAGGTTAAATTCCCAGCCGCCGCGGCCGCTTTTCTGATGGAAGCGAAAAGCAAAAATGCCTGTGTGTACGAGATTCCGGCACACGCTAAAGATCCCCAGGTGGTCAAAACTAATCCGGAGCCCTCCACTATGGCGTGCCTCATCACCTTTGTTGCATTGGCTCACTAACCCCTACAACCAATCTAATACCTGGGCCGCTTCATTTGGCCTACGCCTCAAAGCAAACGAAGGGAGGGGTTCCTGGAATTGGCGACCTGGTGGAAGACAGCCCACGACCAGCTAACACAGCAAAATCCACTTGTGAGGTCAGGGTGGATGGCTGTTTTATGTTTGCATTACAACAGCTTGTAACGAAAGTTGCACAAATAAGCACAAGACTGCACAACTGCGTCAACAACATCGGCCATAGTTAAAGGGTTGCAACCTGTCCCAAGAATGTGATATTCTTTTATGCGACGGATCACTCGTTCGATGTGGACACGTGCTCTAGCTATCTGACGAGTTTTCAATACATCTGCTGCACTCATCTGACCTTGTGACGGCCTGTTGAATGGGGGCATGTGGACTTTGACGCCAGCAGGGAGGACATCAAAAATTTTGAAGCCTTTGTCCATCATAATTGCATCGCCAGGGTTCAAGAGGCTCAGCAGGTCGCTCTTGATTACCATCTCACGGTCTGACTGCGACCCTCCCCATGCTCTAGACACAAAACAAATGTAGCCATCAGGTGTGGCTCCAATTAACACTTTCTGCGTGTTGTCGTGCTTGTACGGGGAGAAGGTATGTTTCTGTGCTTCCATAGCACTAGGCTTCTGGATCTTGATTTCTGTACAATCAATGACTACTCGTGTGTCCTCGAAGCCCTTAAAGTGGTGTGGCAGGTTTCGCTGAACCTCGGCCAGTGTAGGAAATCTTGTCATGCTTTTGAGGGCAGCCTGCATGTAGAGGACCCACTTCGAAAAAGTCTTGCTGCAGTGCGACATCGTCATCCCGAAGTTACGTGCAAGCTCCTTAATTGGAAGGCCCGTTCTCAAGCGTACCAGCACCATAAGGAACTCTTCGGCATGACTCAACTTTGGTTCAGGCCCTTTGATGGGGCGGGGCATACCATTTGCAAGCGCATCATGCAGGGCTTCGAACACCTCAAACGATGGCAAACCCGTGTAATACTGGCATTCGCTTGGCTCACGAATGAGGTTCAGGTTGAGGAGTCGGCCCTGCGTTCTCAAGTACAGCTCCTTCCAGTATTCAACCTCGTGTTGTGACTGGAGGAGTTGCTCCTTTGTAGCGGCCAGCTCCCTTTCGAGTGATGCCATGCAAGCCGCAGGAATCTCCAGCAGCGCCAGGGAAGCATCTGCAGTGAAAATATCAGACAGATGTGGCACATTTCTTGGCCAGGCACTATAACACATTATTATTTTAGCAATAACTTCTTAAAATGCAGTACCAAAACGCCCTTTAAATTCAAGATTTAGTAGTTGCATAGCAGAACGCGTCTTCCAAAATTTAAGTGAGCTGCGCAACAATCCATATATCGCATAAGGACTGCTACCAGCCGCAGCCTAAAGGGGCTTGAAAACTCCCATCCATAGCTGGCTGTGTAATAAGACATGGGTTCAATGACCAGTCACAGCTTTGCCTTTTTTTTTGATCGAGATGAGAAGAAAGCACCTACGTACGCAAGAAAACAAGTGCGGTAGCACATGAGAAAGTTATATTTCAGAAACTTACCAAGTTTAGCAGCAGATGGCCCAGTAGAAGTCGCACCTAGCAAAGAAAGGCAGAGGAAAACAAGAACAACATAAAGACTGTTTCTATGAAAGGAAACAACCCTATTGTGTCATCTAAAACACTTCTTACTCGTATTGGCGCTGCCCTGCACATCACCTCGAACTTCCTCGAGGTTTTCCTTCGAATCTGAAAAGAGCACAGTGCACATGAACAGTCAGAAGAAAACATTAAATTGCCTGTGCAAACAAAAAGCGTATTTATTTGGCCACCAAATCAAGACTGCATGCAGTTTCAACGCTAACCTACCGGAAAAACTGTGCATGTAGAATGGGTGCCCACTGTCGCTGCTGCACCCACCAGAGGACGTCCGAAAAGCCACTGGAGGGCACTGAATCATCAGACATGACCCTGCAGTGCACATCACAGAGATGTTTGTACAATTCGTGTAATCAAATCTACAGTTTGCATTGGAACTTGCCATTCAACTGTCGCCCCTGACAATACAATAACAACACGTGGTGGCTCAGTGACTGAGCCCAATGAAGCGAGTTCAATCCATGCCACGGTGGTGCTTTTCACATTGAGACGAAAAGCAAAACCAGTTGTGTTGAAATTCCGGTGCACACTAAACATCTCCAGGTGGTCAAACTTAACCCGGAGCCCTCCACTCAGGCACATCTCATGGCCCAGGTCTGACAGTGAAATAAAACAACTACCACCAGATCGCTCAGCGTTATTCCAGCGTGAATGGACAGTATTGATTGATTGTAGGGTTTAACGCGCCGACGCAACGCAGGCTATGAGGCGCGCCGTAGTGGAGGGCTCCGGATTAATTTCGACCACCTGGGGATCTTTAGCGTGTGCCGAAATCTCGTACACACGGGCGTTTTTGCTTTTCGCCTCCATCAGAAAACCGGCCGCCGCGGCCGGGAATCGAACCCGCGACCGTGAATGGACAGTAGATGTTTGCGTAAAAATGGAGTGGTCAAGTCTTTGGAGCTCACTAAACAATGAGCACAGTACAGTTGAAGCTGTATGACAGTAAACACGGGAGGGCATGTCGCCCAGTGCATGCAGAGTGGTCTAGCGATGGGAAGTGCCATAGTTGGTACATTTGGCGGATCCACTCCCCGACAACGGTTGATTGCGCTGTTGTCTGCTGCGGTAGCTGCGTTAGGTATGTGGAAACGATTCCAGAGAATACATGGGCCGATGATTGCCTTTTTAAGCGCGAAACGGAGTGAACGCATTGAAACGTTTGCTTTTCGCTGCTAGATTGGGTGATAAAAGAAGCATTATCCTACGTTCCCGTGTTTACTGTCATAAGGCTTTCGACTGTTCACCAATGTTTGCTTACAAAGAAACCGAAAGGGCCCAACCCCTAAAATGTTGCTCTTATTAGTCTAAGCATAGGACTACCAACTGCTGCCCTGCAAAAAAAAAAAGCAGAGAGTTATTTTAGCGATCAGCAGACAATAGCACAGGAGGGAAGTGGCACCTGGTACATGCCAGAGCCTCTTGCTCAGGCCACGCACGCTCCAAATATTAAAAATGGAAATGTATTTCGTCACAATGCAAAATGTGGTATTGTCACCTTTGGTTTCCTCCGCTGACACTGCTGCGCTTGCAGCTGTCACGGGTGAGCCGCAGCCTACGGTATAGAAAGGAGTCACTTTTAATCACAACGCAACGAAAATATGCTTTATGAATCGTCACCTTCAGTGTCCGACGCTGGCGCGGAGGCGGTTGCACCTGGCCCGGCAGAACTGCAAGCTACGGTATAGAAAAGAGCCACTTGTGATAAAGCAACCCTTACGAAACACAGGCGGCTCTAGCGCGAAGAAGTGCGAGAGAACGTCAGGGAAATATACCTGACGTTCTTGCATCTTGCTTCACCAGCTCTAGCTGCAACTGCTGCACGATGTCGGCACGCGCAGGCCTATCCCAGAAGATGGAAGGCACGTAGTCGGGATGTGTCATCAGTCGCTCTGGCTGCCCTGCAATCCAAGAGAGACGAAACTAGTGGTTCGTGCACCACACATACGCTGGGGCACACCCTTTACAGCATGTTGTGCATTAGCGCGTCACTGCGACGCACTGCGGGCGTCGTAACTGCGTTCGCACTGAACCTCCCGTTAAAGCCATCGGACGACTTTAACGGGAGGCTCACCGCGAATGGAAGTTCAGCCTCCGTAAACGAGAATCGACCGGTAAACAACACCAGCTGCTTTCGACCCACCTGTATAAAAGTGGTCGCTGCAGACGCGCGAGTTCGGCGTAGGCTCCCACGGCGTGCCATCCTTGTTGCAGCGAAGCAACGCGCTGATCCATCTTTGCCGCCACACTTGCTGGTGCTTCTCCGATGGGAATCGAAAAAATCTCAAGCCACAGCCGCTGCTGGAGCGGTTCGCGCAGTCTACCGCAGCACAAGAGTGCGGCATCCCGCAGCAGGTGCCCCTTCGGAAACACACGCACGTGCGTTGTCTTTAGACAGCGACAAAAAACAGTACACAATGACCGACGCGAACAACGTTAAAGTGAGAACGCGAAAGCAGGAAACGATGAAAATAGACAAAAATAGACGAAGATAGCACAGCTCAGAGGAAACAGCGCAACACTTTTATGGCTCGGCCGTCGGGCCTCGGCGCTCGCGACTGACTAATCCAATATGGCGCCGTTTTGTTTACATTTTGACCCCCAATCATGGCGGATCGGTCGCTGGGGCGAGAGTAGCGAGCGCTACTGGAAAAAGGTCCATTCCCGTGTTTTATAATAAAACAAATAGACATAGTGGGCGTTCAATTCATACAGCACATTTAAAGGGACACTAATAGGAAGTTCTTAAACTTTTTTTCTTTCCATTACACAGACGGGGTCAAATTAACATACTTTAGAACCCTCATTTTGTTCCTAAAGCAGCACATAACTTATAATGCCACAATTACGCCTGAAAGAAAAAAATAGTACCAAGGGCCGTCTGCGGCTCCAGCAACAACTACACCAGTGAAGAGAAATGACGCGGTTTCTTCTTGCGATGTGATTGAATCATGTCCAACATTTTTGAGTTCGTGTGGGAGCACTTGCGTTTGTGTCACTTGTAATAGCAAAGCTGTTTACAAAAATCGTAATTTTTTGTGCCCGTAGTTAAAAATACCAGGAAATTGCTGAGCGCGCGCACGTGAGCGCGGGCCTCACTGCGATGGCCCGGCCGTTAACGAAACCAAGAAAATGCCCAGCGCTCGTGTGTGCGTGCCTCGAGTCGATCGCACAGGGTCCCCTGTGCACGTTTGTCGAGCCAAGCACACGCACTTAGGGAAACTGGCCAAAATTGCTGCGACCTCTAGGCATTTAAAAAAACTCAAGAAAATGCCGACCGCTCGTGTGTCCGTGCGTCGCAGCGGCCGTCCAGCGTCCCCTCGCCCGTTTGACAAGCGAAGCATACTTCCTCAGGTAGGTGGGCCAAGATTCGCAAAAAAAAAAAAAAACTCCAGTGTTCACCATAATCGTGGCAACACTTGCTGGGAACGACAAAGACTCCAGATGTCCCCGAAACTGTGTCGAAACCACGACCGGCTTTATAGGTAGCGACCTGCCCACCGCACCCAGCGTGCCATAACACTCCTGCTCTGTCAGGTGGGGCCAGTTTAACCCCACACTCGTCAGCTTCGCTTCACTCGCAGTGGGCTAAGTGGCTTTTCGCATAAAGAGTAGCAGTCGCACCAATAAATACCGATCGTGGCGGTTACTGCCTATAATACCGGCCAGGATCGAGAATTCACGGTTAAGTCTCCACGTACAGAAGTAAACCACACTGCTACAATAAGCGCCTGCCCGACTGGCGTTTTTTTCCGAGACTTCTGGCTCATTTAGACAAGTGGAAACTTTGTAGACTTTTGCCTTACGTCGAACAGCTTTATTTTTGACGTGAAGCACGTCTATGCATGTGTAAAAATCCACAGGGAAGGCTGGAAGTTATATAAACATCCCAACAGGGCCATTGTGTGCGCGGAAGCGCCGCCGTTTTTGCGGGAAAATATAACGTTGTTCCAGCGAAGGGAGCACTAATCGACGGCAACCTTTCCAGCGACTGCGGCATCTTCACCATAACTAGCGCGTTACGTTTGTAGGAGCTCCGTCGAGCTCGATACAAGCCCAACAAATGGCAAACCTTGGTATAGCAGCCGTCTTCCGTCAATGCTTGCTGTGAGAACCACAGTTATCGAATGCACTTTATAAGCGACCCTGAATTCCGGTGACCGCCGTCCGTCCACATAGCAACAGTTGCGGGTGCGCGCGCTCCCCGTCTTCCTTGGCAACGGGGGGAGATGGGCGCGCGCTGCCTGGCCGCTGACATGGCACATACCCACGTGGGGGATTGGCCAGGAATCGGGCGTGAGAAGGGCTAATGCACCCGCTTAAAGGAGTACTGACACGAAATTTCAAAGCTGAGATCCGCTCTAGCAATCAAGTACAACGACAACACAAATAGGTGTCTGTGAATAAATACATCTTTCTTTCTTTGTAGTTGTGTGTGTGTGTGTGATCTCTCTTTCGCGAACATTACCGAACCGCGCAAATTCAACTCCTGCATTCGCACTTTCACATTCTTCCCCTCGGGGAAATGCGGGGAATTTTTTGAGCCACTGCCCCCGTACCGAAACCATCGGAACCTGGTGCGCGGCCGCTCGATCGCCCCGGGGAGATCGAGTGGCCGTGATTAGTGGAAACAAATTGCCTTTACCGTGCACCTGCCGTGATTGCTCAGCTGTACGCAACAAACACCATCGTGTACGATGTGTTCACTGAAAGTACGGTGAAAAATATTGCAGGATCTTCGAGCACAATGTTTCTCGAACGCGTTTCTTTTGGCTTGATTTGTTGCCGAGCCTGCTGCCTAAATTGACTATAACCTACAAGTTCGGCATCAGACTCACTGCAGCTACTGTTTCAAGAATCGCTATTCATGCTGCCTCTATACTGCCTCCACATACGCTGAAGGCCAACGAAAACTGCGGGAGAAATTTCTGGAGCACGCTGGTTTTGTTTTTGTATACTTGTTCTATGCGTCGTAAGCCAACGGGAATTGACCGTGCGCTGAGTGTTTCATCCTGTTTTTCCTTTTTCTTTTGACGCTTTTTATGAACCAGTGCGCGCAAAGTGCTTCTTCCTGTTTATTTTTCTCTCCCATGCTATAGAACCAAACGTGCTGAATAATTTTGGGGGTTTTATACTTTCGGTTGTACGGGCGCTATCAAACGCGTGGAACACCATGAAACACGTTACCAAAGATTAGGGGACTGCAGAGCAGCTTGCACACGGACAGAAGGGAGGTGAACTAGACACAAACGAGCGCTGGGACTAAAAGTTTTTTGAAACGAATACACACACACATATATGCGCAGTAGCCACACTCTACTGCTTGTTTATCAGCGGCGCATGCGTAGGAACCTTAATTCCTTCTTTGAAAGTGCTACAGACGGTGAGCTGACACATGCCAGTCCCAACCTGTTAATCACTTCAGCTTATATGATCTCTCGTGCGATACGGTCAGAGCATTTTTTTACGTTTGTCGAACTGTTTTGTCGAAGAGAGGCACACAACCGCACGTGGAGCAGTGCTGGGCTAGAAACCTGTCGCTCACGTTTATTTCGATTGCGTTATTAACTTTGTGGGAATCTTCCCTTCATCTATCATTTAAACATCTTCCGGTATGCCCAACGTAACCTTTTTTGCAACGAAGTGGAATTTTATAGACAACCCCTTCTACGCATTCAACATAGGCCGTCCTCTGCTTCGTGCCGCAGCTTTTTCCCGGAATGAGCTTTGGGTTGCTCATTATGCACAGCTTCAAAAGCTTGTTTAGAGCAGAAAACACGACTATCACGTCTTAGCGTTGGACCACTTTTTTCGAGTTGTACGATAGTCGGTGCATGTAAGGGATTACCGCTACCTTCTGCCTGCTCGTATAGACTCTGCGCAAGGCTGAGCCTTCACACGCAGTCTTATAAGTACGCCCTCCGCAACGGAGGCGAGCGCAGAAGCAGGGTAGCTGGCGATCTGCAAGCATTCCTCGGGTGGTAAGGAGCGGGTTGGATTTCTTCAGGGCATTTTTGAAGCACATAATGATTATACCTCATGTAACAATTTTCAAACTGGCGGAGTGGTAAGGTAGATGGGTTTTTGGCTCACTCTTCATAGCACCAGCAGACACCATCAGAGTTGAACTTAAGCCGAATATCTAAATACCGCAATTACCCCACCACGGGAAGTTTGTATGTTAGGTCATGGGGATGCAGACATTCTCGAAATAGGTTCAGCAAATTCGCACACTCGTGCTCCAGGGATCAGGTTCGCATAACGACAATTAGGAAATCATCTAAGAATCGAAACACCCACACAGCATTGCTCCCTTCCAATCTTGCCGAGAGGCTTCTGCACAACATGACAAAAATAAATTGCTTAACACAGCAGGTATACAGGACCCTATACACACTCCCCGCTTCTGAAGAGGGGGAATCTCCTCGAACTGGACAAACGTAGACTTTAGGTAAAAAGACAGCAGTTTTAAAAAACCACGAACCGGAACACAACACATATTCTGGAAGACAACGGACCGAAACCTGTCGGTGCTTTCTTCTACGCAGTGAAGCAAGGTGTTATGGGGTAAAGAGTAAAATAGATCTTTGGTGTCAACAGAGAAGGCCTGATAGGAAGCTTTGTCACCAATGGTTTTAAATAGTCTAAAATCTCTTCGGAACTTTTCCCTAGAAAAGGGTCGTCGAGGGTTAAACGGTTAAGATTGGTTTGCAGAAACTTTGAAACGCATCGTTGCCATGTTCCCGATTCAGACCCAATGGTTCTGATCCACAAGTTACGTCGGGGTTGTGGGTCCTCGCACTAAAAAAGACACTTGAAAATTCATTTCTGCATCTATTCATCGCCTGTGCTACACCTGTAAGCCTTAGTGCATTGCACAAGTTTTTTGTTGAGTTTTTAGTATTGCCAGGGAGACGTCAGGGTGATGAGCCAGTACAGACAGAGGGAGAGTTCTGTGGCGATTTTGGGTTTTTGAAAGGGTGAGGGGTGACCCATCTGCGCATGCGTCGTTTTGGTGAATGAGTATTTATCGGAGTTCTTCCAATAAAATATTGTTCTAAGTCCAGTGACTGTCCTTGTCTGGCCTCTCCTCTTGTGTAGCGGGTTTTCCCTGAACAATCTTTACCGTTTAACCCTTGACTACCCATTTCTAGTGCGAATTTTCCGTACTTTCCGTACTTTATTCATATTTTTCTCATTTTTAGCGCTTCAAAATATCGTCCGAGCAGTTATCTCCATTTACGTTATTATAAGGGTACATTTGGAACTTTCGCGAAATCTTCATTATTGTGGAAATGCAGGGCGTTTCAGGGTTCGCGATTTTTCGTAATTATTTTATATTTTTCCTATTTTTCTAGTTTTTCAAAATTTGTTTGGACAATTCTCTTCATTTGCGCTAATATAACAATTGCAGTTGGAACTTTTGCGAAATCTGCACTATTGTGGATATTCAATTCATTGTAACTTTTCGGCATTTTCCGTTATTTTTTAATACTTTTCTGTTTTTTAATTTTCTCAAACTTTCGTCGGTCAAATTATATCCATTGATGTTATTACAACATTTAGATTTGAAACTTTCGCGATACCTGCATTGTCGTGGAAATGCAGGCCGTTACACGGTTCGCCAATTTCAGTAACCATTTTATACTTTTCTTATGTTTTTAGTTTCTGGTAATTTCGTCCTTCCGATTATCCCCAGTTACGTTATTACAATGATTATATTAAAGCTTTCGCGAAATCCGCGTTATTGTGGAAATACAGGGCGTTACACGGTTGGCCATTCTCCGTAATTATTTAATACTTTTCTTATTTCTTAGTTTTTCAAAATTTCGTCCGACCAATTATCTCCGTTTACGTTATTACAGCGATTACAGGTGGAACTTCCGCGATATCTACATTATTGGGGAAATGCAGGGCGTTACAGGGTCCTGGCTGGGGGGGGGGGGGTAGTCGGCAAAGAATGGTACGCATTAAAAACAAGTTATTGAAAAGCAATCAACACTGATGCCAATAAAAATGCAACGCTTTAACGCATTCCCGCGCCAACTCTCGCAAAAAATTATCATTAGGAGCAATGAACCTCGTTTGCTGTCTGTGTCTCGGTATTAGAATTTTTTGGCTGTAGGACCGATTTCGGATGGCGAACTGCGATAAGTTAACACATTTCGTCTGTATTCCTCCTCCCCGTGAATCCTTCTCTCTTTCCTTCATGCATAGTTTTTAAATTCAAGGTGAAATCACCTCTTCCTTCTCCAGCCGGCACTACACTTCCGCCCTTGAAACCTCTCCCGCCCTGCGCGTGTCCATCCACCACCCTTGACAGAAGGTCAATCTAGGATATACCAGGAAAACGACTTTGAAGGCACTGGCATGACCGACGACTGGGTGAAGCTGCCAAGAATATTAGCCGAATTGAAGAAAAAACCGGCATGTTCTAGGAATGTCTCAGGTCTTTGTTTTCTTTTCTATGGGAACTCAAAAAGGTATACCCTTTGACGATAAGACATAATTAGGCTACCCGTTAAAAATGAGCTCACCAATAAGTCATGTTTGTACCGGATGTCATACACAGGATAACGCTCAAATTTGGCCGTGAACCAGACCGGGCGATGTCGGAGCAAACGTACCCGGGGTAATGCTCAGCTATGAGCAGCAGCGTGTGGACAATTGTGCAACCGCTAACGGTTCTAGGGCTGTGTACGAGATGCCACAATCATTCAAGAACTTGAAAGGAGGAGTATTATTTCTCAGAGGAAGCTCATTAATCCCTCTACCATACGTGTGCATATCAGTGGGTAGGCATGTAGTCCCTTAGGTATCTCCATAAAATGTTCACTACAGAACTTGCTGCTATGCTAGTTCTAATAATGTAAGCTGATACTAAGCAGTCTACTGTGCAGTGGCACTGTTTGCCATTTTTGTGTCTATTGTGACTAACGTACATTGCGATGCAAGTGAAGCTTAAATTGACTGAAGCAAAACATGGAAAGACAGATTTGTTTCGGCAATGTTTTCTTGCCTTAATTCGTGGCATTGTTGAGACCTGTAAATATGACGCTTGAAAACAGGACCCCTGTAAATACATACTTGAAGAGTAGGGTGTTTCTTATATTACAAGGAGGAATCACGGCGTGCGGTGTCTTTTTGAGACAGCGATAACCTTACGAATAACAAAAAACACAATAAGAGCATAATACTGGGAAGAAAGCTAGCAACGAATTTTGTGCCTAAATAAATGACCACGAATATACGTGCCAAAATTTTAGGTTTGTGCTTACCAGGACCGTTGCAACGAATACATTAAACATTTTAGCGTGGGCATATGATATGCCTCGAAGTCAGAATGCTTCATCGGACTACATTGACCAAACGCGGGGTCAATATATAAAACGACGAAAGAGCGCTGCACGGTGTATTGCGCAGGTGTTTGGAAAGAGCAATATCGTGACTTCTGTAAACGGGCATGGAGTTTCGCTTAGCGAACACAATAATAAGTTGGTGTGGTGTCGAAACAAATGCACATATCCTTAAGCGCGCGAGACTTTATTACTGTCATCGAAGGCGGTTCGAGACACAAAACGAACAAAATAGACACATGGAATGGCAGATGCAGAAGAACCCACCACCAGTGTCGCTTGCCAGGAAAAGTGTGAAGGCGTCGCAGATATATTCCTCAGCGAAGGCGACACTGAAGATTCTCTCCTAGGGGACATTAAAACACTGCAGCAGCTTACGTGACGTCTACATGACGTACTGAACTTTTACATATGTTGACACCCTTGCACGCAAATGTCGTCTAAAAGGCAGGCAGAGAACCTTTGTCTTCGTTTACTGTCAGACTGATGGACATACCAAGACGGTGAGCCTTGCTGTTTACGATTCTCTTTTTGTTTCAAAAATAATGGTCACGGTAATGTTACGACAAAACTAAGGATCCCAATAATGGTGACATTATTAGCAAAAAAAAAAAAAAACAAGTTTGCAAGCCGGCTTGCACTCAACAGTATTTCCGCCAGGGGTTGAAAAAAAAATGTTTCGGGCACTAAAGTTGATTCTGTACTTTGCATGTGGAAGCCTAGCAATTAACAGTCCGATTCTGTACTCCTAAAGTGCGCCCACACCTCCCTGTGCCTGCGAATACGAGAGTCAATACGACGGAAAAAGCACACGATGCAAATCGCGCCTCCATGGCGGTGAATACCACGGCGCCCTCTCCTTCCGAGCCCTCCCCACATTCAAGGACTTCACTACCCCCTTCGAAGGTGTTTGTCGCCCCTTTACCCTCCCGCACCATTGCCTCTTCCACACAGAGAAGCGGTTCCTTCTTCTAGTTCAAAAATGAATCTCTCCCCGCTTCATTTCCACCATCAAACGTTGGATCACCGGGTTGACCATTTATCTCCCATTCCCACCTTCGTCCAATGGTTGGGGTGGGTGAGCCATCTGGACAGAGACCGAAGGCCCCTCTCCATGCTCAGGCGGCCCCAGAAAGAGGCCTTCGCCTCTCTGTGGTATGAAGCACCTGGGGGAGATGCACCCCTCATTCATTCATTCATTCATTCATTCATCCATTCATTCATTCATTCGCTCCAGTTTCTTCGTGTTTTGACGCGAATTACTCCAACAGACACAGACTGGCTACAACAGACTGGAACGACTGGCAGTGCTTCACGTGACAGCTTCCCAGAATGAGACACCAGTGTAACTCTTGTTGCGTATCTGGCAGGAACGAAGTCTAGATAATGCTGAGTTGGCGCCGTGATAATACACTCCACTAATGTTGTGAGGACCAAGGTTTAAATACTACATGAACCAAAATGCCGTGACTGTCGTACGGAAATGCTGCATGCAGTACCATTCAATGGTGTAGAATTACTGCTGGTGCATTGGGAGTGATATGTACACGAGGTGTTAACGTTATTATAAATGGTTATAAGTGATAGGTGATTGATAACCAGCAATTGAACCGATTTCATATTCGACCGAACTGAAGTAGAGCCGTACATCTCGCACGCTGAGTATCGGGAGCTGAGATTCAGTTACAGTGGCCGTATGTGTGTTACTTCCTTCCTTTGTGGAGAGCGTTTTATCGGTGATTTTTGCTTTCAAAAATCATGAAGCAACTGGGCCACCAATCCACCCTACCCAGCCACAGGCGGTACAGGCAGTGTGGACACTGATGCCTCCTACGCCGTTTTTAACTACAGTGATGCAATGTCCCGCCTACCCCGAAGCCACTCGAACCTGCGTCCATCAAACGCTCCCAACTCTGCCTTCTGGGATTTCGGAGCTTACATCCGGGACGATCTTCTGGAGCTAATGCCAGTCTTTCCTTAAGCCCCTGGAGGTTCCACTGCACAGCTTTATACAGACATGAAACCTATACAATGGGATCTACGCAGCGTAAAATACACCTCTACTTTTTGAAGACATCAACACCATACTGGACACACATATACACACCTTTGCCCGGTCCGGCTGCTGCTAATTCTGAGAAATACGCTACCCGCTCACATTGCGGCGAAACCTTCCTGTCACCTTGTAATTATTTCACAGTCGCTGACATTGCGCACAACCGATTTCCAAGACACATTTCTCAGACTACAACACTAAATATTGAACGCCTCACTCTATCACATCCCGAAGACAAATTGACCAAAAAACAAGCCAGTACCTACCGCCGCCTCCTTCACACTATAGCACATGATTGGGGGAGTTCTCACACGCTCCTTCCATCAGCATCGTTCCTTCATAATCAGTGGGAAAGCGTGCTCGCCAGACTGAACCCCAGTGATCTGCTTCGGCTGTTCAAAAGGCCCAGCCAGGCAGCAACAACCTAGGGACGTCTGCACTGAGAAGACCTCTTGTCGCCTGGGTACAGAAATAAAGTCATTTCTTGTGGATATAAAGCTTATTCGTTTTCTCCCTACACGCAGAAATATCTGCCCAGCGTCACACGTGCCCTCGTCCCACCATGGGGAGCAGGCCTTCCCATTGGTCACGCACGCTGGTAAGAGATCTAGCTTTGTAGATTGCATGTTGGAGTGGCCCTGGCTCCTACGGTAACCCCGGCATGGCTACCACGATACTATGCCCGGTTTACAAGACTAATCCCTCCTGTACGGCTCCTGCCAAAACCGCTGTCTGAGATCACCGTATTGGACGTGTCCACTAGTGCACGCAGTGGGGTCTCAGCACCTTGAATGCACATGCCCCCATCCTAGGAAACCCCCTATACCCCAGCGGTGCTTGTTTAGGATTCATCACCATCCAGTTCTTGCTTTTCTCAGCGAGACAGGAGGCAACCTGTGTCTATGAATGAGTTGATTTACTCCAAGGGGCATATTATTGCATAACGATACGTAGGTCCTGCAAAATCGCAGGTAGGGCAGTTGTAAGGGTTTTTTAATAGCGCGTGGATTCTACAGCGTATTCTACAGCCTATGGGTTTCAGTCGCTGCCATATCCCTACGTGCCTTTTGGAGGCTTAGAGGGTAGTAATGTAGTGAAGATTGGTGCAATCGTAGAAGATCCCAGCATGGCGGAGGGAGGTGGGAGTGTAGATGGGCAGAGCCTTTCTTCGATTGTGGGAACACCCGGAATGTGAGTTCACGAGAAACGGCTTGAGTTCCGTCGTTCCCTAAGGGAATAGGGGCCGGAGTTCGTTTCAGTTATATATTGGATATATGATATCTCTATGATGAAATGATAACAAAAAAAATCCGCGTATTGATAGAATTGCAGAATGGGGCTCGGGGTTCGGCCTGACCCCGGCGACCATTGCCGGTAACGCACTCCCTCAGCAGAGCAGGATTGGCCACCCTGGTGTAGTAACGGCCACAACCTCCCATGAATACTCCAATTAACCCACGTCCATCAGTCTCCAGTGGCTGCGAAGCAACTGACCACGGCGGTGGTCAGGCCTGTGACGCAGCAGAGGGTGCTAAGAGTCCGTGGACCCAGACAGGCCGCCATTGGAATCTGAACCTGGCAACGTTTACACGAGAACCTTACCCAGGAAACCACGTTACGTGCTTCAGATATCCGGAAGATGTAAGTAATCGACATTACAGATGTCCAGGAGACATAAGGTTGGGGTCGAAATTACACATATTCAACGTTGTTACAACTACAAAAAACCCACCCAAATCACACAAAGGATAACATAGAATCTACCTCTCAGGGTACTTTTATATGCTGTTTATGGGATGTTAACTTCGTGGTGCAGCATATGAATATTGTAGTGGTTAGCATGCAAGACGTTTATGTTCATCTAGTCTGCATTGTTTTTCTGTCTTTGGCACATATTTTTTTGTATATCCTTGTCTAGTGCACGTTATTATGATATTGTTACATTTTACATTATATATATAAAGTTACATTATACATTATTTGCAGCTTGGCCAGCGTCCTTTGTGAGGTTGCCTATGTGTTGTGGGCACTTTTACTTCAAATACATGTCTTGATAGCTATTCAGAGCACTGTTTGTTGTTACTTGGCACCTGGTTTCTAGAGTGATGTGTTCCCATTTATGAAGTGCTGCATATTGCATGAGGTCTCATATGTGAAGGGCCAAACTGACCAAAGACTCTTCCAGAAGCACACAAAGCACAGGTCCAAACAAAAAATGTCACATCGAAAACAAGAGGCAGTAAGTAATAGCACACCAGTCCTATTCAGCACAAGTGCCCTTGACACTACGGCAACCACACTGGTGTCATCGAAGTGGACCAACAGCACAGCTGTACAGGCCATCTGCAAATAAACTACCGTAAAAACAAATAAAGAATTAAACTGATTAAAATGACAGTCTTGCCAAGCTAGCTGCAAATAAGTTCCGCTGGGCAGAAAGAAAGCTTTCAAAGGACACATAAAACACAAAAGAGTTCAGGTAAAACAGTTTATATTGACTTTAGAATTATGTAATACATTTTCGCAACAAAAGCACTTATATTTTGATCCTGGCTTAAAGGGCGCAGGTTGTATATAAGAATAACTCAAATTTCCATGACTATGAATAAGTCACACACACAAAAAGGATTGGGAAAAATAGGAAAGGAAGGAAACGCAAACCCACGGTGTAAGAACAAGACATAGTTATGCAGCTTGCAATATCTCACACTAAGTGAAATGGGTGGGAAACAATGCAAGAAAAGTGTGGAAACAGCAATGATTAAATGGTGGTTAAAAGAAGGAAAATTCGCGAAACTTTAAATAATTCACATCTACTGAAAAGATTGGCGAACAATAAAACAAAAGCCCCTTGGTAACACAGAAGTGAATTTGAGTGATGGTTACGAGTTCCATAAGCTACTTTAAATAAACCCACGTCTACGGAAATGGTTATGAACACTAGAAAAGAAGGTTTATATACAGAAATTACTGTACGACAGTTACACGAGCAGTTTAAATTTGCGTGACAAAATGATTCACACCTAGCGAAATGACAGACAACAAAACAAAACAGCTTTCAAAACAGAAATTACTGAATGATGCTTAGGAATACAACTCAAAGTTACAGTATTTGGATACTTCACGCAATGTGATATGCTTTGGGAACAAGAGAAAAAACGGGGAAACCCAGAAATGGTTCAATAATAGTTACAACAAGACAGATGTACGCGACTACATAATTCACACCAAGTGATACGATAAAAAATAACACCAAATAAAAATGCATGGAAGCACAGAAATGAGTCAATGGAGGTTCAATGGTGCATCCCTCCATCACTCAGTTATGACAGGGATTCTTGAACAGTTCGCGTTCGTCTTCGTGGTGCCCAAAACTGCCAAAATGGTCGCAGACCGGAATCGATGAAAAGTGAGAAAAAAGTTCGTGGTGAAAAGGCTGAAAAAGTTAAATACCTCTTCGAGAAATAAAAACTAAGAAGCTGCAGGTTGTCGGCAAAGCTGACATTTGCACAGGATGTGTCTGACAATAAAAAGCTTGGCCCTTTACATTATTTGGTGAAAGAAATCGATGTCTGCAGCAACATGAAGATATAGTTACTGGGAATGCATGATGCCACTAGCAGGTGGGAAAAAGCATGCTTCACTTTTTTCCGAACCAGGAGAACTCCTGTGCCAAGTTGACCGGTAGCTTGAGCAGGCGCCTTGTGCACACTGTTGCAGTAGCACCTTCCTTGCCAGTCAGTTCTTCAATCTAGGAATGGGTACAGGAAAATCTGTATTGTTAATACAAGTTTTAACACTGGTATAATAAAGAATGGCAGCCTACCAGTGTCCCTGAAAAGAAAGTGTATGACACCTGCATCTTATCGGTACTCGCATACGGGGCAGAAACTTCGACACTCACTAAAAGGGTTTAACTTAAATTAAGGACGACTCAGCAGGCAATAGTCGCAGATGATGGGTGTAACATCAAGGGGCAGGAAGAGAGCGGAGTGGGCCAGGGAAGAAACTTGTGTTAAGGTCATATTAGTTGAAATTAAGAAGAAATGGGTGTGAGCAGGGAATATGAAGGCGAGATAACCGTTGTTCATTAAGGGTAACAGAGTGAATCCCCAGAGAAGGCAAGTGTGGCAGGAGGCTGCAGAAAGTTAGATCGTCAGATGAGATCAACAAGTTTCCGAAGATAAATTGGTTAGAGTTAGCACAGGACCGCGATAATTGGAGAATAATGGTAGAGGCCTTTGCCCTGCAGTGGGCGTAGATAGGCGGCTGATGATGACGATTCCTAAATCAACAGTAATGCTCATTCGAGGTTAGTACACTGCCCACTAGTGACTTTTAGTGTGTACCGAGATACAATACGAGTATTCGTGACCAATGAATCACTTGCTATAGCAATAAATGCATCTGTATATTCTTGAATTATGAGGTGGTAGCCTGAAGTATATTATAGTTTCTGTGGGCACCCACTGCTAGTGGAGCCCCTAAGAACCATTTCATTGATGAAAAGAAAAAAATAGGAACCAGTTATCTCACACAGTACGCTTGCTCCCCTCTTCAAACTACGCCACAAAAAATAAACAGCAAAGCATGCTTTCATTCACACATTTCACTTCATGCCACATGACAACCCCACCCTCAGCACAGACCTTAAAACAACGAGTCACTGTGCACACAAATTGTCTTTAACGGGAGAATGTGCAGCCGCCATTCTTGCTGCAGCAAATGATGTAGCAAGCAAATAAAAACTAAAAGATTGTGCTCTGATCATGGTGCAGATTATGATTTCTGGAATTTGGAATGTAGATGCACTGTTTTTATGATCAGTAAAAAAACTCATGTGGATGATGCGAGCGGGCATGTGCGTGAGAATGTTTCATGTGTTTTTTTGTCCGATTATATTATGTGCGTAACGACAACATGGTTCCGTGCAGGGACCAAAAAATTTTAATTTGTGGATTTAACGCAGTAAAGCTACACCTAGACATGCATGCTCCCTAAAGAAAAGGCCTATAAATTGACAGCATGATAAAACCAGGAATGTGAATTGAAGTCTCGACAACTGGGTAATATTTTTTTCACCTCTAGTTCCAATACCGCTGCCGCTGTCAAAATCAAACCGCATCCTTCGATTATCCGTGCGACACCTTAGCCACTAAGCTGCCATGGCATGTTAAAGAAATCTTAGGCACGTTGAAGATAACCAACAAATATAGACTCATTGTTGGGGCCTCACTACATGAACACATAACTGGAAATTAAGAAAGAGACAGGTAGACCTGCACAACGACTGAGGTTGGTTACCACAATTACTGTTGCATTCCAAACCTGAGAATCCACCTTTCCAGGACAGCCCACCCATATCAACAAGCTTTGCAGCTATAAACAGTACACTGCGGAGCGTCGCATCACCTTGACAACAGCTCTTTTCTGACCACAGTACGCTCATGCAATAGGAGAGCGAAAGGTTACAAAGCAGACCAATGCAACACTACCTCTGGTCCAGGTTATGATCACCGACTGTGCGGCAGCGTGAAGGAAGACGACGACGAAGAGCCTGCCGGTATGGTTGCGTTTCGGCTCCTGTTTCAGCGGCTTTTAAACCGTGTTCGCTACCACCCATTTTCTTTTTAGTGATAACCCGTTGCTTGCGAAGCACCACGCTTCATTTTAATACCCAATTTCCCCAGTTTCGTTTATCCACAGGGCTTTATTTAGCCCCATCACCGCCACTGCTGCCTTAAGCCTCGCAGCTGTAATGTCAGCGCCGCCGGCGCTACTGCGGCCCCCTGTGCTGGACTTGAAGCCGGAGTTGCTTCAACTTCCTGCGTTTACAACGCCAGTCATTATCACGCTGCCCCCACTGACCACGGCTTCGCCGCCACCGACCCAGAATGTGACTGTCCCTTCAACAGTGCCCTGCACCTCTACACCACCAAGCACTTCATCTACCACCCATGGAACAGCGTTCCATAGTGACCCAACTGCGGCATGTGAAGATGTGTGTATGCAAGACGACGTGCAACACCCGCCAAGTGTTCCCACATCAGTTGAAGCTCATCCGCCCTTCCCAAAAACAGTCAACTCGGCCCTCTCAATGACCGTGCTTCATGGACTCGGCCAACCTCTTCCACCAGTACAACCGTGAACAAAACTGATCGGGTAAGTAGGCCACGCTCGCTGCTCGTGCTCCGACCCAATGAGATTCCGAAACATACCTTGGCCCAACTAATTGGCACAACTGCACCTTTACATCACCGTCTACGACGATTCCCTCACGCAATGTCTCTTATCTGCTACTCCGTTACATTTCCTCCTGAGCGGCTCTTCAGTCACCATTCCAATAGAAATCAAACTGTTTCCGTATCGACCCAACACGTCTAGAGGTGTAATTGAAGTTGAGCCCAATGAAACAAATGAAGAAATTTTGAAATCGCTTCGCTGTAAACAACCCAAATTCATTGCATGTCACCGCCTTGGCCGCTCCAGTAGAGCAGTCTTAACGTTCGACTCTCCAACTCTCCCAAAAGTGGTCAAATACTATATGGCCATAATCGAAGTGTCACCCTATCAACCGTGTCGCATGGTCTGTTATAACTGTCCTAACATCGGGCGTATGTCTCGACATTGTACTTCCCCAGCAGTTTGTCGCAATTGTGGGAAAATGCATTCCGGCACTACAGACTGTGGACCCACCATTTACTGCGTCGTTTGCGATGAGTTGGGCCACATTGCACTGAACCCCACCTGCCCTGGAAGAGTTCCCACGCCACCCAACAAACCCCCTGCCAAGGACCGCCTCAATGGCGTCTCTTGGGCGGATGTTATGCAGCAAAAAACATTTTGTTCCCCCGTCTTCCTACTACCCAAAGCCTTACAAATGAACCCAAGAATACTCCTCAGTTGAAAAACTCTGAGAGCAATATGGCCCATATCCTCGCTGAACTGAATGCCCTTCGTGCGGAAAACCAGCAACTCAAGGCTGAAATCATGGAATTTAAACGAGCCCAGCAACCTGGACCCCCGCCCTCCCAAACGTCCACTTCGACGCCCCCTTCATCCACAAGGCGCAGTAGAAGCCCTAGTACAAAACGAACTCCTGCCTCCAAATCTAAAATAGACCCTCAAATTACCCAAGTACTACAATTTATACGTACTGACATCCATCAAGAACGACTCGCCCGATAGGAAGATTGCAATAACACGCATGCCTACATCGACACGCATGTGAATCAACTTTGCCAACTTATACAGCAAGTCATTACTCGCCTTCCGCTCATTGACACATCCAAAGAGCCCCCGAGAAAGATCCCACCTCCGCGTCCGCAGATTGTCTCATGACTGCTCCAATAACTGCACTGCAATGGAGCTGTCGCAGCTTCCAGCCCCAACGCACTACTTTACTGATGAAGATTAAACGAACCAAGCCTTCATTTATTCTCCTCCAAGAAACACGAAAATCCGAGCATCCCGGGTTACGTTGCACGTACAAACCCATCAATCACTCAACTAACACGCGGTCGCTGCAAAGTCACATCAGCTATCACCCCAGGGTATGCCGCCATTCTTGTACAGTCTCATATCACTACCTCCCCGTTCGTCCTCCCTGAGTTCTCGTCCTGTAATCACGAAGTCGTTGCAGTTCTCACACGCCTCCCTTCTGGCCGCAAAATTATTCTGGTCTCAGCCAACTATAAACCTATCAAGAGTAGCTCACGCTCCTCCGAGTTTGCCTGGATTCCGGCTCTCATCACTCACCACCCAAATATTCCAATACTAGTTGGTGGTGACTTCAACGCCCCTCACCCTCAATTCATGGAGTTACAGTCGCACCTCTGCTCGAGGAATCTCTCTCGCCGACACCATGGATATCCACAATTTCATTCTTATCAAAGAACCATTTCAAAAGACAAGAATTGGCCTTCAAAAAGCTCAGAAAGACACCACGCCGGACCTCACTTGGGCAACGCCCGGTCTCATCAAGAGCTGGTCCCCATACTCTACAACCTGGGGTAGCGATCACTTCCCCCTCCTTATAACGTTTCATGGCAAGAAAACGCATACCAAGTCAACCCTATCACGACTCGACTGGGGAATTTTCCGCGAACATATAGATCAAAAATACCCTCCCACCTCATTCGATGATTTTACGAATCTCATTCGAACTGGTACCCATGCAGCCACCGAAGAAATCGAGTGCTCTTCAGGCACACCGGCTCTCGATGCCCACCTCAGAAACCTCTGGAAAAAAGTACACTTTATCACACAATTGTGCCGAACTACCGGCAAACGACATTGAATCCTTGTCCACATCCGCCGCCAGTATAAACTCATCACGTCATATCAACGTCACCTTTCTCATAGCCACTGGAATAATCTCTGTGCAACGCTCGGTCATGGAAAAGGTCTTCGGGCTCTATGGAAGATCCACCAAAGTCTTGGCCTTAAGAAAAAACAGCGACTTCCCCTCTTTTCTACTGTCACTCTCACGAAAGACCCCGTCACCATTGGGCATGATATTATTATGGCTTTCTTCCCCCCCCGCCCAACTCAATCCCCCTCCCCCTCTTCCATACATGCCTATTTCCTCGCCGCAGGACTACCTCGACCTTCCCTTCACCTCCAATGAACTTCACACGGCCATTCATCAAGGTAAACCCAAATCTGGCCCTGGACATAACGGTGTAACTTGGAAACACCTCCACAACTTGCCGAAGACTTCCTTTGTTGTCTTACTTGACCATGTTAACCGCTGTTGGGAAACTGGTGAAGTTCGTGAACCTCTGAAGTTAACTCTCATCTTCCCTATTCCCAAATCCAAGAAGCCTGGTACTGGCCCAACTGACCTCACAAACCTCCGCCCCATCTCGCTTACTCCTGTGTTCCGTAAACTCATTGAACGGCTCATAAATAACCGTATGACCCATTACCTGGAATATGTACAGCCATACTTTCACCCTGCGCAGACTGGCTTCCACCCAAACCTGAGCACTCACGATAGCCTCTCGCTATTACGCCGAGTGATAAATCGCTCCCATCATAACCACTCTCTTCCCGACCTGATACTAGCAGTGGACATACGCAAGGCTTTTGATCGTGTCAGCCAATCCGCCATAGTAGAAGAACTGGCACACACCTACCCGAGCGCCCGGGCTCAAATCTGGATCCGCAACTTCCTGAACGCTCGTCCAATACGAATTCAAGGATCTCACCTTGGTTTTAATCCTCGCACATACTACCTTGACCGCGGGTTACCTCAGGGATCCATACTTTCTCCGATGCTAATTAAACTCGCCATGGCGAGGGTAGCTGGAAATCTTGAGCGTGACTCTGCTGCCCGCTTCACAATATATGCTGATGGCATAACCATATGGACTGAATCAGCCGACTTTTTATGACCGGAAGACATGAAAACTGAACTCCAAGCCGCAGAAAATAGCCTTGAATGCTCCTTGGCCACTCTTGGTCTGGAATTAGCCCCTGAAAAAACCGAAGGGGGCCGCAAAATAGCCCGTCAATATGGCTACAACAACTAAAACCTAAATGGAAAACAATCCAACATGCCATACGCCACCTGTCGAACAAATTTGGTGGAGCAAGCCAGAAGGCGACCCAAACATTAGCACAAGCTGTCGCCATTGGTACTATAACTTACGCAGCCCAATCGTACGACCTTAACAAAACGCACATGAGAATACTTCAAAATCTGCACAGAGCCACCCTTCGAACCATCAGTGGACTACCCAAACATACTCGTCTTGAGAACCTGCAAGCTGCAGTTGCTCTTCCCCCGTTGGAAAATATCATTCAAGAGCAAGTACATCAATCCCTTCATAAACGCTCATTAACTCATCAAGGTGCCTCCATCATCACCTGGGACAATCTGAAGCCGTTACAACCCAACGACATCCCACCGCCTTTGGCTCCCTGGAACCACCCTTCTGTCACGGACTCTACGGCCACCCATCCCGTCCCGCGTAACGCACACCCCGTACGCGCAGTCCGCATCAACGCCGTCCGGAACAGTAAACGCCCCCAAGAAGTTGATATTTACACCGACGCAAGCATAGCTAATCCACTAGTTGGCACCGCATGGACATCACCTGACCTTCCCTCCATCCAAGGCAAGCGAACCCTTGATATTCAATGTGCTACCATCCTGGAAGCGGAACTCCATGCCATCATTTAAGCCATCGACTTCCTCATGTTCGACTTTCACTTCTCCGTCCCATCACAAATACGCATCCTGACGGACTCATTCGAAGCCCTAAAGACACTACAGAGACCCACATCGACCAATCCCATTGCCAACAAAATCCTGCATCAGATCTCCATCCTAAAATCTAGCGGCATCCATCTTCGCATCGACTGGTCGCCTGGACACGAGGAGTCCTCACCGAGAACCAGGCAGCCCACTCGGCTGCACGGGAGTGTATACCTTCCAGTTCTCCGCTGCTACCCGACTTGGCTCCTCGGCCTCCTGAGTCATTGCCGCCAGCCATACAGATTCTACGGTACAAAAAAGAAAAAAAAGACCGCCTCAAGACCCTCACTCCAATCGGCTTTTTGTCTGCCCTACCGCCGCTCCCAAGATCAGCGGAAGTTTTTGTGAACAAATATTTTGCAAATGCTAGCTTAACCCCAGAGACATTCCTTAAATGGTACACCCCGTCCCTGCCGCCTCGATGTCCCTTCTGCGCCTCCCTCACACCCGCCAATCTCGAGCCCCTAATTTGGCACTGTCGGAAACTTAAGCGTTACAGAAACTTCAACCCTCCTCCAAATGCCTCCTTCCCATACATCCACCCTCGAACACTGGAACCGTCCACGCTGACATTAATTGCGCACTACTCTCTAGAAAGCGGTCTAGCGTGAGCAGTTTAGAGCCGTGAGCCTGCTCTCCTCACCCCAATTGGCCTCTTCCGCCTTCGTAAGGAGCCAACCAGCTTCAACTTGAATGGTTTATTTTCAAGATGCCCCAAGCTACGAATATCCCACCCTCTACTCCCACTTCCCCCACTTGACTTGGTGTCTTCCTGATGTAATAAAGGCTATCTCCTCTTCCTCGTCTTTGATTCAAGCAACTGATGATCGTCTGCCAGTACTATTGATGACACCAGCGCGATATCGAGTGCTGCTGCTCTGGGTACAGCCACTGCAGCCAGAGAAATTTTCACCGAAAGCAATACTTTTCATTTTTCTACACGTTCAAATAGGCATTCATATCAGCTTTACAGCTAAAATGTTTCTGAGTAGGACACATTTTCTAAAGTGTCTAAGAAGGGATTTGATCAGTCCACAAATTACTTATCGCTAAATTAATGTGCCCTATTTTCTATGCCTGTACCTTCCTTTCATCTAAAAATGTTGGCTTTAAAGTAAAATACTTCGATTAGCTCTAATCTGCACAGCATAATGCCTTGGTGACTTCCACTAGAAATCTGTCTCCCTTTCTGCTTACTCTATGCACTCTATAAGCATTTTCCTTTTCTGTTTAGTTTAATTTGACGACTAACGCGTCGCAACATTCTAAAAAGACAAAGGAATACTCACGTCGAACTGATGCTTTTAAACATTGGTTGTACCCCATACCATCGGCGACTGGAATAAACTGGCTGCTGAAGAGCGCCATAATGTGCAATTATTAAGTGCGAATGCACTTCTTAAGCGACCCTGAACCTGCGTCCACCGGCGATGTCCGCATAGCATACCCACGTGGGGGATTGGCCAGGAATCTCCTCGTCTTCCTTGGCAACGGGGGGAGATGGGCGCGCGCTGCCTGGCCGCTGACATGGCACATACCCACGTGGGGGATTGGCCAGGAATCGGGCGTGAGAAGGGCAAATGCACCCGCTTAAAGGAGTACTGACACGAAATTTCAAAGCTGAGATCCGCTCTAGCAATCAAGTACAACGACAACACAAATAGGTGTCTGTGAATAAATGCACCTTTCTTTCTTTGTAGTTGTGTGTGTGTGTGTGATCTCTCTTTCGCGAACATTACCGAACCGCGCAAATTCAACTCGTGCATTCGCACTTTCACATTCTTCCCCTCGGGGAAATGCGGGGAATTTTTATTTCCGCATTCAAGATACAAAAACAGTCCGACATTACCGCTGTATCTGTGTAGTGCTTGGTTTCCCCTGTTGAGTGCTTTCCTTGTTTAGTGGTTTGCAGTTTATTCTAAATAATTTGGCTTTTCTTCTTCAAATTGTTGCTTCCCAGTGCCCTCTGCATGTTGATTTGACATTACACTGAGTGAACAAATTGTTGCCTTTGAGGTTCCCATTTATGCATTCTATGTTGCTGTATTATTCGTCCATGTGAACAAAATTTGTTGTATATGCACGTTATCTTGCATCTTGCATAGTTGTCTAGAACTATACCTGTTCCATTTTCTTGTATAGATTATGCCTGTCCGCTCCTGCCTAGTGCTTCTTAAGTAAAGCTTTCAGTATCCTGTACATAAATAAATAAAAAAATAAAATAATGTTGGAGATTATATCATACAACTGATACTGAGAAATAATAGTAATAGTAAGTAACAGTTATTAATAGTTTATTTTCCATAAACTGTACAAAGTTATGGGGAAAGAAAGGGAAAAAGTTACACATAAGCAAATTGACTGGCCCCGTACTATGTTTTCGTTTTCCGTATTTTGCTAGCAGAATGCTCTCACACCAAGTGTTTGCGATGAAAAGTAAGCTTTTCGTTATTTCAGCCTCACTTTTCTTTGATAAAGCTGCTTGCTGATCAAAACAGATGGATTAATGAAATCCTCTGTAGTGTTTACAAAGCTTGAAGCAAAGTGTTTATGTACTGGCAAAACAGTTGAAAATTCCTTCCGCTCCATTATTAAGTATAATGTCATAAAAAACAGCGCAAAATTTGTTATGGAGTTTCAGCTGTGGTGCTAGCCTTTCGCAAATAGTCTCATAGCTCCCATCAGGGAAAGTCAGGTAAAGTGAGAGCTTTTCACAAGCATGAGATATGGTCGCGTCGGACCGGTTTTTCCGTGACAGGCAGAACCACCCGCCCCGGCTGCCTACCGACCCCACCCAGTGCAAGTTCCATGGAAGAAAGAATACTCAGGAGAGGCCCCTAGTAGAGCGAACTAGAATACCCCTAGTATCCCAATGCATTGCTAAAAGTGTGGAGGAAGTGACGCCATTTTTCTTGAGCCCACGGACAATGTTGCTTACTTGTTTACAACTGCGGCGGCCAAATTTGGCCGAATAGAACGGACAAATTTTTAAGGCGCTTGGTATGTGGCTGCCTCGCTACGCTTGCAAACCAGCGCAGAAACGTTTTTAGATTAGGCCAGTTTGAAAACTCCGCCGTCGGAGGCGGCCTTAACTCGTACTCCGGCCGTAGCGGCGCTTACGTCGCGTCGAGATCGGCGGAGCGGGCCGGTGCCGCCGCCGGCGACCTGCCGGGAAAATCCCCTTCGCTCAGCGTTGGAGAGAGCCACAGTTCGTTCTTTGCTCACTTTGTGTTTCTTCGTTGTGAAATGAAGTGAAATTTATCGCTGCTGAGACGTAGCGCGCAAAGACCGCTGTGCTGTACGACCCCAAACAATGCTCCCGTCATCTGCGTTCGCCATCCCGCGAGCCTGTTGTTATGACGACCACAAACGCTACTTTGCCAGGCTTAAGAGCTGAAAAATCGTCCTTCTATCTAAAAAACGAAGGCCGTTTTTCGATTAAAACTTTGGGTGAGGGTTAGAATGGGCAAATTGAAGGCGAAATCAACAGCTTAGAACATGACATCGCACCGAGGAATTAGCGACGAAGCTGTTTTCACTTCGAAGCAGGGGGGCAGGGCGACGCCATGTTAGTCAAATCAAACCGGAGACAGCAAAGGATGATGGGACAGAGTGCTGGGCTCAGTGGGCTCAAGTCATGGCGGGACTCGCCTTCACAAATGTGACGTCAGGGCCTCTACTAACCTTTTCTTTCCTCCATGGCAGGTTCCCACTGGAACGTTGTCTAACCATTCACGTCTATTCCACGGTGACCCAGCCACGCGGCCGTACAGAGTGAAATATTTTGCCTCAGCGCTCGCCCACACTACAGACCTCTACAATATCGAGTTCCCCTTACCGCTCTAATTCAACCACCTTTGGATGGCAGCGTTTACATCACAAGAAAACATGCAACAGTTGGAGGCGCACTTGGAGATCACGGTGAAAGGAAGGCGGTGCCGAGTGAATAACCCCAACCGCTGGGAAATAACGGTGGAGGTTTACGAGGTGCAACCGGAAATACCGGACAAGCTCCTGTTCCACCAGTTACAATGTTTCGGCCGGGTGCCGAGGGTGGTTAGCGAAAGATGAAAAAAACCTCAACTCGCACACATAACCGAAACCACGAGAGCTTTCCATGTGATCCCTTCGACTCCAACATCCCTTGAAGCGGTTCAACACCAGACCACTATAAATGGCAACCCCATCAGAATTGAAGTTCCTGGTCATCCACCACTGTGCCTTTGGTGGTACAACATTGGACACTACCGGAAAAGACACAATACATCATGGTGTCGTGCATGTCGTGCCAACGGGCGCAACCAGGAAAACTGCACGCAGTGTTACGCTACCAGAGCAGCACAGCGAACGCCCGCGAAAAACCTTAAGGAAAAGTAGCGTAGGCCAGCAATTCCAGGCTCGCATAGTGAAATGATCAGGTGAGCCCTCTCCCCCACCACCCTTAAACCACGATGGCCACTCTCCAGAATTAACTTAAGCTTGCCACGAGTAATGTTGTGAGTCCCATCTCCGCAAAGCGCAGATGTTGGAAACTCAACTTACTTAAAGACCATAATATCGACGTCGCCTTTCTACAGGAAACCAAAATCAGAAATCCGGCACACGCAAAGAACTTCGCCCATTTCTTCGGAAACAAATATTGGTGTTTTTGTACCGTGGCGGGCGTTCAGCCATTCTTAAAACTTGCCAAATTGTCGACTGCAAACTGGCGAGAGATGGCCACTTTTGCATGGTCGATGAGATCATTGGTAGGGAGCTCACCCGTTTCCTGCTGTTGGCTGACGCCCCCAACGATTCCCACCAGCGGGCTGAGTTGTTTCATGTATTCGCTCTCTCCTGCATCCCCTGCAAACGTGTTTCTTGGGGGTGACTTTAACTGCATCCTAAATGCAGGGGACCGGTCAGAGAGGAGAGGAAGGGCGGGCCCGTAGGCAAGAATTTTTAAATCTGGACTTCAAAGCTGCATCTTCGTGGATGCTGCCTCAAAGCAGGAATCGAATACAGTGCACTATACGCGTTGCGTCGGCCCGTGTCAGGCCCGCTTGGACTGCATCATTATTCCTGTGGATTTGTTGTCAGAGGTGGTCTGCTACGAAGACACACAAGTCCCCTCTTCCGACCACGGGCTCGTTACTTCTGACGTCCAACTCGGCTCCACTTCGGCTGCTCCAACGCCATGTAAGCGTTGGATAAGGAATGCCATCATGCTAAAAATACTTTGATTATCGAAAAAATTACCACAGAAATAGAAAATCTCAAATTAGGTGCTCAAGACACCACTGCCTGGGAACAGCTTAATGAAAAGGTCAAACATGAAGCACTCACATTGGCAGAATGGAGACTGCTGAAGATAGAGCCAAGGAGCGCAGCCTCTGAAAAACTCTTTGGGGGCTCATCGAGGTCGAAGAGGAGCAACCAGGAGTATTCCAGAAGGACATCCAATTCTGAAAACCAGAATTAAGGGACGAGGTGGAGCGACGCTACTCCGGAGCTTTGGTCACGGAGCACGCATCACTACGATTGATGCCAGCTCAATAAACAAACTTTGTCGGTTATAGGCTGCTTACCTCTGTCATTCAACGTACGAACCCATGTGTCGCCCCAACCTGTTTTGGTGTCTATAAAGAAGGGAGGAGTGGGCCTGGTGAATGTAGGGCTCAAGCTGATCATACAGCGCTCATTGTACTTCCGCGACCAGCCGGGCTCTTTTCTTCGTGCGGCTTTACAGTGCATTGGCTCCGCACACCTGAGCAGCTGGCTCACCGCGTCAGAGGGCCTTAACCACAATCTGAGTCACAGTGGTTTCTACAAAGAGGTTACCACTGCCCTCGTAACATTGGAGGAGCAGTTTTGAAGGGATTACCTCCTCACCGCTAGCCACGAAAGCGTTACATGACGTCATGGCAAAAGTCCTTTCACTGCCTCTGCATCGGCAACCTTCCGAGTGCAAGCCAGCCAAGAATGCAATGAGGCGTGTGTGAGCCCTGCCTGTAGCCACTGGTTATAAAGATATCTTCTCTCCTTTTCATGCCAAAGTGCTGCCAGTTATGGCACGGCAGGCGTCTTGATGCTCCTTTATGCGCTACAGCACGAGATGCATCCTGTGGAGTAAAACGGAGCCGCCTGAGCACGCTTTCCTGGCATCCCACACTGCCCACTTATTTGGGGATGAATTACAGACCTTAATTACGGGAGACACGAGAACCACTTCATGAGCAATATCGTGCCAATGGATGCAGGTGTAAACGTCTCCCGAAAGTGCGCCATAAGAGCCACAGATAAGATGACATGCTAAAATGGTCTCAAGTGATAGCTCGCAAACCCACTGTGCGTAATTCAGCAACAAGACTGGACAACATACCTTGTGGAATACCTTCAAAGCTCTGCATGGAAAGAAAAAGACCCACAATCTCGTTGACAAAATGGCACTCAAGTCGAACAAATTTATTGTGGAAATCACTCACGAGGCCGCACAAGCCTTCTTCTCTAAGACTGCTTCACCCGCTCTTGAGCTTTTCTATGCTCTGGACGTTTATGTAGATGAAACTAACCCTCTAAAGAGTCCGTTCACAGTGGCCTAATTATTCCATGCTCTGGATCATGCCCTGGTCAGAAAATCACCTGGAAAAGACGGTATTACATAAACAACCCTTTCAAACCTCTTCGAGGACAGTAAACAAGCGCTTCCTAAATCGATATGTCACATATGGGTCACTTGTCACTTGCTACCACGCCTGAAGCATGCAGTCCCCATGCCGATTATTAAATCCGGCAAAGATCTGCGCTCAGTAACTAACTTGAGGCCGGCTTCTTTGACACCCACCGTATTCAAACTTATTGAAATAATGTGTGTATGAACTACCATCTGAAAGAGTCCACCAGCTTCTTTCACCCTGCACAAACCGGGTTCCGCCGAAACATGTACACCGCTCACATCCTTTTATACTTCGAGGGGTTTCGGGCAAACAAAAAAATGCTGCACTTTTTGGTCGCCGTTGGTTTGTAGGCGTTCGATACCATCGCGGATGAAGCAATTGTGAGTGCTCTTGAAGATGCCTACACAGGGAAAGAAATGGTCAACTGCATCAAAAGCTTCCTATTTGGCCGTACGCATGAGGTACATCATTAAAACTCAACCTCACGAGTGTACAATATACATAATCAGAAAAAAGAATTTATTTGGTCATTGATAATGTATACATCAGTGACAATACAGAAGAAGGTCTCAGAGCGAAGAGCTGAAAGGGAACCTCTTCTGAGTATGCGCATAAAGAATGGTACATGAAATATTGGCAGTAGATCAAATAAACCAACAAAAATTATCACATACTCCAGGGTAACAGAAAACAGGCACTCGCAATTGACAATAAAATGTGCCAATGTCCTTACGACTAATGTCGGCTATTGTGGTTTCCGACTAATGTGGTCGGCTAATGTGGTCGACTAATGTGGTTACGACTATGCGACTTATGTGGTTACGACTAATCTCGGCCACGCCTTATGTGGTTGCGAAAAATGTCGGTGTACCACAAGGATCGGTAATTTCCCCTATCCAATTGAGCGTGGTTATGAGACGAATTGCCACAGCCCCCGACAATTCCTCTGCAAGCTTAACAATATATGCGGATGATATAACACTGTGGACGGAATCAGGTGATTTCTAAAGTACTGAACGGGCGTGCGAGGAACTTCAGAATGCACTTCTCACTATCGAACAGGCAAATGGCCCCACTGGCAAGCACGTCCCACCTGAAAATACACACTTTCTGACGATAGCGATCTACTGAATTGAAAAAGAAAAGGTGCCGTCACACTGGAGGGGCACATCGTAACACAACAGTCTCACGGCTGGATCCGAATGCGTGGCATACCAATACATACGCAAGGTGGAGGCAAAACATGGCTTGGCCAATGAACACCAGCGTGGAACAAACTACTACACTTGATTAAACGCATCTCTTACAAGTTTCAGAGCGCCACAAACGACGTCGCACGTACACGAATGCAGACAGTTCTGGTATTTAATACATGGCGCGGGGCCATTCACCACCGACTTACTATAGGGCAGATAGGCAAATTGGAAAGCTTTTACCTGTAGGCTTTAAGGGTATTAACCGGGTTACGCCACCATACGTAAATAGAAGAGCTATACTGGTACAGCCAACTTCCTTATCTCCATAATACTGACTCACCAAACACAAACGGATCATGACAGGAGCCTAGTATCAAGCCAAGGTCAACGTTTGTTGAAACTCGGCGACCGCTCCTTCAAAGCTACAGCGTTCCAACCAACCATACCTCCATGGGAAGATGTACTTGTTACTCACTCAAGTCGGCTACTAAGACCCACAAGACTAGGCATGATCATCACCGAAGGACACACGGGATTGTCACGTGTAATGTGCAATCAGCAGACGCAACCATTCACACAGATCGGTTCTTAGACGAAACTCGCCTCGTCATAGCGCTTGCTGCAACCGCCCTAAGCCGAACGAGCACGCAGTGTTTCTCTATTAATGAACTCATTTCCACTATTGAAGTCGAACTGCACGCCATCCTCCTGGGTGCCCACATAATCCCAGACGTTATAGCTCAAAATACAAGTCCACTTATCTTCACGGATTGTCTCGACGCCATCAAACCGCTACGCAGCCCACCCCGACAACTTACTTCGCCTCATCATATAAAAGAAATCTGTGGAACCTTCCAGCGTGACCATAACATCAATATACGAGTGAAGTGGATACTTGGCCACGCTGATAACCCCGGCAATGAGGAGGCCCATTGGCTCGCGACGGCGACAATTCTCAACAACTCCTCTCAGTCTGTAGCTCCTACTCTTCCACTGCTACTCTTCCTTGAGGAACGCTGTAAGAAATTTCGACAAGAAAGCAAACCAGAACTCAGGTCAACGATTCCCGAGCTACATCTGATAACCTGCAACATCCCACCACCTCCGCAAGTTATCCTTCCAAAAGTACGGACGGGTTAAGACCTTACGGAAGACATCCTAGCTCGCTGGAACACTACCGCCAACCCAAGAATGCACAAGTTCCACCAGACCAGCTTCTGTGCTGTCTGGGACACCAAGATCAACCGACAATTAGCCGCTTGCTGTGGTCATGTAGGGCCCTGGAAGGAATCCAAACAAGATACACGCCCCCTGGTGTCCCATCTGTACAGGATTGGCTGTACCCAAAAGTTTATGCCAAGGACGTGCTGCTTGGACTGTGAGCCTTCGTGAAGAACTTGTGCTTCGTGAAGGACTTGTGCTTCATGTAAATAGAACATCTGCTTCATCGACCCTGAACCACTTTCCTATTTCCTAAAGAACTCCAGAGTGTCATGCTTTCTATATTAAATTTCTTGATTCATCATCTATTCATTCATTGTTAATACCTTAGGGTTTTTTTTTCGTTATCGTATATTTCGAGCTCATATCGAACGGGTACCACATAGCTGAAAGTATTTGAGCCAGTTTTCACCAATTAGGTTTTTGCCGAAGGGATGTGAAGTTTGGTGAAATTTTGAGGCGCTGTCTCTGAACGCATGGAACCTCCATTCCTGCCAGGCTGACTGGCACGAGAGCCTACCCAAGAACCTAAGCGCATAGACCAACTTTGTGGAAGCAAACATAGTGCAAACTGCTGATATTTGCTGTGCAAATATTACTACCAATCACCACAGCATGGTTGCCAGCCACTAAATTGAGAGCATTTAGAAATAGTCTATACCCCTTGAAGTTTGTTTTGCAGTGCATCCTCTTTGATTGGAGTTCATTGATTATTTTGATTTGATTCATTGCTCTCGACACCGACGTTACTGCATTTCTCTGATGCTGAGCGGAGAATTAGGCGCATACGAGGTTAGGTTGTCGGTATTTTATCTTATACATGTGGAGCCACGATATCAACAGCCCTCTTGCCGGATGTCTGCGAGAACTAAATTTTTTTCTCGCTCTTTCACCACACAGAAGGATCTTACCGTCTGACACGATGCACTGATACCAGTAACTGCATTAGGGAAAACTGCTTCCCAGAACTATAGAAGACAATAAAAATATTTTTAACATCGGAAAAATACACTTCTATATGAAGAAATGAAGGAGTGGTAGTATTATGACATTCCGGTTCTGCTTTGCTGGGCTTTGTCTGTACGCCACATGCGCTACCCTTGTCAACTAAGCTCATACGGCTCATGGCGATGCGAGCATGATATTGTGGCGCTACGGCTTCAGCTATTTCAAAAGAACCATCATAACGCACGTCTGAATAAACAGCCATCAACCGAGTCGCTCACTTCACTCGTACAGCTTCTATAACAAGTATCTGTTAAGGGATATGTCGTTAGCTCGCCAGAAGAAGCGGAAAACAATACATGTGTTAGCTGGTACCACGCCGGTTCACATAGTGAACATATTACGGGGATAAAATTAAAACACACGAAAAGATAGTGAGCACCCAGCAAAACTATTTAACGGGTTTTTATTTTATTTGTTATTTCCCATGTAGTAAAACCATGGGGTGCATGCGTCAGTAAAAATAACCGTTGAATATCAATAGTACTTTCGTTAGTGATGTACCTGGTGTCTTTGTAAGTAGTCATGCACAACATGAAAATCCAGGGTAAAAACAACAAAACCGGCAACATTGACAGGTAGCGCATTAAGAAGACAAGTCAGAAAATGATAAAAAGACTCACCACAATCGAACACCAAAATCTGCGAGTGAAGCCATTTTGCGTTCTGTGCCAAATTGTAATTTGGGTTCCTACCAAAGTAGGTTAAGGAAGGGCTACAAGGCAAGTATACTGATAGAAATTTTTTAGCTGCCATAGGCACCTTCATTGACTCAACTATGGAAGCTGGCTTGTAGTTCCACAGATATTGCGGTCAACTTTTCTAGGCGTACTTACTAAAACCTTAGGTCTTCAAAGCACAACAGCTGACACCGGGATATAAGCATCGACGCCTTTCATTGCAGTCGAAGTTGAGACCTAGAGAAAATAAAAAACCACAAGCTCGCATCAATAAAGAGGTGTCAAAGAAAAGACAAAGTAAAGTGTAATCGCGTTTTCAGGCCTAATCGTCCCAATAGTAGCCGTAGTTCTGAATGCTAAAAATGCAGTCTCAAGCAGGAGCCACCTCATTTCCGCCAATTGGTCTGCAAAAAAAAATGCGCCTTGCCGCGTCAAGGTGAGGAAGAAGCAAACAAAACTGACTCCTCGAAGCGAATAGATGTGATTTAGATCAGGCGCATGCCAAAAAGACCACTCAGAGGACTGTCAAAACTTGTATGATGCATAAAACGTCACCTAAGGAACCCATAACCATCATGCTTGTAGCCAACAACTGGAGCTTCACCTTCAGCGCCTGGTTCGCAAAGCATAATGAGCTGCCACGGAATAGGGTAGAAACGTCAAAAAAATGACTACTGCACACCCTTCGTCCAGGGCTGTCTCTAAGGAGCGATGATGTTCTTTGGCAGTGCCACCAACGGATTTTGCCAGAGTAGGTTCCAAGGGCAGACAACTTCAGGGGCACGGCTTGTCATCGCAGCTCGTCTGCAGTAAAGATATCTAGCCATCGCCGTCACGCGGTGTCACGCGTCCAAACAGAGGCTTCGAAGAGATACTCGCCGGTCCTTTGAGTCATGCTTTCGGTCGAAAAACTGTTCGAAACTCCTGGAACCGATTGCAATTGTCAAACATGTACCCATTATTTCGCGAAATGAAACCTGCAGGTATATTTGAGGCAAAATATAGGTAATTCAGCAGCAGCCCCGTGGCCATTTACTTAGGTATGCTCATTGGGTTGGTTTTTACGATTATAAGCAAAAAATTACCCCACCTTCCAGCGAGGGGAACCCTGTGGAGATGCGACGCATCCTGGGTGTTCACTTGGTGTTTCCGTTGGGTTGATTCTCTAATTGCGTGAAACGTGTGAGGAACGCGTATGATGTAGTCTTTATTTCTTTGGTCGGTGCTGGAACGACCGCGGCTATGACGCAACGTGGCGCGGCTATGACGCCACACAATCCAACACAATTAAATTTAATCCAATCCAATTCAAATCTAATCCAATCCAATCCAAGCCAGGCCAAGTCAATCGAATCCAATCCAATGCCCCTCGCGACAGAGTGTTCGCTATCGGAGGGGAGAGGGGGTGAGCGGCGGAGAGCGCAGCTCGCGCGGCGAGGAGAATGGGGGAGGGGTGTGAACGGACAACAACAACGCCGTATGGAGGGACAAGGCGATGAATGAGATGCAGTCGCATCTAAAAAATGTAGCCGCCGAACCAAAAGCAACACGTTGAGAATGGCGCAGAAAGGCTACAGAACGTGAGAGATGAAAGCAAGCACACAAAGAACAGAACTCCCGCTCATGCTGTTTCAGGCGAAACAAGAAATAAATGATAAAGAAAACGACGCCAGCTATCCCAGGAGCAGGGGCGCGGGCACTGCGAAAGGGGGAAACTTGAATTTTGAATTACATTGAACAAACATCGGCTCAATTCATCGAGAGAGGATTAAGACAGGGAGGGGAGGAGCTCGACGGGTGGTAGCAAAGAGCGACGAATGGCGCCGCATCTCGTATAGCGAATCACAGCTCTGCACGTCCGACTGCTCTTACGTTGAGCGGACCAGCTTTATATTTTTAAACCTTCCTGACGTGCTATATACACAGTTGGTTTGTACAGTAAAACTATGTAGAATACTTCCCAAATTTAGTTTACAAGCTTCTATATCAGCTACTTTTGCAGTTTTAACAATTGAATTAGCCATTTGGTGCCTGTTGGCTTAGTAACAAATTAATTAAGCATGTTCAGATGGGAAACAATCGTACCTCGAGCTGAGTGTGATTACATCTCTATACATAAAGACAAGAAAATATGTAGAAATTACGAACTTCTGCATACCACTATTCCATAGCCAGTTTTGTCAAGGTGAGGAACTAAGAACTCGGAACAAAGGGTTTTATATTTTTTGCTGTTCAGCTTCAGTAGGGCAATAACCTGAAATTGGGGCAGCTGGGCGTTTCCCTCGGGTCGCTTTGGTGTGTATGAACTCTAGTTGTGAACTCCCTGCGGTTCGAACACGCGAGGAGATTATATAAATGACGTGTCGCGTGTACGACAGAACCGGATAAAATTCACTCGTCTTTTGCGCCCCTGCAAAATAGAATAATCTTCTTCCTTGGGCTAACCAAACTCGAGACTTTCGGTTCGTCCGTCCATCCGTCCGTCCGTCGCCCGTCCGTAGGCCCATGTGTCTGTCTGTCTGTCTGTCTGTCTGTCTGTCTGTCTGTCTGTGTCTCGAGTCAAGCGCCCGGGCCGAAATGATGTGATTCTTTAACAGGTAGGTTCCATTCTGCTGTATCTGGTATCACTCCACTTACCTGTCAACACTGTCAAAATCCCAAATGGGATTGGCAGTATGTTAAAATAAAATAATAATAAATAAAATAAAAGACCCTGAGGCATATTTGTGGTACAATCTCAGTGCATGGCAGGTGCCAGCGGCATTGTTTTAACTGCATGCGTGTGCTCAATTGTGGCGGCAGCAAACGTAAAACCACTCGTTGAAACCAATGTATCGTCCTAAAATACTATAAGGGCTTGCGCCCAAGCCTGAACCTGAATGCGGCGTTTTAAGCTCAGCAGTAACGTAAGGTTCCAATAGGTCGCGCGAACAGTGGAACGAAGAAAAAAATTGGTTTTAGCAATACTCGCCTGTGTTTATCATGAGAGGAGCGAAACGGGCGGGGAAGAGCGTGAGAGGGAGAGTAGAGGGCCATTTACGTGCCAGGGGCAGCAGAAGACTATCGTCTTTGCCGGCATTTACAGCAAATTGAAGAGATGCGCGGCCAATGTTTTAGTAGAGTTCCACAACTACTATTTGCGACGTTTCACTTTGATGTTCTCTTCACGTATGTACATGCCTTTTCTTGCCTGTCTTTCAATTTGTTTTTGGCTAATTCGTCACCTTTGGCTATAGTGTTGTTAATTTGTTCATTTAGTTAAATATTTTGTTTGATATGAGTCAATGTGCTAATTTTGTGTTCGCGCGCTATCAGGCACAGATATATAATAAAAGAAATCTCGCAATCATTTTTGGCAGCGTGCCTTACACTATGTGTACAGTTATCTTTCGCGTTATTTCTATCATTTCGAAAAAAATGCTGTTTTGCTACTCTGTTTGTGCATCATGCCAATTTTATGTATCCTCCCCATGTATATATTATATATATACATGTATATATTTTATATATTATAATTTTATATATCATGCTATCGCAAATTTTATGTATCATGCCAATTAAGGGGGCCTGCGGCCTTGTCAGGCTTACTTCTTACATCTTTTTCCGCAGGTCTCCTGCATCATGCAAAAGATGTGAAATAAAGTTATATTCTATTCTATTCTATTATGTTGGAGCCTGTGGAGCTTTGTGTAAAGCTTCTATTAAATTTGCTCGCGTAATCATCATACTTCTATACCCACACCAACTTTCTTAGTGTGAATGAACGAGCGGCAGACGAACAATATATCGATTTATTGACCCATAGAATCTCGAATTTTACTCCTTGTTAATAAGTATTAAAGTGGGAAGATAAGATTCCACGAGGCAGGTCAACAAAACAATGTATTTTTTTTTTCAGACGGACAGTATTTATCAAACAGACTCTGGCAGTCGGACGAATTTAAATTGTTATCATTTAGAACGGTAGTTTTTACCCGGAGTTCGCATGAGGTGTTCTTCGGGGAGTCCACTGTAAAAAATACAAAAGATCCCGTTAGGCAATACAGCCAGCACCAACCAACCACCAACCAAAACATTTGTTCGGGAATTTCTACCTTGCGATTTGGCAATGAGAGCGATAGCTGGATCCCAACCTTAGTTATTCTTGAATGTTCTCTGTTCAGAAAGGGTATTGTCCGTTATGGGGGTTGTGCACACACAAATTAGCAAACACATTCAGCGAACACCCAATTTTTTGCTGGTTAATATGCACAGCATTGTTAGCAAGCGTTCGTCTTGGGTAGAATATAGTTAGAAGTTATACGAGGCAAAACGACGCTTGACTAAGCCTTATATTTGAACGCAATGCGAAATTAAACAACAAAAGCAAGGCTACATCTTTATATTTCATTCTGCTTTCGCGTCGCGTTCCTGGACACCATCAACCAATGATGTACTTCGGGCATGCCTCACCAATACGTATGTACTGCATGCACCACAAGCAACCAACGCCGAACAAGGTGGTGGCGTAGGACACCCCTAGTAAAGGTTCTCCTAACAGGAAGGACATCCCTCTTTTTGTTTCTTTCTGATTTGCTGGAACGACATTTTTTATTCTAAGTAGGCTTCGGAAACACAATAGGCTTTTCTGGGGTGAAACAGCAAGCGCCATCGGGCTAAATCATTTTGAACACTGAAACATGCGGATGACTCTAGGAAAGGAAAAAAAAATTCGCCCGCATTTCCCCGAGGGGGAGAATGTGAAAGTGCGAATGCACGGTTGTCGGCCCGCTTGCGGCGCTTGCGCTCGGCCCCCGCAGCCCACCGCCTCGCCGCCTTCTCTTCCATCTCTTCCATCGGGTTTGTAGTATCACGTGTACACCACGCAGTTATCAAGCCGCTATAACGCCGCTGAGTCGCCAACGCACGCCGCTGACGACGTAGTTTGAATGTGTTAAAGATATAAGGCGCGTCACTAACACTGATATCAGCGTCGCGTCCGTGGCTTGGTCGGTAGAGCGTCGCGCTGCGGCCGGAAAGTCCTCGGATCGAAACCTGGCGCCGGATGCTGTTTCTTTTTTAAATATAGAGGAGCACTGCGGACGCCGCCGCCGCCGCCGCCGGCGGCGGTGGATGGTTTGGGGTCGCTTATAAAGTGCATTCGCACTTAAAAAATTCCGGGCCATTTCCACTAACGTGAAACACGTCGAGGAGGCGCGGGAGGGAGGGCGGGGCACAGCGTGCAGTGTATAAGTGTGTTTTTGGCGCCTTGGCATTTCGCAAATGAAGATGGAACCATTTGGAGGTAGAGGTATACAGCTTTCCTGTAAAATTCTCGTGTCTCGGAAGCACGAAGCATTGTAGCCCGAGGCGTAAAGGAGTGCCCCGGTGATTTTTTAGCTTGCGTTATGAAGCGTTCCAGCGCGAGGCGTAAACAAGTGTCCTGGTGTATTTAGTACGCGTTGCGAAGCGTGCTGGTGCGAGGCGTAAACGAGAGCCCCAGGTTTTTTTCTAGTGCGCGTTACGTTCGAGCGCGAGGCCTAAACGAGTGTCCCGGTGTTTTTAGTATCGCGACTACAACGACGACGATTACGACGAGGACGACATGAGACGCGGACAGCCCGAGCGCCTAAGGGGCTTCCCCCCTAACTCATCTTCGGCATTGTGTGGTCTGTGTCTCTATATTTGTCTCAAAGCAGATTTGTCGGTAATGCAGGTGCACAGGTTTGCGAAACAAAAGTTTAAGCCTTCATGTTTCTGAGTGGTGATAGTAAACTGAAGCTCCCGTAAGTTTTACAAAAGGGGCAGTTTGAGTACACACTGTTGCTACTCTTTCCTGCTTGCACAGCTAAGAGGCTCGGTGACTGTTATTAGAGATTTAGTTTGGCGTACCTTTGGATGCAGTGGAACGGAGATATATCGAACACGGATTCGTCGAAGTACTGTCTACATGGAACAGTGTCCCCTTAGACACTGTTCCCCTACAAAGTGTCCCCATGCAACAGTGTCCCCATGCAAAAGAATAGCGCCTTTATACGCGTGAATCGAACTCCCTTTCACGGGCAGACTCGATCTATCGAACACCGCGTCACAAATGCCCCTACAAGTGCGCTTCTTCTGATGGATTGGAGGTGATGGTGATGATTACTTCTCGGGGGCACTGCCGCGATTGGTGAGGAGGAGGCGGCGGCTTTCAAAACCTGCTCCCACGCTAGCACTGGGGGCAGCCGCATGGTAGCGAGAATGCGGGAAGTTTTTTGGTGTGGGAGGCAATGAAGGGGGATGGTAAAGCAACCGTAAGTGCTCGGTTTGTGTGCTTGAGCTGTTACCAGTGGTGGCTCGCTCAGGGGGACCGAAGCGGCGTGGCGCATGTCTGTTTTGTGTGCGGCACACGTTTTGGAGTGAGGAAGGCGAACGTCATTCAACGGGTACAGACCGGTGAAGGGATATCTTTTGCAGAGGTGTTAGAAATTCCTAGCAGTATTTTTAATCGCGATACTGCGCATCAAACGTGACGTAAAGGCGAAAGCCAGCACGGCCCGCCTCGGCCTTTCCGGAGCGTTTCGTGTGCAAAGCGACTATTGCGCGGCTCCAGACGGGAGGTGCTCGGATACTGAAGCAACGGCGGTGAGTGCCTCGAAAGTGAATTACGAGACATCAGTTTTCCCCAGCGCCAACCGAACGAGACTACGGCACACGAGTTCGTAAGTGCTGACTACGATGTGAAGGCTGTGCGGACATCACAGGTGCCGCAGATGCGGACCCTAGTAGCGGCTGGCGGCCCTGACACGTTACTGCCCACCGCAGCCGAGCTTGCGTCAGCGTTATTTGCCGCTGTTGCGGCCCTGACACGTTACTGCCCACCGCAGCCGAGCTTGCGTCAGCGTTATTTGCCGCTGTTGTGGCACAATGCACAGCGCCCGGTTTTTTTCATGGATACCGCGTTCGTATCTTGAAGACAGCTTTCTAAACTTTATGAACCAGAAAAAGAAACAAGCAAATCTCAAATACTTTTTTGATGCTAACTAAAGTTGTGTGTTCGTCGCGCTGTGATTCGAATTTTCTGTGCTCTGAGGAACAAAGAGATAATCAACCGCGCTTGTCACGATCTTGGAAAGTTCTCAGTGACGTGCGGCGTTATCAGATAATATTGAGATAGGCGTATTTCTAGTTATCGATATATCGGAGTATTTCGCGATCCCCTTGGAGTTCGATATATCCGTGTTAGACTGTAGTTTTTTTACAGCGTTTATTACAGCGATGCTGTTTAGACTGGTGGTAGGGCCGGCGAACATGCGGAAGAAAACCTCGCCGAACGATGTTGTCATTGCGAGCGATGGGACCGTATTTTTCCCGTAGCTTTGCCTCACCGCGCTCGGGCGGGACTCGCGTCGCCCCCTTTCGGAGGCGTTATACAACTGGTGCAAGCACGGCTAAGCACGGCTTAGCTCTGTCGCTCCTAGGGACCAGTGATGCTGTTCTGACAGTGCAAAGAGAAGAATTAATGCGAAAAGAAGCCAAAGCGTGAACAAGCGATAACCTAATGAATTGCTGAATTGGCTTCCCGCATGCCAGACCACACGAGCCGAACAGTGGCCATCGCACGAGTTGCAAAATTTTGAGCAAACGAACTTCACCTGAAAGCCGGTGGTAACGCGTATATGGCACATATTTTAATGAGCATGTGTTCATTGCTATTTTTGGGGCTAACGACGACACCACGCAGAAAAATTGGCCCAGTCTCGAAGCATAACCACAAACAAACGTAGCTGAGCCAAGAATAAGCCACGTGTGGCCGCTTATTCGCTGTTCGCTTATTCTTCGCGCCAGTAGGGCGAAGCTACCCCAATTTTTTAACAGCGAGGGAGAAAGAGAGCGAGAGTGAGTGAGGGAGTGAGTGAGTGAGTGAGTGAGTGAGTGAGTGAGTGAACAAACTTTATTATACGAGCTTCAGGCGCTGATGGTTGGACGACCGGCCGGTGGGGGGCCTCCTCTATTCCAGCTTGTTCCGTGCTTGCTGCCGCAGCCACCAGGCTACGCTGGACTGAGAGGTCACTGCTGGCCAGCGGCCCGCCCACTGCTCGTACGTTGGGTGAGGTTCAGGGGCAAGGGATGGGGTTTTCCGACACTCCCAAATCATGTGGGACAGGGTACCAGCTTAGGGACAGAAAAACCGCTAGCGCAGTAGAGTGTGGGGTGAATGGCATGAGCAGAGTGGCATGAGGATAAGAATTTCTTTGAAGTCGGCGAAAGGTATTCCCGTGGGCTCTGGATGGGGATGTGATGGCGGGAGCAGTGGTCGGTCATGGCGGTACTGGGCCAGGATATCTGTGTATGAAGTAAGAGTAGCGGCCTTGGGAGAGCGAAGGGGTTGCGTGTCTTCGCCTTCTTGAGAAACGGCCCGGTGGGTATGAACGCGGGCAGCGGCATCACCCGTCTCGTTTCCCTCGAAATATTTGTGGCTGGGTGTCCAGATAATCTGTATTTCCGGGAGCTGGCGCAAAATTTGCAAAATTTTCAGGGTTGCGGGTGTTATGCGCTTTAGCAGGCAGTGCTGTAGCGGCTTGTGAGTCGGTCGTTACAGTGATGCAGTCCTCTCAGCTGTTGGCGGCCAGAGAGATTGCAAGTTCCTCTGCTGCCTCAATAGACATCGTAGGAACGGTAGCGGCCGCAGCGTTGGCGTAGGTTACACTCCCAGTATGGGCAGCTTGTTGCTGGTACGGAGAGGCATCTGTGTACTGAGTAAAGGGGGAGTTTGGAAACTGTTTTCTGAGGGCTCGTATCTTGTCTTCTCGGCATGCCTTGTTATATATGGGGTTCATATTTCTAGAAATGGGTGCTAGTTTGATAGATTGTCGAATGGCAAGAGGGATGAGTTCCCTCTGTTCGCATTTTGTGGGCGGCCTGTAGCCGATCCGGGTCAGTGTAGCCGGGCCGGTTGGCGGGAGCTTGGGTCGTGTGAAGTGGGAGATGCGATGAGCTCCTTCTATTACCTCCCAAGCAATATGAACACCAAGCTGTAGAAGTTTTTTGTTTCTGTTTTTGGAGGCAGTCGAAGGGCGGCCTTGTAGGTTTGGCGTATGGCGATGTTTACTTATAAGTTCAGATTATTTTAGGGGCTCGCCTTGTCGTCGTAGCTCGCGGTAACGCTCCATGTCAAGTGACCGCCGGAATCAGGCGGCGCAGCGTGATAACGGACCCAAGTAGAGCCCGGCGTTCCGTCGTAGGGCGTCCCGCAGAGGCTTCCAAAACCAAGCCATTTAACTAGTAGTAACCGTTCCAAATTCCTGAAACGCGCGCGCTTGTCATAAATAACCCGTTGTTTAGCGAAAAAAAACTGCAACGAAATGCGCGTAGAGAACTTATACTACAGCACTTTCTTCAGTTACAACACAAATACCCCCACACCACTTTCTACACCGATGCTTCGAAGTCTTCTTCAGCCGTCGCATGCGCTGCACACGGCCCAAACTTTACCAGTACGAAGACGTTACACAGAAATAGCAGCATTTTTACGGCCGAAGCATATGGTATCTTATTAGCAGTACAACACATTACACAAATTAGAACAGAACACTCCATTATCTTTACAGACTCTCTAAGTGTGGTAACAGCCTTACATTGCTTCAGACCTACAAAAAACATTGTCCACCAGCATCTAATTAAAGCTTTAACCTTTGCTCATCACGCAAAACTGAAAATAATTGTTTGCTGGGTTCCAGGTCACAGTGGCATTCTGGGGAACAAAATTGCTGACCAGAGTGCCGCTGTAGCTGCTCTCCGCAGATGCATAGATGTACCATGTGTTCCCTACCTCGACCTGAAGCCACTGGTACGGACAGCCTTGCGCAAATCTTGGCAGGAAACATGGGACACAATAACAGAGAACAAACTCTACACTATAAAGCCACACTTAGGTAGATACATAACAGAAAACAAGACAGACACAAGGAAGTAGCCTTAGCCAGGCTACGGATAGGCCACACTTATGTAACACATTCACACTTGCTCACTGGGTCTCCGAGACCCGTGTGCAGCAGGTGTGGAGAGGGCCTATCCGCAGTTCACATACTAATCACATGCAAGGCACTCCACACCACACGACGCAAACACTTTCCAGAAACCTACAGACAACAAATCCCACTCCACCCATCGCACTTCTTAGGCGATGAACCAATGTTTACTGTCAAACGTGTTTTTAATTATCTATCAGAAGTTAAATTTCTGAATCTCATATCGTATCATGCATAATCACAACCTGGCCCTGTACACCAGCCATCGTGCTATGGAGTCGGTGGAACTGTCCTAGGCGCTGCGCACTTAGGAGCTCCTCCAGTGTGTTGGTGACTCCGGTGGCCTGGAGCGCTTGCGTCGATGTATATTGCGGCACTCCTAGTGCTTGTTTTAAGGCCTTCCTTCGAACTACATTTATGCGTTCGAGCTCTGTTTTCGTGGGATTTTGATATGGGAGGTGCTGAGTCGCACAAGGTCGGCCTCTCGCATTCCCCTGTACTGACCGGCTATGCGGCGTAGCATATGTATCACCTGTGTCCCTTGATCTAGCAACTTCCGAATGGTCATAGTTGCTTTGGCATTACTCTGGATTGTGAGACCCAGAACCCTGATGTGAGAGCGTTGGGGAATTGGTCTGCCTTCTATGGTGATGTGCAGTTCTTCTTGTTTCTGATGCGCCGTGTGCTTCGTGACCACCAAGAATTCGGATTTCTCGGGTGAGCAAGAGAGGCCGCCCCGGGTCGCGTATCTTGCGGTTGCATCAGCAGCTTCTTGTAGCGCCTGCTCTATTTCAGCCGGGGATCCTTCCTTGGTCCATATTGTTATGTCGTCCGCATAAATGGCATGTTTAACGCCACGTATGCGGGCGAGCATTTTGGGCAGATCTTTCATTGCAACATTGAAAAGCGTTGGAGACAGGATGGAGCCCTGCGGTGTGCCTCTGTTTGGGGGCTGTTGGATGATCAATTCATAAGGTCCGAGGGTGAGCGTTATGCTGCGGTCTCGAAGAAAATCTCTAATGTAATTGTACATTTTCTGGCCACAATTCGTGCTTTCTAGGTTCTGTAGGATGAGGCCATGTGTGACATTATCAAAAGCTTTACATAGGTCTAATGCCAGTATTACCCGCATCTGCGCTGAGCTAGGGTCATCCAGGATGTCCTCTTTGAGCGGCAGGAGACAGTCTTGTGTAGATATAGATTTTCGATAACCAATTAATGTGTGAGGGAAGGCTTTCGTGCATTCTAGATGTCTGTGGAGCCGGTCGAGTACTATCTTCTCCATCAGTTTGCCGAGGCAAGACGTGAGGGATATTGGTCGGAGATTGTCTAAGCTAAGCTTCTTCCCAGGCTTTGGGATGAGGACTACCTTCGCTGTTTTCCAGGCTTGGGGGAGTTGCCCTGTCTGCCAGCCGCTGTTGATATACCCCGTTAGTGTTTCACAGTCCTTGTCCGTTAGGTTGCGGAGTAATTTGTAAGTGATTTTGTCGGGACCTGGTGTAGTGTTGCGCCTTAGCTGCTGTAACGCTGCCCGGACTTCCGCTACCGTGATGTCGGCTTCGATTTCTTGGTCGTCTGGCTGGAGTCCAGTGTAGTCACTGTAACGTGAGCAAGCATCACCATCGCTCCCCTGCCAAAGAACGTGGACCCCGACCGGCATGCTGAACGGCGCCACATCAGGACCAACGTTCTCTCGAAAACGCTGCAGCGCCTCGGCCCCGTCAAGCACGTTTACTACGTTGACGCACATCGTGGGGAAGATGAGGGAGCCATCACGGCTGTCGTCGGACCCCTCAACTACGAACTAGTCACGCTTGAAACTGATGTACATGATATAGACGACCTAGAAACTCGATCTATTGCACGAGCCATATACGCCGCTACCACCCATATAGTTCGTCCGCAAACACCCATCATCATCGTCACCGATTCGCAAGCCGCCTGCAGACAAGTGATCAAAAATGATCTGCACCACCGCACAGCCCGCCTTATCAAAGACGCGCTCGACTACAAACCGTACAAGTTCCACATTATTTGGACTCCTGGGCACGAGGGTTTGGCAGGAAATGAGCGGGCACATACGCTCGCCCGAGCAACTATTTACCGGGCACCTGACCAGCTCTCATCAACCTCAAGCGGTACACAGCCGTCCTTAAGTGATGCACAGCCGTCTTTTAGCCCGCGCGAATACCTCGAGTCTTTTCGAGCGCAGCGCAAGGTACATCCCTCCCCCCATCGTACACCCACAAGGCGGCAGTCCGTCCTCCTCCGACAGATTCAGACAAACACATTACCCACTGAACATCTCACACATCGATTTCGAAATTTACCCGGCATCCCTACTTGCTCGTTCTGCGGAGGTTACCCAAACATATTCCACACAATATGGGCCTGTGATCGACATCCAAAGTTGACCCCCATCCCGAATCCAACTCTAGCATCCTGGGAGGCAAGTCTGGCTGACCCCAGCGCTGCGACACAGCTCCTGCTGACGTCCAGAGCGGATGAAGCCATGGCCACGGCTTCCCAAGACGACGCCCTGGACTAAGGGTGCTCAGAAAAATAAAGTTTCCTTCCTTCCTTCCTCATTGTCTTTATTTGTTTTACTTCTGGTGCTATTCACTTTTAGTATGACTTTAATCTGTGGTAGCTAACCATCTTTTTTTGGCGCTCTTTGCCCCAGTTGTCCTTGCGCCATTAAAATGCAACCATCATCACTGCGCCACAAAACCGACTCATAATGAAAGGCTACGAACGCGCCTTATATCCTTGACTCATTTAAACTACGTCAAGAAGCTGCTGATACAACGCATTCACTACCACCAACTCCCCAAACACTAAACGTTAACGCAATACACCCACCCCCTATGCGACGTATTTACTCGAGTCCCCCTCGCGGGGAGATGGGCCCAATTTTTGTTAATTTGTGATCGAGTAATTAGCACTTATCCCAATAAACCTTACGAGTACTCGATATTTATTGTAGTGCACAAACATGGAGCTGTCTGTTTTTCTACCGCGTCGTAGACATCTTACTCACCAACCCGATCCGCTCGACAACTGGGGACACCGGAAAGTTTGCATCGGGGCGGTGAACGTGCACGTTTTAACCTTTCCTCAGCACACCGTGTATATATTATCACTGAGTGCATGAAACCTATAACTGCGCGTCGACGCCCCCTCTAGTCCCAAATCATGCCTGATAAACCGGGAGCCATTTATGTGCGTGTGCTTAAAAGAGAAAGGCAACGCAACGCAGGCGATGAGGCGCGCCGTAGTGGAGGGCTCCGGATTAATTTTGACCACCTGGGGATCTTTATCGTGCGCCGAAATCTCGTACACACGGGCGTTTTTGCTTTTCGCCTCCATCTGAAAAGCGGCCGCCGCGGCCGGGAATCGAACCCGCGACCTCGTGCTCAGCAGCGCAACGCCTTAGCCACTGAGCCACCGCGGCGGGTCCCAGTAAAATGCTGTGATATCATATCTCAATATACTCTGTCCAAGCCCATGTAGAAAAACCTTATGTAGAGGAAAATGGAGGATGAACTGGCTGTTGTCAGTAGAACATGACAAGGCCCACAGTTTATTGTAGAGAATACAAAGGTAACTATTCCATGTCATATCACTGTCGAACCTAATTCCTAAATACTTTACATCCCGCCATGGTAGGTAGGAGAACATCGCACATCGGCACATCGTGAGCCAAGAAGAAAAAAAAAAAGGGGACCCCGACATGCCCCCGCGGGAGGGGCACGAGTAAATGCAGAGCATTAGCGGCGTTACGCGCGTGGCGGTGGCGATGGGTGTTGTAATGGTGGTGGTAGGGTTGTTGTTGTTGTTGGTATGATTGGGGAGAGAGAGAACGAGACGAGTATTAGGTAACGTCAAGCGTTAGTCGGCTGACGCGCCGACACCCGGGTTTATATTCCCAACGAACGCAGTAGAGGGAGAGGAGGCGGAGAGAGAGTGCGCTATCACTCCACCGTCACGCCACGACGCGCCCGCACCTGCTGTTGCTACGGTGCTTGCACGGCCTCCGCGATCGGCTGCCGGCGGCGCGCCGTTGCTCCGGCCGTCCCATTCGGCCGGAGAGAGCGTAATTTCGAAGGGGCCGTTTCGGCGCTTTCCGCCGCACCGCGGCGCGCGGAGCCGATGGTTGAAAGCAACAGCCGTCCGTGCTGCGCCGGTCCGCGACATGGCTTTTGACAGCTTTCGCGCTCCGTATGGCAAAAATAAACGGCCATAGCTGCTTTTAGGAATGGAAAGTAATATTAAAGCACCTGGTGATGCCTTTATGCCAGCTACGGTGGCGACAAGACGGGGTTATTTCACATGCCTGTCCCGCACTACGCTCCACGGAACTGACTATGCCTTCCCGATAATACCGCGGTAGCGAAACTTCCCGCGTTTAAATGATGTTCAAATCATAAACAGGTATTGTTATTTGTTATGCTGGCGTACGGTCTTAATTAAATTCTGTACAGCCAAGGCTATTAACTTGAGACAACGGGTGGCCGCTGTTTTTTCTGGCATTCGAATCAATTTTTATAGGTCGTAATACCGGTTGAGACTGAAAAACGCTGGAAGTGAATTATGTTGAGGGATTCCTGAGTGACATCGTAATCTCCGTGGCACATCTGCGTTATGCTATTACGTTTTCTTTTTCAGCGGCAGCAAACAAAAAATAAGTTTAACTTCGATGTACTCCGTTTTTATTTCGTTCTTAAAGGTATCTCGGTGACTACTGGGAAGCGCAATAAGCACTGTGAGTGGTATGAATACCTAAAATACACGAACTTTTCGCTACTGATTTCAGGTCCCATCCCATCTGTGAAGTAACTTAGCTCTTATATGTTTGGTTTGAATGTTAGCAATTTCTGTTCACCCTAAACAGTTACCTACCACAGCGAACAAGCGAGTCCAGGGGCCGCATGGCTTTTTTTACATCATTACTGCGGAAGCATTAAATACTCAATTACGAAAATATGGAGTTGGGGGTCAGTGCGAGCGAGATATGATTCCAAAAATTGCACGCCTCACAAAGAAAATAAAATGGAAGAAAACACGGTGTATTTGGATCACGAAATGAAATTCGGAGCCGACGGAGTGCCAGCTGTCAAACACGCTATACGCTTGCAAAATGGCCAGTGAGTGCGCTGTGCCTTATAGACCGGTACTCAGGTCCACAGTTCTCAGCGGGAGCTGTTAAACGTGGGCGACCACGGAAGGGAGGGTTGGGGGGGGGGGGGGGGGGAGGCTTGCAAGAAGATTCAAACGAACAAAAAATTAGGCAAGGCGTACAAAGACGCAAGTTCTCGCTGCCGCTAGAACGATTCCTAATCGACGCCTCCTCAACCGTTACGCCACGTAGATTATACGCCAGACGTATCCCTGTAAGACATTGTCGAAATAGAAGGTGACACAACCACGACGGACCTACAATGAGGATCGCACAGCTTAAAATAAAATGCATTCGCATTCCTGCAAGTAAGCAAAGTGTCTCTGTGAACGTTTTTAAGGGGAAGTGTTACAGGCTAGGTTCCGATCAGTAGCTGCGAACGTCGACAGGGTGCGTAGAACAAGTCGCGTTGACAGCATGTATCTTGCGGTAAAGCCAACTTTCTGGCGTTTGCTCTGTATATGTCGATCTCATCTCGGTCCTAACGGTATAAATGTTACAAAAATCCTGTCTGCTCTACATGGCCCTGTGGAGAGAGTATGGATACAAAAAACGGCTGTAACTTTTCTTTTATCAAAACTATCGCGAAACAAATATGACAATTATTAGCGGAAACGACTCGAACATTACGTCAGGTTTTATCTGCTTTTCACCATTAAGTAGTTCACAGCTTAAGTTGGAATTCCCGTCTGCTGTCAAAACATTTACGTGAGGGAAACGAACAGCTTCATATGGTTGTCCAGTTTCATTAAAAACATTAACTAAGGAGTATACCGTATACGTTCAATCACAAATTACAAACAATGTTTGTTTCATGCACTTCTTCGATTGCACCCTGCTGGTCCGGCCGCTGGTCAGCTTTCACACAGAAGAACGGCAGTAAACTGTTTTTTTTATACGCAGTAGTTTTATTCACAAATGTAGGATCTCAAAGCGTGTGACTGACACAAGCAGAAAACATTTCAGTGCGGTAAAAAATTTCACATGCTTATAATTTCAAATCACGTTGCAGTGCCCTGGATGTTAGTTTCTTGCGTGATGGGGCCTGGTAGGTGACCGTTGCAACAACATGACACGCCAACTGCAAACTTGTTCTCATCACCCCAAATAAGTATTTATAATAACTCTATAAATAACCCCCGAGAAAGTACTGCGTACCACTCCGCATGCTCGCTCCACGCTTGAAACATGGTCAACCTTTCGTTGATCGCTGGCACACCTTTGCTTCAGTTAAATAAGTTTCTCTAAGCTGCTGAGACAAGCCGACTTCATAAAATCATTGTCAAGTCTCTTATTTCATCAAAACAAAACGCCGGTAGGGGAGGCAAGAGGAATTACGACAGCGAAGACACCCCGCCGCGCAATCTCCGCCAAGCCATTCAGAGGAGCCGGTGCGAGCGGCCGAACCATTAAGGTCCCTACGAACCATCGGCTAACACCGCCACCTCGTGGCACGTTGCGGAGTGAGCCGCATTACATTTTTTTCCTGGGGGACGCGCCGAATGGGACGGCCGGAGCAACGGCGCGCTGCCGGCAGCCGATCGCGGAGCGCCGCCGGCAGCCGGTCGCGGAGGCCGTGGTGCTTGCAACGCCGGAGCGCGCGCTGCACCTGTTGTTGCAAGCGTGTTGAGGGCGAGGAGGAGTGGGGGAGAGGGCGCAGCTGCCGTGGTGCGGACGCCGAGTTACGGACTCATAACATCGTGAGTTAAAGAAATGCTCTGAATTTAAAATTGGCCCCCAATCCACGTTGTGAAGGTGGTTGGAAAGCAAAACTTTAAAAGACACCCACAACAACTGTCCATGCGATGTCATTTCAATTCACACACGTGGCTCTACAAAGAGTGAAACCAGAGATTCTGCCTGGCGTTACCTAAATTCGCAGGGGCGCCGTCCCGAACGCAGAAGCGTCGGACACGGCCGAGCTGGAGCGGCGGACGCCGCCGCTGTAGTACGGACGTGGCCGACGCTTCTGCTTTCGGGCCGTCTCCCCTGCAGCACGGACGTGCGCCGCAAGAAAGAAATCGACGATGAGCGTCATTCGAAGGGTCAGACAGCGGAACCCGGCTATCCCGTTGTGCTAGCTCCGTGCTACATCACCGCGCGACACAAGCGCAGACACCGAAACAATTCGGCATGGGAGCTTAGTGATTCCCATTTATACCGATTTAAACTAGGTAGTTTAGTAAATTTGAGACTTGCGAGAAAGCGGAGGAAACTTTTATAATCGCTTTCTAGCAGAACCGGTCGCTCGATTAGGTTTTTGTAATACCCGTTAAAACACAACCGAATGTGTATTCACCAATTTAGAAAACGGAGTCTCATTCGAGTTAAGCAGTGCGTTTCTCTAGCGTTTCTCCAGCAGCCAGATGTCTGTATGGGGTCTCGATATTTTGTTTTCCCGCCCTTGATACCAACGCTTAACGTATCTTTGCCGTACGATCATATAATTCCGTTAGGTCCGGGTTACCCAGGAAGTGCTGTCGAACAAATTAATCAAGCCGTGCGAAGGAAGTGCGTGATGGACGCAAAGCTGCTCCAAAACAGGCTAAAACAACCGTCGCTAAAGCAGACGACAAATCCTACTGAATGGGCTGGCCGACGCGACTGCCGAGATGAGCAGCTCCGCTGTGTGGGCAACGCTGGGGAAATCGAATTCGCAGTGCCCTCTACAGTATGCTCTGCGAACGAAACACTCTGCTCCTGCCTCCTCTCCCCCCTTGCCGCCGAATCCGCCGCGTTGGGAGTTTGTTGTCCCGCACGCGCCGAAAGGACCGTTGGGTAGTAGAGCTGGAAAGCTTTGCTTTAAAAAGGCTGTTTAATATTGTGGAAAAGCATCAAATTATTTTCTTGCTTATTTATAGTGATCAGTTTCTGGAAAACCAGTTCATGAGTACAACTTGTAACATTGCAATTGATGCCTTGTAAACGGAATGCTTGGCAAGAAGATTATTGTTATTCGCGTACTGAAATATTTTACAACGGGACGCTCAATTATTTAAATAAACGTAAACACTATCGCATATAGTACGGATCCTTGGAGGACACCAGATTCTTAAAGAACTATCGAACTGATGTGGTCACCTTGTCTTGACTAGCTGTGAATGATCGCAAACGTAGTTAAATATAATTTGTGCGCCCGACTTCTACGTAAAATCCGTGATAATGCGTGTACGATTGTCGCTGGCTTCCCGCATCGTAAGCTCTGGTTCCTCGGTAAGAGCTGAACATCGGTACTGCAGCGCGATCCTGAATTGTCATTCTTACATTTTACTGCCACCTCATTGAACAGCTTCTTACGTACAAGCTTGTTACGGTCCCTCCTCAAATCTAGCCTAATTCGAGAAATTACCATACGGTGGTCACTACACCTTACCCTTCCAAGCATTTCCAAATCCTGCACGACGCCAGGGTTATCGCATAATATGAAGTCTATTTTATTTTTATGCTCCCCATTCGAGCTCCTCCATGTCCACTTCCGGCTCTCCCGTTTGCAGAAAAAGGTATTCATGATGCGTAGATTATTCCGTTCTGCGAACTCGACTAGTAGGTACCCCCGGCTATTTCTATAGCCCAGACCATAGTTCCGAACTGCCTTGTATCCAGCCTGATTCGTGCCTACTTTAGCATTGAAGTCCCCCATAACTACGGTATACTGCGTTTTTACTTTAGCCATTGCCGATTCCACATCTTCATAGAAGCGTTCCACTGCTTGGTCGTCGTGGCTGGATGTAGGCGCGCAGCCTTGTACACCTTGAGTTTGTACCTCTTATTAAGCCTAATTACATGACAGGCTACCCTTCCGTTAATGGTGCAGTATTCTTCTATGTTGCCAGCTATGTTTTTATTGACTAGAAATCCCACTCCCAGTTCTCTTCTGTCCACTAGACCACGGTAACATAGGACTTGTCCATTTTGCAGCACCGTAAAGGCTTCACCTGTCCTCCTAAACTCACTAGGCCTGGGATATCCCATTTAATGCCCTCTCATTCCTCGAGCAACACCTCTAGACTTGCCTTGCTAGATAAAGTTCTCGCGTTAAACGTTGCCAGGTTCAGATTCCAATGGCGGTCTGTCCGGCTCCAGGGATTCTTTGCACCCTCTGCTGCATCACTGGGCTCACCACCGCCGTGGTCCGTTGCTTTGCGGCCACTCGAGGCTGGGGGCCGTGGGTTAATTGGCGCATTCATTGCAGGTTGTAGCCATTACTATACCAGCGTGGCCAATCCTGCTCTGGTGAGGGAGTGCGTTACCGGCAATGGCCGCCGCTGTCAGGCCGCACCCCAAGCCTGATTCTGCCGTTCCATCAATACGCGAATTTTTTTTTAATCCGGTGGGAATTGTCCGTCACTGGGATTCGAACCACGGTCCTTCTGCACGCGAGGCGGATGCTCTACCTCTACGCCATCGCCTTTTCTAATGCCTGTTAATACACAACCAAATTGGCATTCACCAATTTTGAAAACGCAGTTCAATTCGTGCAAGCAGTGCGCAAAAGGTAGTGTTTGTTTAGCCGCCGGATGTCTGTCTGTGGTATCTTAATTTTTTTTTCGCGCCCTGCAAAGCAGTCTTTAACATATCTTTGCCATGCGAACGCTTAATTCCATCGTGTTCGGGTTACTCAGGAGGTGCTGTTGTACAATTTATTCAAGCCGTGCGAGGGAAGCGCGCATTGGACGCGAAGCTGCGCCAAAACAGACCCAAAACAACCGCCGCTAAAGCAGGCGACAAAGCGTGGTCGCGCCGATGCGCCCGCCAGCCTGAGCGCGCGGAGAACGCTGGGTGAATTCGCCGCACCATCTACACACACACCATCTGCCTGAGAGAAAACAGTCCTTCCCTCCCCAGCCGTGTTGGGAGTTTCTTGTCCCGCACACCACGAAAGAACCGTTGGCTGGTAGAGGTAAAAAGCTTTGCTTTCAAAATTGGGCCTATCTCCACGCGAGGGAGACTCGAGTAAATGCGTCGCATAGGGGGTGGGTGTATTGCGTTAACGTTTAGTGTTTGGGGAGTTGGTGGTAGTGAATGCGTTGTATCAGCAACTTCTTGACGTAGTTTGAATGAGTCAAGGATATAAGGCGCGTTCGTAGCCTCCCATTCTGTGTCGGCTTTGTGGCGCAGTGGGTAGAGCACCATGTACATTGCGTTCCGCCCGCAGTGTCGAGGGATCGAAACCAGGCGCCGGATAGTATTTTTTTTATATAGTGTAGGGGGAGGGGTGCGGACTACGACTACGGACGTCAACGCGGGTGACATCGTGAGTTACTGAAATGATCTGCATTTAAAAAACGTGTTTGGTCTCGTGCAATTCCTGGCGCTCTGTCCAGCCTCGCAGGTCATCTTTCTTCACAGAGTGGAAAGCCAACTAATTTTTTATACTTCTTTCACATGGCGTTCAGAAATAAACTGTATCATGGAAATGCTGGTACAAATTGTTGCCAAAAATATCAACATTCCTGAACCTACTCGCTTGTTTGCTGCTTTACTAGTGTTCCTTCTTGGTCTATTGTTGTTTTATAGTGTTATCGGCCGTCTGTTTGGAATAGTGATTTCTTTCTTCGTTTTGTGCCAACAAGACCACAGCGACGACAGCATTTCGTTTGCACACCCCGACGCTAAACGCGACTTGGGTATTATGAACGATACTATTATGATCCCGATGTATTTATTTCTACGCTCACTATCATTTACTCCCTTTCATAAAAAGTGCCCTCAAGCTGTGCAAAAAAGGTCTGGCGAAATTGAGTTACCTTAGCGTTTCTTTTCATTTATTGGCCGGTACACTTCTATGTATGCATTGCACACGGGGTTTATTCCCTGTGATTGGTTCCTTTCTTCTATTTTTCAACGAAGCTGTTAGCCTCTAGTTGGTCGGAAAATTTCGTGTTTTAAACAAGAAACCCAGACAGGAGCCAGCACTGTCGGCCAACACACGGAGCACATGCTTAAGGCTAGGCGGCCGTACATCATGAAGCTCCGTATTTGTGTAAAGAAAAACCACGTAACATGCATCGAAAAGCAACCACATGATGAATGATAAGGGGCCTCTAAACAATGGGAAGCACCCTGGGCCCCCTACCCACCTAGCATGTGTTCCTGGTAAAGGTTAGGTTTATAGCGGCTCTCGAAAAGTGGGGGATGATGTCAACTGAGGGCGATCGCACGCGTCAGGATAGGCGTGTTCCCCAATTTGTCGCCAGAGAAGCCGTGAACAAGCGGCAACGCCGCCGAGAGACGAGTAACATTTCGTACCCTACCCCTTCAACAGATCTAGTGTTGACAACAGCTTCGCGAGACATCCAGTTTCGTTGGGTGGGATTGCGGCCATTTGTTCTTTTCCTTTCTCCTGCTGTAATATATAACGTTCTGAAGCCGGCTGTCGGGTACAGACCGACAAGCCTGCTTTGCTTGGGCTGAGCAATCAGTGCGTTGTTCCTCTACGACAAATAAAAGCAGCTGTTAAGAGATTTTATTTTGTTATTTATAAGCAAATTATTGGGCCACGGTTTTTACTGCAACTCTGCTATTCCCGAGCCTCTGCGCGTCAGTTCGTGCTCAGTGCTCAGTGCTTCAAGGCTCCTCTAAAAATAATGGGTACCAGTAAAGATTGTTCTCGGAGTTATTGTTGATATATGTACAAAGACGGACGTGTGGGTAAAAAAAAGTGTAAGATCCATCGGTGGATTCTAAAATATGCGCAGGCATCCCGTCCGTCTCCCTCACGCACTGACGTCTGCCCTTTCCACACAAGCCTTGCTGTGGCGTTAACAGCCTGCGACGTGACATTACTTGACGACGTGACAGCCTGCCAGCCAGGCTTTGCGTTTTTATTGCCTCAGTGGTCACGCTTGCTCGCTTTTCCAGTTGCGTTGGATGCTTGTTGTGCCTTATGTTGTTCCCAATGCCAGCAGTTTTCCTCCATAATTCTCTTTGCAGAAGTTTTTCCACCTGCGTAACTTTGTACTAACGATCACTCCATTTTTTTCTGACATGCCAGTGCCACGCGCGTCGTGGGGCAAAAGTAGGAAAGGAACCATCGTTTCACGAGAAGTTAGGTGTCTCAAGTAAAACACAGCACCCCCGCTGCCAGGTCGTTCTGAACCCAATGCTTTCCTTTCTTTAATGCGTTTTGTTGTTCGCCATCTTGTCGCGCTCTTAGAATTGACGGCGCTAAGTTTTGCTGACGCACCATCTATGCGTAACGGAAAAAATTTAGCCGTTTTGTAATTGCATCCAGCGGCTTTAGTATCGACCATATGCGTAGCGGGGTGACGAGGCCCAGAAGCGAGTGTTTCTGACGCAAATAGGATTGAATTTTTTTGTCCTTTCAAATGACTGCTGCAAAACAAATCACTTACCCAGTAGGCCGTCATAGACTAGAGTGGAAAATATGCCACATTTCCCGGATTCGTGTAAAGTTTCTAAAATCTCCGTGTCTTTATATTTTTTTGATTCTGTAAAGCAACATTGTGCACAACGTCAATAAACATAAATTCATATATGCACGTTATAAAAATAAATGTGCTCACTCACGACACAGCAAAACTGTTTAGTAGTTCTTAAACAACCCCTACGTGTTGTGATACAGTCCTAATTAATACAGCGCCGGTTTCAAAGATGCCCACCGCGGGTTCGAGTGATCCAAGGGTCGGCTGTCACAACGCACGTGCAATCACTCCGAATTAACAATATAGCCCCGCCGAACTGTGTTTAACGCGAGGGACGCCATAATAAAACAACATCCTTGCTCAACACACTTACTCTTGCGGAAAGAAATGGGGTACCTTCCGTTCGGGAAATCACTTAGCCCTACCTCGCGCCACAGGACATCAACATCTGATCGTCAACGGCTGAACGGTTGCAGCGCTGAGGCAGATGAATTGCGGTTATGACCGTGGAGAACCGAATATTGGCTGCGCTACAAATAACAGCTTAAATCACCTGCGAAAGCAGGGAGCGCGAGGTCAGAAGGTAAAGCATGCAAAACCCTGTACGAACCCTTCTCTATTATGGGTGGCAACAAAGGCAGTCCCTAAGGCTTCAAGCGACGGCTACGAAGCGAACGGCATGCATTGCGCCTGAGTAGGATGCTTCACCCGGTCTTTTTTCGGGTCACCTGTGGGCGCGCGCTCGCTCGCGAGTGTCCTGCGGTGGCGGGTTTCCAAACGTTTCACTGCCCAGCGCCCCACGTGACATGTGGGATGTCACTGCGCGTGCTGTTCTATTGAGCTGACGCTAGAACGATCCCGCCGTTCGGGCTTCTAGGTAGAGCTCTGGGTACTTGCACTGATTGCCTGGGTTCGAGCCTCAGTCGGTCGAATTTATTTTAATCCAAATTTGTTTTCTATGCCCAATATTTCTCCAATGTGGAAGAACTTATTTCAATGCGGAAAAATGGAAATGGTGGTTTGATATGTCTTATGTCGCTGTCCGTTCGGGATGCAGCCTGTGACAAGGTTTAATGCGCGTTCTGTATCGCGGAAGACGCAAGTCACATGGGGTACTCTGCATTGAGGAGTTTGAAAATACGCTGCGGAGTCATTGCATGTCTTACCCCATGTGTCCAACGCACCGCCGCCCATTGGTGAACACAAAAGTTTTCAAGGGAAAAACGGCGCGTGAAGTAATTCTCACCCACGATGAAAGCAGCCCCCGCGCACCGTGTGCCTTGGAAATATGGAGGAGTCTGCATTTATATCCGACAGAGTTCAGCGCGGGAAGCAGTTACGGGTAACGAAGATAGCTTGAAATCAAGACGACTTGGCTCGATCGAATAGCCAATTTGATACCAAAGTTTTCTATCATAAGCATGATCTTGACCCAAATTTCCCCTTATGTAGGGGGAATGCAGGGCAACTTATTTATTAGAATACCAATGGAAAACATCGCGCACTGCGTTCTACAAAACATAGTTTTTCATTTCGCAGCTCATCAGCAATGAATTGCACAGCAACTCGCGATTTCATTATTAAAAGCATCCTTCACCAGGCTGATGAAATATGGGATACGGAGCACAATTACTCGCGATTTATGAATAATAGTCGACACGAAGGCATTTCTCACGATAATCTACGCTGAAAAAAAGAAATAAACAAAATTTTCAGGTTATTTTGTGGTTTTCCTAAATTGGCGCAAACAGCATTAGCAAGAGAAAATGGTGATGAGGGGATTAAATTTAGCACAATGGCTTCACAAAACAAAAAACATATTTTTTTTCGTAAATTCTTCCAAGTACAAAATATATTAACAAGAACTATTGGTGATGAAGAATAGTAATTTAGCACAATGGCTTTATGGAAGCTTTGAATGTATTCGTCGTCACGTACATAGGTACACTGCTGCTTCATGGTGTGCTATTATTTCTGGCATTTCCTTGTGCGCACGCTATACAGAAAGAATGTTCAGCATAGCATTGCATTATTTAAACATGGCCTGCTTTGGGCGCCACCTTTTGCCTTCTTCCGATTTGTGGTTACTTGCTGACAAGTTGCGAGAAAATTGGCATGAACGTTCCGCATTTGCAGGTCGTTCCGCAGCGTCTACTGCTTAAAAAAGGCAGTATCAGTAAAAGTTAACACAACCTACTCTAATCCAACCAAAATTAATCAAACACAACCTACTCTAATCTAATCAAACCTAAAACAAACCTAAGCTAAGGAAACAATCTGAGATGACCTAACGAATATAATTTTAGGTTCACTTCGCTCAAAACAACATGATGATGCGGAATGACCTGCACAAAGACTCTCCTAACTGACATCGGAACACTCACGTACATTCAATGCATCCGTGTCCAAAGGGAGGCGAAATTCTAGAGTAAAAAAAAATGTGCAAGCATAAATGCACGTCCACGAAAAAGAACAGAGCCTCCTTTACCAAGGGTACGACAAACCCCTAGTACCTTCAAGTACAGCAGAACCAGAAACTTCTCCTGAGAAGGCTGAGCCGAAATTACTTCTTGAAGAGGAGCAAACTGAAGCTTTCAGCATGCGACCGGATGCTGCGCGAGGTTAGCTCCGCAGAGGCACAGTCACAATCTTTGTCTGAACAGAGCGGCTTTGCAACCGGCGAACTGACTTTTTTGATGCGCGTGACCCGCAACTTATCTCATTTGTCCGTACGGCAAGACCAAATAAAAAAGAGACAAGACGTGAGACAGATTTTTTACGACGAGCAGTTTTGCACAGGAGCCCACGTAAGCAAGAAAATTGATTGGTTTTGAATAAGGCCGCACCGTTTAACGCCTCACGGTCAGCTCTGTTGAGGAGAAAACGGTAAGCTCTGTACAAGAGGAACCTAGTTGTAAAAAAACCCACGTTGCTTGCAAAGGCGGAACATGTTTTCTGACTTTGTACTTGTACCCTCTCGTGTGCTAATTGCGACTTAACTGATCCTGATGTCAAGATGTACGAACGACTCTACTGCTCTTCCCTTGATGTATGAACTTCTGTGGTTTTTTGGCTTGACTGATTTTATTAGGCTTCTGTTCTTGAAAATACTGTGATCAAACAGTATATATTCATGCGTTTTTTTCCAGACGGTGAGAGAATATGCCACTTCGCCTCATCAACTTTCTTTGAGGAGGCAGTAGATGGAAAAACCAAAACGCAACACCTAATCCACAACAAAATCCACAACAAAAACCTAATCCACAGCAACAAAGGCAACTCTGATTGAGTGTCATCATCATGATCACGAAGATAGGAGGTAAAAAAACGGCCAAAATAGGACTGCCCGCCAAAATCCCCGTTGGCGGGCAAGTCTTTCCGATATGAGGTCTCTTGTAGGATGGCCAGAACCACGGTGCTCTGCAGCTACCGCTCCGACTCTCAGACAGCACGACCCTACCCTCTGCAACTGGGCGAGGTACCACCATCGTGCACCGCTCCCAGCATCCACTGCTTGACTTGACAACACCGATGCTTCCATTCCGCCTCCAACAGCCTACCATCGTCTGCTTTTGCCACCACAGGGAGACTTTCCACTTAAAAGGCTCTACCTTTTATGCTTACATAGCTGGAATCCACTTCAACTATTCGCAGCTGAAACACCTCGTTCATCCTCCTTTACCGTCTTGTACATCAGTGTTGTGTCTTCCTCGTCTACGCGGCCACGTATAAATATCCTTTCCATTCATAATTTCAATACCCAACTTGGCAGTCTTTCCTCTGTCTCTCAGTACATCGTCTTGAGTCACCGAACGTCTCAACAACAAACCGTCTCTGCTTTTTCATCCGCTCGTCCTGCATTTCTTTGACATATCAGCGACTCTGAGGCGTTTCCAAGCGACTTTGTTGCGTACCGCAAAGATAGACCAAGCCATGGGGTAGGTGTATTTTTGCTTGTGCGAAGTGCTTTGAAATCTGCTGGCTTAGATATTCAATGAGATATTGAATCTGTTTGGTGCACGATTACCCTAGATGATAATCCTTCAGTCGCTGTAGGTGCATTATATCGACCCCTAAACTCGGACTAAAATACACATCAGTCGTTGAATGATATTATCTCGGAAGTTTCAAGCCGAACGTTCAATTTTGCGGGTGATTTCAATCTGCCAGATTTAGAATGGCGTGATACAATATGTGTACGGAGTACTGGGGGCCGCGTTAACATATAAATGAAAAATATAATCGACAACCATGACCTTACTCAGTCTGTTACTTGCCTAACTAGAAATAATAACGTTCTTGACTTTTTTGTTCTCAAATTCACCCAGTTTGGTGAATAATGCCAATGTTATTCCAGGAATCAGCGACAATATGGCTGTTGTTGCAGATATGAAAAAAAAGTAAAAGCACATTAAAGAGTGCAACAAGAAACGTTCTTATATTCAGTAGGGGTGAATACAGAAGAATAGTCGAAAAACTAGAAGACCATTTGCTTGTGTTTTAATGCCTACCGGAAAACTATTGTGTGAATGATTTATGGCTTAGCTTTAAGGACAAGTTGTTAGCCCTCGCAGATCAGTATATACCCTCGAACCAAGAAGGCAAGCTTAGTAAACACAACAATCCATGGATAACGTCCAGTATTTTGAGATGAATCCGGAAAAGGCGACGGGTTTTGGGTAATTTGGAGAAATCTGGAAGCAGTGACAACGTGAAAGTTAAAAGTGTTAACGGAGCAGTACAAATCTAGTGTGGAAAGCGCAAAAGCGAAATATTTCGTGGGGCTCAGCAATAAAATGAAAACTAATTGAAAGTCTCTGGGGGATCTGATCATGTTGGAGTGGGTGAACTAAACTCCAATAATATGGTTGTAGTTGATGAGGAAGCTAAAGCCACATGTTTAAACAAATATTGGCAATCCGCTTCCTTGCCCAAGCTCGACGTTCCTTCCCAACCACCACCCAAGCACGTTTCCACTGATGCCACCGGTAGAACTGAGTGTCGGCGGCATATGTTCTCTTCTAGAAAGCTAAGATGAATTCAAAGCATTTGGCTCTGATGGCATCTCTCCTTGTATTCTAAAGAGATGTGCTCCGCCAATTTCCCTTTATATTTATATAATTTCCCTTTATATTTATACACAGGCTCGACGGGAACTTTACCCGAAGATTGGAAAATTGCCAATGTTGTACCGTTTCATAAGGTGTGGTAACGTACGGGATAGCAGAGGACCCCGGCTAGCTTCGCTAGAGAACGCTACGCGCCGTACACTAGCCCTGCGGAATCAGAAGACTCACGCACGGGCTCGGGTACTCACATGCGGTACACAGGCTCCGGCAATCCAAAGTGAGGCTTTATTGCCTGACAGATACAGGGCATATACCAGACAACACGACTATCGCTTGCGGGGAGACAGTGGCTCCTGTCGCTCGCTCAAGCCGCGGGACTCAGACCTCGATATCCGCCCTCACGGCCGCGGGAGCAGGGGAGGCATCCCGTGGAGACCGATCAGGGCAGAATCTCTCAGCAGAGTCTGTGGAGCCAACCGGGTTCACCGTCATCGGGGCATTCGGAGTAGGCACTGCCGAGCCAACCGATTCCGACCAATTCGCCCAGTCGACTTCCCGACGGAGCGTTCGTTCGTCCCGCAGGTCAGCTCGGAGGGGAGAGGAGGTCTTCCCCTGGTCGGGGAGAGGGTGGCGCAAAGGAAGGTGACAAACTGGTCCTCCTTCCCTTGCGTCCTCGCGCACACGTTCGCGGCGAGCCGGTTCGGCGCGTCGCGCGGGTCATAAAGAGGACACGACTTACGTGACGCGCCGGCTAACCAAAATGGCGGCTACCAGCTCGCGAAATCATGTGCAGGCGAGGCGTAGGGAAACAAGGGGTCCCCACAAAGGGTGGTTCAAAAAAAGATGTAACAAATTACCGACTCATTTTATTAGCGTCAGTGTCATGCAAAATTTTCGAACACATTTTATTCAAGCGCAGATTGACTCACCCTACCACTAATAATGTATTGATAAATGAGCAGCTCGGTTTTCGCAAAGGTTGTTCTTTTACGACGCAACTTGTAGAGTTCTTTGACGAGCTGGCTTCCAATGTCAATGAAAGTCGGCAAACAGATTGTTTTTTTTAGATTTTCGAAAGGCCTTCGATACCGTGTTGCACTGCCTCCTCCTCGCCAAACTACAAATTCTACATTTCGACCGGAATGTGCTCACCTGGATAACCAATTACTTGTTGGACAGGCGTCAATGCGTGCTTTTAAATGGGAAATGGTCATCCTGTGTTAACGTTTGATGAGGCGTGCCCCGAGGCTCCGTCCTTGTGCCGCTCTGATTTCTAATTTTTGTAAATGATATTACTGTGGGTATTTCGTCGCGCAGACGTTTATTTACCGACGACTCTCTTTTATATTGACAGGTTCGGAACTAAGGTGATGATGCTTCTTTGCAGAACGAGTTGGATCGTGTTATAAGGTGGTGCCATAAGTGGCAAATAACATTTAACCCCAAAAAGTGTGTTCACATGCGTGTGTCCAAAAAAAGAAACCAATAGTGACGGCGTACACCACAGATACGTGTATTGTTACTTCCGAATCAGCATGCAAATATCTTGGGGTTGTTTTGTCGCATGGTTGTTCATGGAATGCCAATGTTGATCACGTTGTTGGTAAAGTGGTAAGGGCTCTAAACTTTATTCAGAGGAATTTAAGGGGTGCATTCCAAAAATTAAAAATACAGCCTACCTTACATGCATTAGACGGATTTTGGAATACCCATGCCCTGTGTGGGACCCGATGCAGACCAAATTAAATAATAAGCTCGAAAAAATTCAGAACGGAGCTGCTCGGTTTGTTTTAGGGCGATACAAGCGGAGAGACAGCTGTGCTGCTATGAAAGCTGAATTGATTGATTGTGGGGTTCAACGCGCCGACGCAATGCCGGCGATGAGGCGCGCCGTAGTGGAGGGCTCCGGATTAATTTTGGTCACCTGGGGATCTTTATCGTGCGCCGAAATTTTGTACACACGGGCGTTTTTGCTTTTCGCCTCCATCAGAAAAGTGGCTGCCGTAGCCAGAAATCGAACCCGCGACCTCGTGCTCAGCAGCGCAACGCCTTAGCCATTGAGAGAGAGAGAGAGATCAAACTTTAAAGCGGCCCATGTCCGGGCTGCCGAAAATGTGGTTCTGGTGGGCCTGGAAGACGTTCAGGTGGGAATTCCGCAGGTGTCAGGGCCCCGCACGGGGGCAATGTGCCGGGCGAGGCGAGGCCAAAGGATGGGGCGAAGATCAGGCGGAGGAGCGGCCCAGTTTTCCCATGAGTATGGAATGTGGGATGGTAAAAGGTGTGGATGAAGAAAGTGAGGTGATCTCCTGGCACGAGGACAAGTCCAGTAGGTGTGTTTAACGTCGGGATAGGCACCACACACCTGACAGTGGGGCGTGCCATCTCGGGTCATGATATAGTGAAGAACGAGGTCACAAGGGAGGGAGAGAGTCTGAGCCTGGCGGATGTAAGTGCCTTCGCGGCGTGTGAGATCAGAAGTGGGGGGAGGAAGATTACGGCGAGATCTGCGAAGGTCCTTCAGCTGTTGCCTCCGGGCCTTGCGATGGGCGGCGCGTTTTTCCTTGGGGCTGTAGTCCTGGGGCCAGGGTTGAGGGTCGCTCGGGTCTCGATTTGCACGAGCAAGGGCATGAGCCCTTTCATTCCCTACAATTCCCTGGTGTCTGGGGACCCATTCTAGAAATACGTGCAGGTGACTGTGGGCTGCCATGTAGCATGTCAGCTCGTGATGAATGTGCGCAGGTAAGGAGTTAGTTGCGAATTCTCTGAGGGAAGATTGACTATCCGTGCGGATGGTAATTTGGTCAGTTGAATGGGGTCAGCATGATCAAATCGGCAATGGCTTGAATTTCAGCAGCTGTAGAAGAAGGTACATTACAGTGTTGACGGATGGTTTCTTCACGTGGACCTACCGTGACAGTTGGGGCCATGTTGTCGGTAAACGTGGCGTCTGTGTAATATGTGTCATGTGATGGGCTGGAAAGATGGAGGGCTCTACTTCCGCGCCTGCCGGAGTCTGAAGACGGGTCCATGTGGCGTGGGATGGGCTTGACCATTATTCTAGGAATTGTGTCCCATGGTGGAGGTTCTTTTGGTAGAGGAGGTAAGTGAGATGTCGCAAACCCTATATCAGCCAGGATGGTGCGACCTTGGGTTGACGTCGTGAGCCTGTGCTGTTGGGCAGCGATGTGCGCGGCTACTTTCTCCTCAAGAGTATTGTGGAGGGCCGTGTCGTCAAGAAGATAGTTGGGGGCGTACATGGGCACCCCGAGCTCAGTTCGTAAGCATTTCGGGTGGCGATCTCCAATTTATTGTTTTGAGTTTTCGTGAGTTTAAGGTAGGGTAGGGCGTACAAAACTCTGGAAAAGATAGTTGCTTCTACTACCTTGCGAAGCTCGTGTTCCTTGAGGCCTGTTGTGTGGCGGGTGACTCGACGAAGCATGTTATTGATTAGATTGATCTGATTGGTAATACTTTTGGTCCATACTGTGCTCTTCCCATCTTGTTGCCATATAAAGCCTAGGATGCGGATGTGGGGTCGTCGGGGAATTGGGTGGCCATTGACAGTGAGGCTGATAAGGGAACGATAGAGGTCTGTTTGTTTGTTACTCTGATTAAGAACAACGACGTATTCCGATTTTTCTGGGGAGCATTCCAAGCCCACGGATCTTGCATGAGCTTGAATAATATCCAAGCCATCCTGGAGGGCACGCTCCTGGGCACCCGGACTGCCTCGAAAACTCCAAATTGTAATATCGTCGGCATAAATGGCATGGCGGAGATCCGGAACCAAAAATAATTTAGAGGGCAAGTTTTTCATAGTTAAATTAAACAGAATGGGCGATAGGATGGAGCCTTGAGGCGTACCACGGCGTACGGAGAAGGGGGCTGATGGTTGGTTGTCGGGTCCAATAATGCGGGCAGTGCGATTGGATAGAAAATCTTTGATATAATTGAAAAGGCGTGTGCCAGGCCGAGTTTCTTGAAGGCTTTGGAGGATCGCGTCATGGGCAACGTTATCGAATGCCTTTTTATCGAAGGCAACGTTATCGAAGGCAACGTTATGGGCAACGTTATCGATGGCCCGCCCCGCCCCAACAGTCAGCAATGCCTTCACTGCTTCAGCTTGGAGCACCGGACCCTCGTCTGCCCTAACCGAAATGTGTTCCTGCGGTGCGCGACCTGCGGGACCAAGTTTCCTCCAGACCAGTCACCTTCCGACACTCGTCACGACTGCGAGCCTCGGTGCGTCAACTGTAGTGGCGAACATCCAGCGACGGACCCCAATTGCCCTGCACGTGACGAGGCCATGAAGGTACTGCGGGAACGCACGAGGACCCTGCGACGGCGGTACATGAAAACCCAAGAGCAACCTCCATTGATTTCTTCAGCCAACGATTGGCCTGCTTTGCCCACGTCTAATCGGTTTGAACTTCTAGCTTCCTCACGCAGCCGGAGCAAAGGACGGGAGAAGTCACCGCATGGCTTGAAGAACCGGAACTGGAGCCGGAGCAAACGGCGGGAAAAGTCCCCCCATGGCTTCAAGAACCGGAACCGGAGCCGCTCCCAAAGGCGCGGGCAACGGGTAGGCCTGAAAATCAACCACTCCTTGCTGCCCCAAACCCTTGGATATCCTTTACGCCTGGATTCCAGAAAGCACGAGGTTATCTCCAACGTACCGTGTGTCAACAGCCCGGCTCCTCCTCCAACTCAACAGGTGAGTGGCCCAGCTAATCCCTCCTCACCCACATCTACACCCTCCGTCAATCCTCTTGCCGCCAACACTTCACCCCCCCAAACTATGCACCCAACAACTGCTTCATTACCTTCCCCTACCCCACAAGTCAACCCCTTGTCTGCCCCTACTTCGTCGTCCCAAGTTGTGCAGCCCATTTTTACGCACATCGATATTCAAAACATTGTTCGTGCCACCTTGGATCAAATCCTCCCCTCCTTGCTTGAACAACTAGTCCCTTCCATCGTATCTCAAGCTCTATCTCCGATACTCGCTGCTCTTCAGGAGCTTACCGCCCGCCTTGCTTCGCTTGAAGACGACCGCCTTTCGCATAAACGCACAACCACCGCGACCGAAGATTGCGATTCGATGCAAAATGAATAATACGGCATTGGCTCCAAACCCTCCTCATATCCGTAAATCCCTCATAATCTGGCAATGGAATTGTCGTGGGCTCCGAAGAAAGAAAAACCTTCTCCTACAGCACATGGAATTCACTGGAAAACACCCAGATATCTTAGTTGTTCAAGAAGCTGGAGGGTCATTCCCACTTCACGGCTATGAAGTGTTTTCACAACCTAGTATTACCCATCGTCGCCGAGGCATCGTAGACACCAGCGCCACACCTACCATGCCACTTACCTACGTGCGTAAAGACCTCCCTACCACCCAAAATGACACCACGCATGTTAATACACCCTCGCACGAACATGCCAGCACCACTACTCTGGTAAGCGACCATTGACTCAGAGTCATCAATGTGTACTGGAGCCCCAACCAACCTTCGGCACCTTTGCCTCCGCTACACACCCTCGTTCCTACTGCGAGTTCTCGTGATACTGTCCTCCTCCTTGGTGACTTCAACTGTCCTCATACTACGTGGGGGTACGATCGTGTGGTACCAGTCGGCCGTAAATTGTCAAATTTTGTTGACTGTCATCAATTCACACTCCTCACTGAACCATCTGCCCCTACACGACTGGGGACAGGTCGGGAGTCGGACACCACCCCAGATCTCGCATGGATCCGAGGACCTCTCAGAGCAGCATGGGAGAATACTGAAGAAACTCTAGGAAGCGACCATTACATTCTCGAAATCCATGTTCATTTTAGTTCCCGCATCCGTCAAGCTAGCACCAACTTCCGTCGTGCAAAACTCGTCAACTGGTCAGACGCTAGAGCAGCTTTGGACACCACTGACACGCGTAATCTGCCCATAGGCGTGTGGAGTACTGTCATACAATCAACGATTTGCCGACACAGTAAAGCGATCACCCGCACCGAAGACCACCCCCATGTTGACAGCCACCTCCTGTCATTATGGGACAAGCGTCGCACGTTATTCAAACGCTGGCGCCTTAACAAACGCAATGTGACTCTCCACTCAAGAATCGTAGCCGTAGAGCAGGAATGCCGAGAATACGCCGACAAATTGGCCACACAGCACTGGCTTGACTTTTGCAATGGCATGAATGGCCATCTTCACATCTCCCGTGTCTGGAACGTTTTCAGGTCCCTCCTTGGAGGGAGAAAACCTCGACACACCCTTAAAAAACTACTATTGGCACAGAACCTCGATCAACCCGCCCTCATAGAAGAAATTCGAAACGCTTTCTACCCACCATGCACCCATCGAATACCCACTGTCGAGTATATATCTGATCAACCAGAAGATATGGATACCGGAATTAATTCTGAATTTTCCATGGCAGAACTCCAGAACTCTCTATTTCAAATCGATGCACAGCCCCTGGACCGGATGGCGTAACGTACAAAATGCTCCGTAACCTTCCTGACTCTAAATTAGAAGAGCTTCTGACGCATATCAATCGGGTGTGGCTTTCTGGCAGTCTGCCGCCAGAATGGAAAGAGGTCCACGTTACCCTTATCCCCAAACCCGGCAAACCAGCAACTTCAACGACAAACCTCCGCCCTATATCGATGACCTCCTGTATCGGCAAATTAATGCAGAAAATGGTCCTCACTCGCCTCGAATGGCATCTAGAGGCCGGAAACCACTTCACACCTACCGTGGTTGGGTTCCGAAAGCATGTCAGCACCCAAGACAGCGCTTCGGATTAAGGAAGACGTGTTTGAAATTCCAAGCACCGCCAAACTCCGCACTATCGTCGGCGTGGATATAAAAAAGGCCTTAGCCATTGAGCCACCGCGGAGGGTTGAAAGCTGAATTTGGTTGGGAATTGCTCTCTTTGCGCAGACAAAACTGCGTTTGAAGTTTTTCTTTTCTGTCTTTCCCGGGAAAAGTGGAATTGACCGCCATAACTATTTCGGTCAACTAAATTACATATCTAGTCGTAAGGACCACCGACACAAAGAGAAGGAGTACCGTGCAAGAACAACCACGTTTTACAATTCCTTTTTTGCGATGACCATTAGAGATTGGAACTGGCGGCAAGACAAGCAAGTGTCCTGTATGAACAAAGAATTGTTTTATTCCAGTCTGCAACTCCCCTGCTGTAACGCCCTTTATGGCAAAGCGGGGCACTCACTGAATAAACAATATAGAATGCAGTAGCAGGGGATTGTTTGGCTGACTGCGTACCTGTCTTTGCCCCCGCTTTTCCACCACTGACCCACGAGAGCGGCGCAGATTGGAGAGTAAGATTTTAGCCGTTCGCAGAGAGGCCGGATGGGCGAGTTACAGGGAAGTCACAGGAATAGGCGGAATGTGTTCAATCGGGCATCGCGGGTGAGTTGGGTTTTTCTGCCCTTTTGTGTAGGCATCGTTAAACGAGAGATAAGATTGGTTATGTCGCACAGATGGTCTGTCGTACCGTATGAATCCATGTTAGGAAACCGGTTGCTGTGCAAGCTTTCTTGGCGTACTTGTGTCCAAAGCAATACCAAGTCATCTCTAGCCTACCAAATTGCATGGTGTCGACCTTCATGATGCTGTTTTGGGGTGCGCTGGGTAGCAACATTCGTGGACGAGCAGTGCGACAATCTTCTTCAGCGAAACATATTGTGCGCAAAACATACATGTCGTGATTTAAAGAGAAGGGCAAAACCGTATTCAGGAAACTAGGAAGTGTACGGGCGTGAAGCAGTACATTGGCTAAGTCTCTCGCTGTCCTCCCACGCTTTGCCATGTTGTGCTTGTTTGTGGACGGCAAAATGTCATCAACTTGTTTGTGGCGAGAGTTAACGTACACAATGTTGGTGAGAGCTTTGGTGACGCGTTCTGTCAAGCAGTTTTTTAGAGGATGATAGAAGGTTAAATGAGGGAAGTTAGTTGAACCAAGGCGGAGTAAGTCTTCCGAAATGTCAGCGAGAACTTTACGTCCACGATTACCTCTTATATTCACGACAGGAGAACAACTTCTCACTATGACAAAAGAAAGGAGAAATACCGAAACAATACCTGCCTCGACAGCTTTGAGCCTGCAGTTTCTGCGTAGTGCGTAGTATGATCACGGCAGAAAATGATGTGGCAGTTCCGGCTGAAGAGCATAGAAACAAACTGACTAGATCAACGCTGACTTGGCCAAACTGGAAAAGCGAAGCTGTATATGCTCGAATGCCCTAGATAGAATGCTTGTAAGAACCTTGAAGTGCCGACATTGGAGGGAACTCAACACGTACTGGTGCACGTCTCGATGTCTCAACCCAGGGGAAGTTTTTGCGTACGGTGAAAAGTTCGTATGAAACCCATGTGACCAGCAGCAACATCAACCTGCATAGTGCGCACAAGTGAAGCACGCAAATGTTTGTTAAGACGAAAAGAGTGCGTGCTTTCTATGGCGTGTTTTTATTCTTGTAGGCCTTGGAATAATTAGTGCAACTGTGCAGTGAGGTGTTGGAGGCTTTCGTGTTTTCGCTATACCGACCGGAAATTCTTGACGTCTAAAAACTGTAAGCCCACAGCTCCAAAGCAGTCGGCTAAGTGGTTTTTCTCCGCAAACAGTCTGCTCATCACCTAGCCGAAAAAGGTATTCAGCATCGAAATGGTGACGACCACTCTTATATGCTGCAACGACATTGCACATTGGCAGTCTTAAAGCCCACGTTGCCGTTCGGCAGTTATGGTCACGGGAACCGATGAGCCAGCACGCGCATGGACGTCGGTTGCGATTTAGAAATGGTCGCCGTATTCACGGACACGAAAGTAGCTGATTTTAAGGATGGCAGCCCTGCATACTTGCTTTGGGGCTGGGCATTCGCGCAGATAATGATGATGGTTGGGTTTTTTCGGCGCAAGGCCGACTATGGGCAAAGACCGCCAAAGAAGTTATTATTTGGTTGATGAGACCAAATACTAAAACTCGTGAGTAGAAGTAAGAGTCATGCAATGCAAAACACAATGGATGTGGCTGGTGTATAGGGCCTTGATGATTACACATGTTATGACAAGAGCCGTAGAAAGTTTACTTCCGCTATAAACTTAGGAACACGTTGAATAGAAAACTTTGGTTCGTCGGCTAAAAAGTATGATGGGTGCAAAGGAATGTGTCCTCTGTATAATTCAGGGAAATTTTTGTGTCGTGTTGTGTCAAGTACCTTGCATGTGAGTAGTATGTGGGCTACGGATAGGTTCCTTCCACACCTGCTACATATGGATCGCGAAGATCCAGTGAGCAGGTGGGAGTGCGTTACATGTGTGTGACCTATCCGCAGCCTAGCCAGAGCGACTTCAATGTATCTGTTGTGTGAAGCAGTTATCTAACGACCCATTTGTGGTTTTATTACGTGTAGTTTGTTGCCTGTTTGTTGACTCCAGTGTAATTGCCATGTGTTACGAAGCTGTCGTGTGATGTGTGTCTTTAGGTCGGTGTAAGGTGCTGTTGTAATGTCAACTATAATCATGAGAGCAGCATCACCAGCCATTTGATCGGCGGCCTCATTTCCAGTGATTCTTTAGCGCCCTGGTACCCAGCATATAGTTTGTTCAAGATTTGAGGCATATGCAGTCATTAGTACCTTGAAAAGAGCATTGATCACATAGTTTTTAGATGACCTTCCTAATGACAGTGCTTGTACAACGCTTTGAGAGGCTGTGTACACGATGAACGTGGGAATTTTATGTTTGATGATGTGGTTTGAAACGAGTAAAATGCCATATGCTTCTACCGTGTAAATACTGTTATGAAAATTTATTGTTTTGCTAACTCTAAAATTTGGTCCATGCGCTTCACAAGAGACAGTAGTACCAGTTTTCGACACGTCGCTATATAATCTGTGCACCTGTACTTGTCCTGCAGGAACAGAAAGTGCTGCAGAATTGCAATCCTCGGTACCCTATTTTTTTCTAGTTGCGTGAATGACAGGTCGCATGATATAGGATGTAGATGCCATGGTGGAATTAAATTATGGATGGGTGTCTTGTGTGTGTCTGAAAGGGGGACATTGAGTGCAGAAGCCTCCTCCCTCACTCTGAGAGAAAAGGGTAAGGAAATAGATGGCCTATTTAAAAAGAGTTGCAAGTTTGATGTATTGTTCATGATGGGATTAAAAGAATGGTTGGTCAGACACGATCTTAGATGCATACAGCAGGTAAACATACTCCCGCTGATGCCCTAGGCACCATTTGTCGCACTCGACATAAAGACCCTCGACAGGGCTAGTGCGGAAAGCGCCGCATGAGAGGCAAAGGCCAAGATGCAGCACTCGGTCAAGCATTTTCAATGATGTCTTTGTCGCCGACCCATACACGACATTGCCGTAGTCGAGCCAAGACCCCACCAAGGCTGTGTAAAGGCGCAGCAGGAGTTGTTTGTCAGCCTCATAAGATTGATGTGAGAAGACCTTAACAATATTCATTGTTTTTAAGCATTTGCATTTAAGCTGTTTGATATGAAGAATGAATGTGAGTTTTTCATCAAATAAAATACCTAAATACTTGTGCTACTTGTTCACAGGAATCGCCACATTAGCAAGAGTGATATCTGGGTCCGGGTGGACCCCACGCTTCCTGGAGAACATAACACAAGAACTCTTTCCGAGATTATATTATAAACCATTCTTGTCAGCCCAGCTGGAGAGTTGGTTGACACCAAGCTGGACTTGACGTTCGCAGATGGACATGTTACATGATTTAAAGGATATCTGCGCGTCGTCTACATACATGGAATAAGAGATTGTAGGTGGCAATGCCTTTCCAAGAGAGTTCATCTTTACTATGAAGAGAGTGCAGCTCAACATACCACCTTGTGGCACGCCATTTTCTTGCACATGGACCTTTGAGAGTGCACAGCCAACTCTCACTCGAAACGTCGTCTTCGACAAGTAATTCACAAGAGTGTTTAACATGTTACCAGAAACACCGAATGCCTTGAGGTCGCTAAGGATGCCATAACGCCAAGCGGTGTCGTACGCCTTCTCGATGTCGAAAAACACAATTAAGCAATACTGTTTATGCACAAAGGCATCCTTTATATATGTTTCAAGAGCGACGAGTTGATCGTTCGTTGATCGCCCCGCTCTGAAGCCTGCCTGGCAGCTCTCGAGAAGACCGTTGTACTCAAGTACACGAGCCTGCGATTTAGCATCTCGAGAAGCTTGCACAGACAGCTCGTCACGGCTATAGGACGGTAACTTGAGTGGGACGACGGGTCCTTTCCCTCTTTCACGAAAGCTACAACTATAGCCTCCTTCCAAGAGTTTCGAATGTGCCCCGAAAGCCATATTTTGTTATATAGCCCTTATGAAAATGAACTTTTCCTTTGTGCTTCCTTTGTGTGTACTCTGTGTTTCCTGAGTTTCCCTTCTGTTGACTTTTACTTTGAATTGACCAAAGGAAATAAAAAGTCTATAGCCTCTGTGTAGACTTTGGGAAACATGAATGTATAAATTACCTCTGTTTTTCCTCCGGTCTATAAAACGTAAATTGGTGGAACTAGTCTAAATAGCTGCTGCTAAAAAGCAAACTGAACTTTTGTCTCTGGGCCGCCACAAATAGAAAGTAAGAATGGGCACACGTTCTCATTATTTAAGCATTTCAGAGCCTCTGTAGGGAGGTCCTAGCGTCAAAAGAGGTATTTATTGGACAGCATATATATAGGATGTTTGCCACCCTTTATTAACTTGAGTGGCATCACAGAGGGAATAGTGCAGAATGCTTTTTGAAAGCAATCATTAAAATCAATTTGGCACACCATTATACTTAATTGAAGCACCGTAAAGCATTTCCTTCTGGTTTTCCTTTCAACTGACTGCAGGAAATTAAAAGTAAATAGCCTCTGTATAGACTGTTGGAAACAGGAAGTCATGAACTGCCTCTGTTTTTCCTCCAGCCTGTAAAAAGTAAATTGGTGTCGAATTAGTCTAAATAGCTGCTGCTAAAAAGCAAACTGAACTTTTGTCTCTGGGCCGCCGCATATGGAAAGTAAGAATGGGCACACGTTCTCATTATTTAAGCATTTCAGAGCCTCTGTACGGAGGTCCTAGTGTCAAAAGAGGTATTTATTGGACAGCATATATATATAGGATGTTTGCCACCCATTATTAACTTGAGTGGCATCACAGAGGGAATAGTGCAGTTTGCTTTTTGAAAGCAATCATTAAAATCAATTTGACGCACCTTTATACTTAATTGAAGCACCGTAAAGCATTTCCTTCTGGTTTTCCTTTCAACTGACTGCAGGAAATTAAATGTAAATATCCCCTGTATAGACTGTTGGAAACAGGAAGTCATGAGCGCCTGTGTTTTTCGTTCAGTATATAGAAAATTAAAATGATGCCAGATCACACTAAATCACAACTCGGAAAAAGTAAACTGCACTTTTTTTCTGTAACGACACACATAAGGAGCAAAAGTGTGTACCCATTCTTGATATTTAGGTGTCATTGTAATATGTCGTCTGCCCCATCAGCATTCATTTTCAGTCATGTCCTAAACAGCTATATAAGCATTTTTAACACCAATAATTGCCTTGCAGGGTGGTCACACAACCATCCGACATCATCACTCTGAATTAGTTCAGCTAGCACTATTTTCCAAATTTTTCCTCGCTCAGCGGCAGTGAAGTCAGTTGGCTATTTTTCGACTTTGATGTAATTAGATTAAAGTATGTAATTGCAAACAACCGGTACTATTAAGCTTTCATCAGCTATCAGCTCATTACATTGCAATGACAAGCATATTTTTCATATATGCGAATCAAGCGAGTTGTAGTTGTTCGGTAGTCATCATTGCATAAAGCCACTCAAGCAGCTGAAAGAGGAAATTCTTTTGAACCCTTCCCCGTACCAACTATATGACCCAGCTGGGCTGCAAAATGGCAGCTGCTCTTGTTTGATTATTAAGTTGTGGTTTTCAAAATTCTACCTCAGAAAGCGTTATTTTCCTTCTTTTTCCTTTCGATGACTACAGGGAATTAAAAGTGTATATATTATATATAGACTCTTGGACAGGCCTGAAGTCATGAACTGCCTGTTTTTTCTTCAGTTTATGGAAAGTTAAATTATGATAATTTCGTAACAAGCAACATATTGCGCACTGTTTTTTGTGACATTGCATCTATGGAGCAAAACACTTTATTTGAGGTTTTGTAAGGAACTAGACTCTGTCAGTGTGCTATGCTGGTGCGTCATTCCTGCCACATGTATCAATTAGCTAGTGGACAAAGAATTATGTAAACTTTTCGATGCCCTTAATGGCACAGTTGCCTTACATTCACTTCATACAGTATGTTCCCAATTATCTAAACTCTACTTCTAGTTCCTTTTTTAAACTTTAAAAAATGATTAGCAGTTCTCCTTTTAGGAAAAGTAACAATATACCACAACTTTGATTTATTTGAAAGGTACGTATACCTCACTACAGTGTCATTTGCCAGAAAACACCATCATCACTGATGAATTATTGTTTAAAGGGATAGATGGTGAACAACCCATTTTTTCTGCCATAATCAACGTTGCGAGGGCAACCCAGTGACACATTTGGAGCTGCAACCAAAAACAAGCAGTGAACACACTGCCCAGCTCAAACTGAAAGTTGGGGATCGCCAATCAAACCCTATCAAACCTAACTGAGTGCTTCAACATGTGATAACATTGTGTAGCTTAAAAGTGATGTGACAGGCTTCATTATTGCTGTGGGTGATACAACTGACTACAATTAGATGACTTGGGCTCACTGCTCCTTGGTGAACGTGACAGAAATATGTTCATAATATGGCTCGTTACTCTTTGTATTTCGAATGTAATCAGTAATCAATCTATTATGAAAGCCATTCATAGATGGCTCGGAAAATCTCTCATATGGTAAGGCATATTTGGCAGCCACAACTAATTTCTTTTACACCGGAAGATCCAAAAATTTTCAGAACTTCTTGTAACAATTTAATGTGTGATACAATTATTTGTAAAGACCACCCTCATGCAATGCAACAGTTGTGCTATATTAAAAACACAGTGGCAAACTAAATGCACAGCACTAGACATACAAATTTGAGATTTAATTCATCCACATCCTGTTTCATGAAAAGGTCAGCAGTTCAAACATTTTGAATGGAACACAAGGCACAAAAACAATGCCCCCACCAAAATTCACACAATACACTACTCATAAACCAAGGCACACGAAAGCCTAAAAATGTTCCTTTTTGAATGTTAACGTTGCCAGAGGTTGAATAACAATATTAGCAGTGTTCCTCATTTTGAAATATAACATGAGGCATGACAGCCCTTAAGTGGTACTGCGCCAGTGGAACATAGGCACTGTGCTGCTTTCAAAAGCTGTATTTTCTTCTCAATTTACAATGCAGTAGCATGATGAACACGCATTTATATAAAAGCACACAACTGCCCAGCCACAAAAGGGATGTCAAGGTACAATAATCTTATGAACGGTCTGCACGCTTCACATAAAGAATGCCCTAATGAAAACACGTTTATCGTACTGTACACAGCAAGCTGCTTTCCTATTTATTGTCCACATAGTCAACATGCTCACTGCAGAACTCTGCACATCAACATGCCAAATACACAAATACATAATCACCCCGATAATTCCACAGCAAAATAAAACAGAAAAAAATATCGTGGGGGGAGGCTGGACACAAAAAGGATGCAACTGGTGTCACCCGTTACGTGACTAGAATACTTCAGTGCCAAAGGAGCTATTTTTTTCTACAACTTGCTGCTTTCCTAATTATTCTAAATTCAGTCATTATGACTGCAGCAAAAAAAGGCAATGCAGCAACATGATACCTAAAGACGTGAAGTGCAGCAGGAAAATCATAGAAGGCAAGCACAAAAGAGGCCGGTGTAGCACTGAGTAATCACTGGTGCAGTGTTTGTCAATTAGTGTTTCCCAGTTATATTTTTCCACGGCACGTTCCACCGTGAGACATCTCCAAATATATACATTGCAGGTCTACATTTAAAAAAGGGAAGTAAGAAACTGGACACAAAAGCTAACAATTGATGAGCAAGCATTAAAAAAAGCACACACGCATACATTTATATACTCAAAAATACATATTTACATGCACAAAGAAGGGTGGGGAGGTACACACCAAGGCTCACTTATGATGATCATGATTAAAAAAAAAACAATGGCAACAGCATGCACGCATGTATCTACATACCCACACACAAATAATAAATACATACCACAAAGGACAGAAAGAGTAGACACAAAGGCTTCAGAAAAAGAAAAGGTTTGAGAACATAATGCAAACAAAGTTTTGGTGCTCCTCAACTAGCTGCTTTCCGAAGTATCCCCATAGAATAGACGTAGTCACTGCAAAAATCAATGCAGCTCGCAACTACCCACACAAAGAGAACATAATCCTGCAGCAAACAAAAAAGGGGGGAGGGGAACCTGGACACTGATTACAACCTATGTGCAAGCATTAAATTAAAAACACAATGAACCAAATAACCAATGAACCAAGACACTCTAAAAGGAAAATGCTGTGATGTTAAGCTGCTTTGACTGTATTGTTGTTCATAACATTATTCATAACACCTGGTCGGCCAAAATACAAGTTTGAAGAATTGAAAAGCACAGAAACATTCTCTGTGGTTGCCATAATGCAATAGGCTAAGGCCCAATGAAGAACAAAGAAGTTAAGAAAGCAGCACCACAGCAAGCCCCAGAATAAACTCCCACAAGACCCTGGCATGTGACCAACTCAAGTGACAACAGAACTGAGGGACACCTGCCGTGGTAGCTCAGTGGCTAAGGCATTGTGCTACTGAGCCCGAGGACGCAGGTTCGAGATCCGGCCGCGGCGGCCGCTTTCCTGATGTAGGCGAAAAGCAAGAACGTGTGTTCGAGGTTTCGGCGCACGTTAAGGATCCCCGGGTAGTCAAAATTAATCCAGAGCACTCCACTACGGCACGCCTCATCGCCTGCGTTGCGTCGGCGCGTTAAACCCCACAATCAAATCAATCAATTAAATTCAATTTGCGTTAAACTTCTTTTAGTGTTAATTGTCAAGGAACTACGAAAGAAACAAAGTTGTATGGTGCCGTTATGGTCTCTCGAAATGCAAGAAAATGCTTGGGATACTTATGTACTGTGGTGTGCTTCACGGCTGAAGAGTAACTCGATGCATCAAGCAACAAAACGAAACAAGGGGCTAGTGAGCATACACAAGCTAACCGTACTATATACAAGCTTCAATACACAACCTAAACTACTTCCCTGACATGGCTTGCCTGAAGTGGGCTAAGAAAAACCCTCTCCTCAACAGCTAAGGCCACACATTTCCGGGCTTCAGTCGCATGGACTTTCAAAATGCTTGACGAAGGTTGCACCAAAAAAACAATTTCCGAGCCAAGAAAGGTTCCACTGAACACTTGGTGTTGAACTTTAAACTTATTCAAAATGAAAGAAAACCATGCCTCCACAGTTGCAGCCCTGAATGTGGCCCTGGCACTCTTCAAAACTGATTGACTTAATCTGACCGAACATAGGCGGGGTTGAGTCTAGTTGCACATACGAGTTTGCCCTTCGTGACTTGCCTAACCTTTCTACACAGTACATGAAGCCATCAACGATGACTTACTTTTGAGTACTCGATGCCATAGGCAGACCGCTTCCCCTTCCCCAGAAGTGTGTAGCTTGAAGCCACAGTACAATTTACTCTTAGCCTGTAGCCCTTCATCATGCTTACAAGAAGGTTCCTTATGGGAGATGACGCCGTTAATCTCTCCGCACAAAGCTTCGGCATGGTCGACAGGATGAGAAATTTTTCTGCGATCTGCAAGTGGGCATGCCTCGTTCTGTTGACAAGACGGACAAGGCGGCCATTCACACCTTCATACGAGTAAGCAGAGACGTTCCACAGGGGTCCCCACTCCCGAACACAGTCGACCAAGTGCAACAGGGCATGAACATTGAAGGTTAGGCGCTTTTCCCTGTAAAGCTGCTCATACTCCTGCAGAAAAACAAACCTGTCTTTCTGCAGGCACCTCAACTGGTCTACCGCCACACAGTCGTCCAGAAGGATGCGCATGATTCGGACAAACTTCATCCAGTTGTGGTAGTACACCCCACTCAGTACCCCGTGGAGCACAACTGGTGACAAGTACAACAGCCAGTTGCGCCACTCTGAGCATTTCCAGTATTTCATGAGGTGGACTGACCTTGGCAAGCGAGGCATTTCATGAACCAGCCTTAGCCTATTAAGACGTGCATCAACCGTGGGGATGGCCAAACCCAGGCTGTAGGGGAATGCCCTCTTCTGCTGGAACCACATGCGTCCAGTCGTCCTCACGAAACCAGAGCATACCGCATGCATATAATCTACAACGAACCCAGCTGGATACTTGAAGAAAGCAAGAAAAAAAATAACTGAGGTTCTGGTCATGCCCATTACAGGTTCACCCTGTCGTTCGGCTTCTGAAGCATAGTGCCTCATTGAGGCGTCGGTCCTCAATCGGCCCCTAACGCTTTCAACAGGGTAAACACGAGTGGTACCTTTTCCTTTCGGGACAACCTTCCCTTCCTGCTCACACCAAGCACACCCGTGTGCCCCGTTGTACTGCATCATGCCCATGACCCCACATCGCGCAACGGTGTCCACGACGCATGGTCCTGGAAACACACGGGTGTGCTTCCTTGTGCCATCTGTGGCTGTCCATAAGAAGCCATTGCTGGACAACTTGTTCATTTCATCTACAAATGGCTTTAGAAACACGTCCATTTCTGGCTTTTTTCCGCCGAACCACAACCCAGCAAGCACTATCCGTTTCACCCGTTGCTTCAACTGCAGTTCATTAATTTGGAGCTGGATGGGCCAAATTGAGCATTTTGATGACTCATACAGGGGTACACCATCAGTGTTCCACGACACAGAGATGTCATCTTGACCGAGGCCAAGTTCACTGTACCCTTTACTGTGTTTGATGTCAGACATGTCCATACTGCGCTCTCTCTGAGTGAGCACAATATGCGTGTCTGTATCTTCAAGAATTCGGCGGACCTGCTCCTCTATGTTAAAAACAAGAAAGTACGATCCCTCCTTCTCGAGTTCTTTGACACTGTGTTCTCCATCACAGCCAGGGCAGTGGATGTCTGTTTCTGAGGCTTCTGACTTGCCAAGAAGGCACTTAGTCTTCTTACAGTAAAAAACATGTCTGGTTGCTCCTTTTCCTGCGCAAACTGCTTAAAAAACAGATACTTCGATGAAGGAAATTGTGTGCCATCGGGCAAATGTGCTTGCACGACCTTAAGGAGACTCTCAGTTGCCTCTCTGCTGGAGTGGTGACGGAGGCTATGCGCCATCAGCAGTAGAAGGCTTTCTCCGCGGGTGATTTTGCAGCCTGGGTAGAGGCACTCGTCCTGCAAGGCAAGAATGCAATGCATTAGTACGATTGGGATGGAAGCATGACTGTAGCAGCAGGACAATGACATTACAGCAGACAAATGTGAACGTTAAACACATGTACATAATCAATGGCCTCCCTTAAATTAACTATATTTAGCCAGGCACCAAGACTGTAAGCCTTACACCAAACTGAGCATAGCTTTCGACACTCAGTAGATAATTATGTTGTTCTACCTAAATGCAGCACAAGAGAGGAACCAGCAGCAAAAATTATTCCGACTTGCTTCTGCCTTACGGTAGGGTTGCACTTGATGGAATTCGGTAGGGGTGCTACTAACGGTAGCAGCCACCATTCACACAGTTGTTTGTGTAGGACATATCTTGTGTCCTCAGCATCCTGGCTATTGGTGCCACGAGCTTCAGCAGTTACACAGCAACAGTGTATCACATCTCAATGTATTAGCCTTTTTGTGTACATTACACAATTCTGTGCCCATGCCCGTGATCCATGTGAAGCAGAAAAGCATTGGTACTTGCAGAAAATTGGGGTATGTGGTGGCATTGACAGTTTTGACATGACACCGGACAGATGGATAGATATGATACGAAATTGTTGCTGTGGGCCAAGTTTACCGACATCAAGAATGTCTTTTATACTACCATTCTAATGTGGGGAGACCTGTACGCATACAAAGCACAAAATCGTGATATTGCGACAAGAGGATGGGTGCGAGTACCTTGTGTCAGCAGTCTCTGCATGCAGCCTTTGCAAGGGAATTGGTGACTACATGGGCTTTTCTTGAGCACTGCTTGACAAAAGCAGCAACTGGATCTACCGTGATGTCTAGCCCACCCTAACAGAGTGGCAGCAGACGTATTGCATGAAGGCTGACATCACCTGCAGCTGACAAGGTAGCTTGGAAAAGTTGCTCAACATTATTTATGGGCAATCATTCGGAGTTGCTATATTCGCTCACAAGTTAAGAACAACGAAAGTTGCCTAGTGCCTTATCACTACAGCCCGGAGTCTACTACTATGGCATATAGGGAGGCCTAAAATAAAAGCAGGTGTAGCAATAACGCTAGCAACCACAATGTTCTTGCGAGTGTAAATTATCAAGGCAAATTTGGCAAGAAAGTCAGATGATCTCGTGCAGTACGCATAACCTTCTTTCAAAGGCCCTGCACATTGATTTTCCAAGTTCGTCGCTGCCGTTGCCGTTCTTAACTTGTATCCAACTATAGTGAAATAATGCGAGTCTGACAGGAACGCATCTGTACCATTGCAGCGAACTGAATGTTAAACCTCCAATGCATAATACAAGCACTGAATGAAACAGTGCCGGGTTTAAATCGGGGAACGTGTGCAACCAAAGTAAAACTTGCTAGGTCACTGCACAAATGTGTGGCCAATGACTTCATGCTTGCATAAGAAGCTAGCTCTAGTTCTTGTTTTCTTTTTCTAGGTGCATCATTCCCAGGCATTTTATGACAAGACGCTGTAGCCGTGGCTTTCGCTCCATAAAACGTTTGCTGCAGTGTCCGCTGCAGCTGACCTGTCACAACCACTACCATCTTCGTGATATGGTTTTCTTCAACTTTTTGGATTGGCTGCTTTTTCATTCGGTATCTTCGCTGAGAAGCCTTTTTTTTGTACAGCTGTTGCAGCTGAAACGAATGCAATTAACCACTTCCAAATGCATCATGGGCCACTAAGGCCAGCATCATGCTATTTCCGTCCGCACCAGTGAGGGCGACTGCACAAATAGTGTGTGCCACAGCTGCACCACTCTTTAGCACGGCAGCGGTGCAAACCTCATACATATATATATGTGAGGGCTATATGCGAAGGGAACCCAGCAATTTTTTCTCTTGACTTTCTTATCTTTATTCCTGTGTCACAGAAAGACAATTTAATCTTATTCGGTGCCATAAAACACAATAAGGCTGCCGAAAAAGCACTGTCATCAAAGACTAAATCCCTGATGAGCGTGTGCGTATATGCATCTTGAAATGAAGCTTGATTGAAGTGTTGTGGCGTCTAATTTCTTTAAGTTGATGAGGTAGGTGTTTTTTGAAACCCAGTAAAGTTACAAGACCCCGCTGTGAAAATACTTGTTAATGATCAATGTCCATGAACAGGTGTTTTTACAACTGATAAATTATTTGTCAGCAAAAGAGTACAATCAGCCCGGAGTGCACCTGCGCTTGGTCACACACACTTCAATGTTTACAAATGATGACTAACAGGGAAAAACCTCTGTAAATTAGCCCCAAGGTTTAGTCAGCCGTTACTGAAGAAGCATCACTACTAGCACAATTACAGATATGAGCGATCTCTACACAGTAAAAGGGACCCGTACTCACCATTTTTGTTCTCTCGACGCTGCACGGTTCTTTAATGTCGATGGTTTCTACCTCGCTTGGCTCGTCAGTCGAATCACTGCATATGGAAGAGGCATCGGAGGACGATGCTCCCCAGTTCCTACGGGGAAAGTCCGAGTCCGAGTCAGACTCGTCGCTGCTTGAAGTTTCACCGCAGGCCGACACATCAGAGCCATCACTGTCATCCGAAACACCCTCTTGGTGCAGCACGTCAACTTGCTCGCTTCCACCGGGAGGCACAGGGGAACTATCGTTGCGGTGTTGCTGGTCGCTGACATCGGATAAGTCAACATCCGACTGGCCATCCGTTGACGCATCTGAAGGCAGCGTTTGCGGCGGTTCCGAGGCTTCACCAGCTTCACTCTGTTGCGCGCTACGTTTGTAGCGGTGTTTTGTGCGTGTTGGTACATGAACGCTCACATCCCGGAGGTACTCTTTGTAGCGCTTGCGCGGAGGCATATCGCCAGTCCGCTCACACGTCCGCTGGAGTAAACACGCACTGGTGGCGCAAATAAGATAAAAATTAGCGCTTATTTAAAAGCCTATTTCAATTCGGCCATGCTTCTAAAAAGCGACCATGGAGGAACGAAAGGGTGCTCGCGACCAACATTCATAGATGATTAACATTATGTATATGCGTATGCCCTTTTGCACTGGGGTTGTAGTGGGCGCCCCCTTGTTTGTTATAACTATGCTCGTTCATGTGCAGTGTTACACTGTAAAATGAAGGTTCAAATTAGTTTATTGGGTTAACTTCAATGCACCTGCGAGCCTGAGACAGCCAGAAAGCGGAAGTCCGAACATCCAAGCTGCATATCGTCGGCTGCCTCCACAGCTGAGGCAGCTAAGGACATGTGAGAATAAGAATGAAGTCAGCAGCAATACCGAAAATTACTCTTTGCTCGAAGGTCACATTTTGAGCATTTTGTGGTGTACTTTATTGTTTATTGTTTATTGTTTATTGGGTGGTGCCCACCAACAGCGCTAGGCCTTCTTGGGTGGTGCACACAAAAAGGACAGGGCGACACACAGATAAACAAACGGTAAAACATGGAGACTGGTTATGAAGTGCAGGGATCACAAAGTACATAGTACCACCGCACACGCGCGTGCTCGCAGGCACGCACACGCACTCACACACACGTAAGCACGCACGCATGCGCGCACGCACACACACACACACACACACACACACACACACACACACACACACACACACACACACACACACACACGCACACACACACACACACTCAATTTATACATTTAAGGAATTGAGATTACAGTCAGGTACATTAGCACGCGCTGAGACAGGGCTTGTGACAAGGTATACTACAAAGTACATTGGCATACACGCAAGTTCAGTACAATCCACCGTCGTAACTTACTGGGAAACGTGGATACTGGTAATAAGTACATATAAAGCAAAATTTATATGTATGCACGGCACATACGCTCGTGAGTGCAAACAAAACATACATACACGCATGCCCACGCGGGTGCATGTGAAGGTGAACAAGTGCAGGCAAATGCGCACGTGCATGCATGCACACACACGTGCGGAAACACATACAAAGGTGCACGGGAGTATGTGTACGGCAAACGGTGCAAGTGTAGAAAATGGGAAGGGAAGGGAAAACACGAACACGAGATAACTTCTATACCATACTGAATGGGCAACAGCGGCTTCAAATGCATGCATTTTTCAGGGCGCGTTTAAAAGAGTTAACATTGCCGGAAAAGACGTCCAAAGATGCACGAAAGTCATCATTGTACACACGTTGCACACGGCACACTGGAGACAGCATCTCTGAGGTGGTCACATCGAAGCAAAGGTGGGGGCGGAGAGCTCGAATTGGTGCCCTTAGCCGAACAGAGCTCACTAATTTCGGGCTGTCGAATCTGGAGTGGATACACTTGAACAAAAACACTAAATCGCGGTTTGTGCGTCTAGATTGCAGTTCTTCGAGCTTCAGCCGCTTGATGACATCCTTGTAAGCGTATTTCTCGTGTAGGGTGTAGCGGTGAGAGAAGATGCGCGTGAACCTTTTCTGAACCCTTTCCAAGCGCAAAGACGACGACGCACTCATGCAGTTCCAGACTGCCGATGCAAACTCCAGCTTTGGGAGTACAAGGGCTTTGTACAGAGCAAGGAAACACGAACCTCCTGAGAAGTCCCTTGTTGCACGAGAGATAGCGCCCAAAGTCCGAAGAGATGAGCGTGCGAGGTAGTTTACATGCGGTGTGAATCGTAGTTTCGAATCCATCAGAACGCCCAAATCACGTGTTTCGCTTACTCTTCTTATCGTGAGAGAGTCGAGGTGGTATGGGAAGGTTAAAGGAGAGGTTTTTCGAGTGTATGAAATTGTAACGCTCTTCAATGGATTCAAATCTAAGTAGTTAGTCTTGCACCAGAGGGAGATTGCTTGTACGTCGCGTTGAAGCTGGGCGCATCCGCCTGTGATCCCACTGCGCGATAGAGTTTCATGTCGTCTGCAAACTGCAATAGAGATGAATGCTTTATAATTAACTGCACATCATTCACAAATAAGTTAAACAATAAAGGACCGAGAATAGAGCCCTGGGGAACCCCGGACGGTACAGTGAAGCTGCGAGACTTAGCACCAGCGTACTGAACAAAGTTTGTTCTCTGTTTGAGGTAGGTTGCAAACCACTCGCAGAAAGCAGGAGCCAAGCCATAAGAAGACAGTTTGCGAAGGAGCAAATCATGGTTTACGCGGTAGAAGGCCTTGCTGCAGTCGAAGTAGATGGCATCCATTTGTTGACGTGAAAGTATGTACTTGCTGGCGTCACTCAGAAAGCAGGCAAGGTTTGATTCGACGGACCGGGCAGGTATAAAACCGTGCTGATTACTATGAATGAGGGGCCGGATTTTGGACAAGAGATAACGGTGTACTACTTTTTCGAAAACTTTTGAGAAAGAACAAAGGAGAGATATTGGTCGGTAGTTCCCAGGCACCGACGCATTTCCGGACTTATGGAGAGGAAAAACAACGCCGGGTTTCCAATTTGTCGGAAAGTGCCGCTCTTCAAGCGAGAGACAAAAAATGTGGCAGAGCAACGGCGCGAAAATGGCAGAGCAGCCTTTTACAATGAAGCATGGGATGTTATCATGGCCTGAGGATTTCTTCGAAGGTAGGCTGCGGATAGCAGCCGTGACATCCTCAACGGTTATGTTGGGCGTGTGTATGACATCACCTATCTGTGCGAGCCGAAGCGTGAAGCCGCTGTCGCGTGACGAGGAGTACGCGGACGAGAAGTGTTTTGTGAATATTTCAACAATGCTGGCTGGTTCGGAAACGATGGTGTCGCCATCCTGCAGAGTAATCCGCTCAGGGGCCTTTCTTGTGCGCGTGCTAAAGATCCGCCAGAAGTCGCTCGGGGATCGGGTAAGCGAAGATTCTGTGAAGTCCGAAAAATGTTTTTTGTCGCGAGCGAGCAGCACTTTCACAAGTGAGCGCTGTTCTTTGAAGTTAGTGTCGGCGGACGTGTCGTTTTTAGCTTTCCTTAGTTTGTGGAATCGACGCTTACTGCGCAGCGCGCTGCGGAGTTCTTTGCTGAACCAGAAAGGGAATTGATGAGGGCGCTTAGACTTTTTTGGTATGTGCTCGTCCATTGCTTTTTGGACAATTTTTGTGAGCAGCTGCACCGCTGCGTCTGCATTATGCGATGTGTAGACTGGCTCCCAATTCGTCTCCTGGAGCGTTATGTAGAGGGCATTGTAATCGCCACGGGGAAAATCAAAGAATGGGGTCTCCATGCGCCGCTCATAGGCAACCGGTAGTAAAGCCGTGACAGTGAATGGTTCATGCCACGGGTCGACCGGAACAAGGGCTTCTCGAGCGTGTTTAAGGTCTAGGGAGGTCAAGTTGGAGAAGACGATGTCAAGGACATTTCCTGCGGGGTTAGGAGGAAGTGCAGCATATGCCAATCCAGCGAATGAGAAAAAGTTAAACAAGTGAGCGGATTTGGTAGAATTGCCAACATTTTCCCCGGGATTCCACCACTGGCCGGGCACGTTGAAATCACCGAATAAAAGAATGTTGTACTTTCCAGGGTCTATACTTTCTGAGAGGTGCTGAAAAACGGACGCGAATGCGGGGAAGTCTAGAGTTGGATGCATATAATACACGCCAATGAGCAGGTTTTTTCCGCGGTTTGTCTTTGTTTCGACCCAAACGCATTCATTTCCCAATTCGAGATCAGCTCGGCGAAACGCAACCATGGACTTTCGCAGGGCGATTAAAGCTCCTCCGCCGTACTTTTGACCGGTGCGTTCGTAGTGTCTGTCATGGCGAAAGACAGCGTACTCGTCCGGGAAGTAATCTGTAGAAGCAATTTGGTCTGAGAGCCACGTCTCAGTAATGCAGTATACGTCGTGATCGAAAAGAACCACATTATCAAAGAACTGTTGCGCTTTTGTCCGTAGGCCTCGTGTGTTTTGGTAGTAAAAAGAAATACTCATGGGGCGTTTACTTCGGAGGGCTTCAGCGCACGGTCTTCCCGCAGGGTGCCATCAAATTGTCGGAATAAGCACCCGCTCGGCCACACTGACGACTTATTCACAAGATCAAAACACGCATCGCTTACCGCAACATGAAAGGAGGCGTAGCTCGGGTGCTTGGTTTTTAGACGCGTGCAAACGACGCTGCCATCTTTACAAACATCCGTGACGAGTTTCAGCACGGTTGGAACTGAGGTGTCGGGGTGAAGACGCAGAAAACAGCAATGCCTCTGTTATTTGCAACCTAATAAAAACCTGTTTTAGTCTATTGGTGCAGACAGAGCCGTTCTAGGCTCTTTAAAGGCAAAAGCCTAAGTTCTCGATGTTTCATGATGTACACAAAGGCGTACAGTCGATCGGAGCGCGAGTCGGGGAACGAGCACTGGAACAGGGAAAATAACAGCAAGCAGCACTGGACGAAGGATAAGAGAAAGGGCGACAGGCTGTGGAACGCAAGCCTGGAGCTTTATTCCACATTGCTCATATGGTGGCGACGCGCCAGGTCTCAGCCGGAAGACCATGAAAGTATGCCATGTCGGAAGAGTAGCTCGAAATGCTGCTTGACGCTGGAGGAAGCCGGACTTTGAAGCTGCGGCAGCGGCCCGACGGAAGAAACAAGAAAGTATCTTCTAGCAGCAGCTAGACAGCTAAATCACCATGGAAGCTTGCGCCTTCAGTTTCTTAGAAAGTTCTAAGCACGCCTCGTAATTTTTTGCTCGAGAAAAAACGGTTCCGTCAAGCTTTCTTTCGCAAAAATAAACTAGTTTTCAATAAGATTGATAAATGAAAAATACGAGAGGAAGCATACGCAGCTCGATCAACGTGCACGTCACCCGATCAGCTGGTCATCTGCACAGAACAACAAAAGATTCGTCGAATGTGGTTTTTTACTGTTCATATATGTATCTGAACCCTGGATGTTCCACAAGAGTAGTTTAAGAGCTGCGCTTCTGGCCGTTTTAACATCTCGCAAACTATACCAAGGAGCAAATTCCATTCACTGACTGTGTACTACACGCCGTAACCAATATGGTTCGACGAAATTGATATCCAGAAAATTTGAAATGTCGCCAGTTCAGGCTGGCACGTTGAAAGAATCCACACCTGGAGCGCGGCATTATCCTAAAATCATGTTGAAATGTGAACACAGGTTGCTTTTTTGAACCCTGAGTAAAACTACGGGCTGGTCGCAAGGCCTCGCCAGACGAGTTTACCAGTGGGCCGGGTTTGGGGACCTCTGGTCTACGGTATCAGAGCTTAGTTCAGTGCAGATGTGTGACCGTTCGAGTACTCTTCCACAAAACCGATTAAACAGGCAAACGCCAGTTTCCCGAGAGCATCTGCGGTGTCCAGGCCTTATTTGGCCTAACCACTGTAAACACAATACCAACATTTTATTTTACGTATTCAACATTTACAATGAAAACATTTGCTATTTTATTGGCCCGCTGTCGCTGCCAGAGTTATTTTGTACGACTGAATATTTGGAATTGAGTTCACGAAGACTGTGATTTTCTTTTTTTTGGTAATCGGCATCGCCATGACATCACCGCTAACACCGATACATACACACGGGAGATTCCCGCGATTCCCGCCTGTTTTCCGAAGCCTAGTGGCCTAATCATGTCTGAGTCAAGGGACCATGTGTTGGTGAAGTGGAAGGACGACGACAAGTGGGATGTATACCCCATTCGAAACATCCAATCAGTGGAAAAACAATGTATGACTGCGGACGACCCGCGAGTTATCAAGGAGATGGCCTGGGAAACGGTGGAAGTGATGTGGAAAGACGGCGAATTCGCCCCAGCATACATCCTCGCGACAGGTAAGAACGTGAATTTGTTCACTATTTCCTTACATGGTGTGTAAAATACTACGTCTTATTCGCGACACCGCGCTTTTATTTTACCCAGTGGAAATAAAAGTTTGAAACAGTGAAACCGCCGTAAATATCTGTGACCGCTCTAGTTCAGTTCACCCACGTTTGTTAATGCAGTTTTGTTCTGTAGCATCACACTTACCTTTTTACGCTTAGGGAAGTATACAAGTATTCGATGAAAGAAAGGTGTCTTGGTTGAAATGTACAGCCGGCGAATTTTTTAATAACATCGCGGGAGCGTCGGCTGGCGGGTGGGTAGAAGGCGAAACGAGGGGAGGTAGTTCGCGTGCAGAGAACGATCCTGCCAGTGCAACCGTCGCCTGCTGGGCTGTTCCCGCAAAGCATGACGCAACCAGCTTCCGCTCGTTCTATCTTCATTCTCTTGAACAAGGCGCACGCGGAATCGCTCTCAATTTGCGGCGCGCTGTCAATGGTGCCAGTCCCTGGCGTCGCTGCCGCTTGCATCTAGGTTGCTTCTGTCCAGCGAAAAGCGAGTGACAGCGACGGAGGGGCCCGGCAGTAGCGTACTACGCAGTGTAAACTGTTGAGTTGCGCTTGTCGAGTCGCTCACAAAAATTGCACCATGTGATTGGATACCCATAGGTGATGAAATGCAATTCAACTAGGTAGAATTGCCTACAGTACAGAGTTCATAACTGTTAACAACGCACGAACGCGTGGCCTTCTGTACAGTCACCCAAAATCTATAACTAGCATGCGCGAGCGACCACTTTTCCGTGTGTGAGCTTCATATGACGGGGCCAAGTTAAAAATAGGTTGAGGTTAAGCGTATTCCCAGGAAGCGTGCTCAGGTGCGATCATTGTCTGCTAGGCTGTTATTTCTTAAGAGCATGTCCCCATGCAAGCACGCTGCAAATGAAGAGGCAGCGGGAGTGAGCGAATGGTTTTGCTTCTAATTTATTTTCCAGAAACCAGCGTTGCAGCACACGAAGTTGATAACTGACCTTTTTACAGATGAAAAAAGTGTACGTCAGGAAGCAGAAAATGAATACTCTATATTCTTCGGCTTGGGCCGGGTTCAGACTGTTGCCGCAACTGTCTTAACTTTAAAGAATGAAGTCATTTCACGTCTCAGCCAACCGAACTGCGTGACATGCCGATCATGATACGGCTTTTTCATCGGTAGCCTGAACATAGCCTTACTTCATAATTGGAGTGTTCGGCACATATTTGGATATTTTTCGCTCGATTTGCTGCTGCAAAGCTGATCTTCAGGACATAAACTATGAGCAAAACAATTCGCTTACTCGCGCTGCTTGTCATTTTTAGTGGTGATGTTCTGAGAAGGAACACCTTAGCATGCGCTTAGCCTCAACCTCTTCAACTTGGCCCCGTCATATGGTGCTCATGCACAGAAAAGTTGTCGCTCGCGCATGCTAGGTGAATATTTGGGTGACTGCACATGCAGCACAGCCTGCTTATAGCCACCAGTATGACCAACGGGAGTAGTGGGCGGCACTGTGGCAGCTAGGTTTGTGAAAGGTATTGCCGATGCTTTCGTGTTTTGAGGGGCAAGGTTCGACATAAACCAGAAACAGTCATTCATTCGCCACAACAGTGGCCAATGCCTATTTTGGAACTTATCTTTGGCTGATAACCAGTGATATCTTGATCTCACTTTTGTGTGGCGTTTGGCACATACGTTTTTTACCAGCACCGTGGAGTTTCAGCATGCATACGGCAGAATGCAAAGGAGCGAGAACTCGCGTGTGACCCAACACTTTCTGCATAATTTTTTTAGCGCAATCACCTAACAACTATTATTTTAGGTGCTAGCTTCTTTTATTTTCATGCCCCGAAACACAACCAGATGCAAACTGCCTGGCTGCCGCAGTGCTATCCCCTAACCTCGCAGGTAACACCAGTGGCTATCAGCAAGCTGCGCTGAATGCATCTATGGTCATGCATCTGTGCATTTTTGTTGAAGGTTTTGATATCTGTACTTAAAGAAAAAAACCCATAATCTCAGGTAAGCCTGTCTTGAAAAAAAGTTACCTTGAGTCAATTTTGTTTTGGCAGAAACTGCTGTAACTGAAGATTTTACTCTCAGCCAAAAAAAAATAGAACAATGTTGTCGCACAACTTTTCAGGCACAGCAGCAGCCATGGAGCGTAAACGGAGGAGGGTGGCGATGGCCTCGCCACCAGAAACAACAGCTCCAAAGGTAAGACTTGCTAGATGTCTGGAGAACCAAAGTTATTTTGGGTTAGGGTTAGCTGCCTTGGTCAAATGCATATTGCTTGTGAAATTCAATTTTTAATGATGATAGTCTTTCTTGGACCAATCAAATGCAAAAATTGTGTCTGTGTGCCATGCAGTCATGGGCACGTTACTGGCAAAAAGTAAGTGTTACAGTTACCTGAACCAAAAAAGTAATCCTGTTACAGTTACAGTTAAAGTTTCCAAAAGTAACTTGTTACAGTTACACTTATTGTGAAAAAGTAATGTCGTTACTTTTCCGTTACTGCGTATAACCCTAAGTATGTGGGTAGTTAAAATTGCACGGTGTAAAATCCCCGATGAACCCGCCGCGGTGGCTCAGTTGCTAAGGCGTTGCCCTGCTGAGCATGAGGTCACGGGTTCGATTCCCGGCCGCGGCGGCCGCTTTTCTGATGGAGGCGAAAAGCAAAAACGCCCGTGTGTACGAGATTTCGGTGCACGTTAAAGGTCCCAGGTGGTCAAAATTATTCCGGAGCCCTCCACTACGGCGCGCCTCATCGCCTCAATCAAAATCCCCGACGAAGGGAACCTAAAAGGGGGCACACTCAAGCCCAACACCAACCATCATTGTGCACACCTTATTTTGTGGCACCAACTGTTTTGTTGATGCACGTCTCAAAGAATTTATTTGCAAAACTCTTTGTAGCTTAGGTTGAGTTGTTTCTCAAAGTTAGCATCCGAGAGGTTCTCTCTTTTCGGGGATCCAATTTTCAGTTTCTTTCTTTTTCTTGTTTCTGCTGCACTCAAGACGAATGGAAAGTTTAAAAAAGCACTTTTAAGACCTACGTCCGACCTCGATTTTTTGAAGGGAAGATAATCGTCTTGGCAAGTGTGTTGTGGAAAGATGAAAGATAGTCAGGATGTGGGAAAGAAGAAAGTCTGAATAAATTTAAAGCACGAACTGTACGTCGGCCTTTAACGAGTGCTAAACTGTACTCACTTGTTTTTTCAGCGTACTCACTCAACTTTACTCACTTGTTTTTTCAGCGGAAGTGCTAAACTGGTTTAACTGGTGGAAAATTTTTATATAAAAAAACGCAAGTAACTGTATCGGTTATTTCCTGTTACAGTTACTGCGTAGAAAGTAACAGTGTTAGAGTTACAAGTTCCTCTATTTCGGAAGTAACTTGTTACAGTTACAAGTTACCGCAAAAAGTAACTATAGTTCATATCACAAGCTAGCTGCAGCAGCACTGTGGAGGCTACATTGTTGTCCCCCTCAGGGTGCCTAACTCACCGCGAAGGAAGCGACAAAAGGCGCCGGGGCCTTGCGGTGCCAGTTACCGAGAGGGGAGAAGGGAATGTCCTTTCAGGACCCCCTTCACGGCGAGTTAGGCGCCCTCCGTGGGCGCACTATTGATAACAATGTAGCCTCCACGGTGCTGCAGCTAGCTTGTGATATGAACTATAGTTACCGGTAATGCGTTAGTAGTAACTAGTTACTGCCGAAGACTGGTCCCATGGTTCAGCCGCTTGGCCAAAAGTTAAAATTAATTCTCGAGTAGGCAAAACATTTTCAATCTAATAAATCTAGGACGATGCACCATATTTCTCAACACTGTTCAGCAAAAGGATAATATTAAGCTTAATTGAGGGAGAACATCAGTTGCATTACGAATGTTTGCAGCATTATTTTAATTACCAGTAGATGTGGGCTCTATTTTTACGAGAGCAAATTTTAAAAATGTGCTGAAAAAAATGCTTTTACCACAAATCACAAATATGACCCGGATCTTGCAGTTGTGGCTCTAGTGCTAAGTCCCAACAGATGGCGCAGCAGTATGAACGCGCAAAATGGAACTGTGCAAACCTCCCATGTGTCAACTGGGACAGGAGGGGAACAAGGGCAGATGAGACAGCAAAGGCATTGTCTTGGCAGGGGCGGCAGAAGTCTCGTATTTTGTTGAAATTCGCAGATACACAAGCAGATGTGTGGACTTTTTTTTTGTTCTTGGCAACTGTGCTCACTTGTTTTTTTTCAGCGGTAGTGCAGCTGCGGCAAAGAGGGTGAGCTGGAGGCCGCACAGGAAAAAATTTCATCCCTGGAGCAGGAGCTCGAAGCGGCGAAGGGGAAGGTGAAGCGGCATAAGGAGGAAAGGGATGAGGCCAGAGCTTTGGTTGGTACGTAAAATTCAGATTTCTTTCTGATTGTAGTGCAGTTTTGATATATTGACATCAAAATTATGTAACTTAAATTAACAGTGGCAAATTTTTGATTACAGTTTCATGGCACTGTAGCTGCAGCTTTAGAGGTGCTGAGTGAAAGACTTCATTGTTTGGAATGAAAAACAGTATAAAAAGTATTACATCATAGTGCCTGCCGCATGCATTGTAGAAAGGGGCAAAATCACTTCTGAGAGATGCACTTGCCATCCACAGTAAGAAGAGAGAACCACGCTTGCATATGTCCTCCTTGCGGTGACCCTTGGCAGCACTTTAAAAGGGCCATTAAGATAAAATGCAACTTCAGTATGTCCGAAAGATTGCCACTTTAGAATAACACTGACACCACTTTCAACGCAGACTTCACTCAAATAAGCTGAATGATGAGGAAAACAGAGAATGGCCATGTGACACCCTAGCTGCTTTTCCCACACTAGAACCTATGGTGTATTATGCACAGTCATGCAATTGGCTGAGGTCAGCAAAAGCAAACAAAAGTTAGGCAGGACTTATGAGCTTGCCGAATGAGCTATTTGCGCTTAAATGCAGGGCACATTCTTTTTAAAGATAATAGTGTTTCTTGGGCTACTTAAACCCAGAAATTTCGGTCTGTCTGTATGTCTGTGTCTGTCTGTCTGTCTGTCCGTGACTCGATTCAGCCACCCGGCCAATGTAACACAATGTTTGCGCAATAGTCTTATATAGTCACAGCTAAATGTGGCCGTCTAAAGTTCGGTTTAATGTTCATACTTGTCAAGATTGTTGAAGAACAACAAGACATTGTGCAAATATAAGACAACAAATTAATGCAGAAGTGATATTTGCAGCGTTCCTTTGTACAAAATCATACATGTTTGATTTGTGCGAGATAAAATACTTCATAAACTAACAAAAAAATTTTCACTCCGCCATCGCCTGCTGTCGCCCATGCCACTATAGCTTCTGGCGGCATTTTAAGAAATAAAATGGCAACAGTTGCGAAAGGTTCCACTAGATAGGTTCCACGTTCTGCTTGGAACTCACGTGGACAAGGGAAACGCGGTACTATAAACATTGAAGTAGGGTGCCTCAATTCACGCGCGTCTCCATCGTACGGCAGCGCTGGCATCGAGGCACCCGGCCTACAGCAGAGAAACGCGGTAAATTTAAATAGGCTTGAGCAAGCCTTTACGTGTTTCCCTTGGGAGAAGCGCGACGTGAAAGGAACATGAGATGTGAGCTGGAAAGCGAAGGGAGGCATTTACTTGGCAAATGTCGACAAAGACTATCGTCTTTTGTCGACATTTGCAACGAAAGGAGCAGATACGCGGCCATTTTTATAGCAGTAAGAATGGTGCAGTAAACAGTGTGTACTGTGAGCACCGTCCTTATTATAGCTGTACAGCAGTCTGGGACTTCGGGGTTGTCTCACGCGACACTGGCCAACTAGCATCAGCGACTTTGTCTTACGTGACCGTTTCCAGAGCGTACCCGATGTTTCATGAAACAATTACTTTCGCCCATAACAAAAAAGGGCCTGGTGCAAATATGGTCAGAGCCAAAGCTAGGGCAAACAGGGATGCTAAATGAAGCCACAAAATGGGCTTTTCCCCCATATTTGGAGCTTTCCTCACTCATGCCTTTATCATAAAAAGCGTGTTCGCACCAGGCCAAGGGTCTGTTCATTCTGGCCTGTGTCCACTGCCCGCAAGCAGTCGGTGCTTTTGGCAACAGCATGCCGAGAACTTGCTAGCGCGCCAGTGTCAGCCTGCGCGCGTTCTGTGAACTAGTTCGTGGAGCAATGAATGTTGCGGCCCAAAAAAAGATGAACTCAGTATAGAAAACATCGGCAGAAAACATAAAAGTCAACTTATAAAAAAAAGCATGTTCCTGCGGGGATTCGAACTCGTGACTTGCAAAACACTTGCGTTGACATACCTAGCGCTCCAGACCACTCGGCCACGGGCGAGCGCTGCCGATTTTCTAAATATAAGGTATATAATTTATAACCAGTTTACACTTTTATTTAGTTTTAGCATTTCAAGCTGCGTAGGTGACTATTTGTTGTATTGCGCTCGTGCAGTAAGCGTCCCCCGAGTTTCCACAATATCTCACGTCTAGCAGTTGCATTTCTTAGACAGAAAAGCGTTCGCAGATGCGTAGTCGTGCTGCTGACCGCTGTGCTTGTTCGCCCAGCGCAAAAACGTGCTTCCCGCACCTTAGTTCTACGCTGTACGGTAAAAATATCAGTTGATTTTATTTCCCTAGTACCTATATTGACTTCGCTCACTCTTCTCCTCCCTTCAAGAGGCCTGATATTTTCCTACTGGCATACCAGTCTTCAGCGAAGCGTCGCATGTGCGCTTGTGTGAAGCGACCTTGACTTGAAGCTAGATACAGTGTACAAACTAACGAAGTAAAGAAAGGCACATTCCTCCATTCACAATTGTGTCCTGGCTTCGTTTCAACTGAGCGAACCAATTGCGACGACCCGCCGGCGGACTAAACGCTGGGCTGACCTACTCGGTCGGAAGGTTGGCGAGCCATGCAGTAGCGCACCCAATTGCCAGCTCATCTCCTGCTGACGTCACACGAAAACGCCACAGAAAATGGGCGAGCGTGCAGAGAGGAGGACAGAATTTTCGAATGGATTTGTCTACTAAATAAATTCGCGTAAACGCGCTCAGAGTAGTCGAAATAGGGCCTAGGAACTCCGGACTACAATTTCCGCTCGTAATCCCGCAGTGTTTACAAATCACTTCAGTGTCCCTTAAAGCATTCTTTATTTACCATCATATGAAAACATTCCACTTAAAAACACAGACGGTTGTTGGTTTCAAAGGTGCCTCTTTTTTTGTTTGAATGTACTGCTGCTGAGTGGTTTTTGAAAGCTGCAGTTGTAACTCTAAACATAAGTTGTTGTTTTGAAGGAATGTGTTTTCTGTTTCTTGGATTTTGAAAGGAGAGATGCGGTAGCAGCAGAAGGCTGGCTGATTGTGTGCTGCAACGTCACAAGAACGCAGGCTTTTTTTTTTTCTCACTGCCTCGTTCACTGGTGATGTGAAAGTGATTGCTTATCGGCACAATAGTTTGGCAGAGATTACCCATGGTGTGTTGGCTCACCATCTCCAGAACTGTTAAAAGGGAAACAGCAACTGCCAATGGTCTTAGTTTTCTGGTAGAGACAAGTTCTGGCATGGTAGTTAGCCACATCCAGAGGTGTGCGAAGGGAAAGGGCAGTCAAGGCTATGCAGGAATTAAAACAAAATCTGTTACTTAAAGGTCGCCTTCCTTTTATTTTTTTTTCTGTGGCCCTGAGCATGTTCACAGCAAAGTTAGACTAGACTCCTGTCTGCTTTTTTTTTTTCCTGACCCTGAAACATTGTGCCTGCCCCTGTGGTAGATCAGCATGCCCCCTCCCCCCAAACACTCTGCAGCTGCTATTGTGTTCCTGACAACCACATAAAGTGGTAGGCATTTGTAGTTCTGTGAGAAGCAAACCGATTTCCATGAAAACCTGCATTATATCTTGTTCCGCAGTGTAAGAAGCTGTAATAATGGTGCATATTGAAGCCGTGCCCGTGCACACTGTTTAAATTGCTGCAAAAAATACCCTCTCACAGCATCTGGCCGAGCCCAGCTGTCTTATCTAAATAAGGCATTTCGTTGTAACCTGCAGTCCAAAGGGAGTGCTGTACATGAATCATTATTAGTGTCAAAATGAAATTAACTAGTAGCAATGGGAAGAGTTTGCTGGTGTCAGTAGGCATGAATAGTGCCATTTTCTCAATCTGTGTTCGGACTTATTTTGTCTGCAGTAGTGCCGCTCATTCTTAGAAATATACATTTAGCTGCTGTGTGGTGTGGGAAATGTTCAGTTGTGATCACCTGACTACTATCTAGCTGGGGAATCGAACTGCTAGGACCATTAATGTGTGCACTTGAATGCTACTGATACCAGTTGGGTTTAAAGCTGGTGAAATGAAATAGAAGAGGGTGTCGCAATAAGCAGATTATTAAGTCTACCGATGCTGGTGAGAGAAATTCTCCTAAGCAGGATAAAATGGAAGGTGTACCATAGTGCAAGCTTCAACGTGGCAGTAGCAAGATGTGGCCGTCTATGCCAGTATACCACAGATATAAGGAGGGGAAGGACGCAGCCAAACGAGTGAATTGATGAGCAGTGAAATTCACCCTTGTCAACTCTCCCGTTACGTGGTGACAGGAATGAGCAGTGTCCAATGTGTAGGACACGGAACAAAGCCAGTTGAGAGCGTTAAGGTGGATCGCTAAGCAAAGCGTCTCAACTGGGAAGAGAGCAAGTCACTTTGGCAGTGTGAGGCAGAAGCAATGCATCTCAGGCATTGAACTGGGCATTCTCACTTTCGCATTTCCGACCCATATGAAATGCTTGCGGTTCTGGGACTTTGTACAAAGTGGCTAATGGCTTTACAAGATTGCAAAGTTATAAAAGCCGTCAGTCAATGCAAGCCAGGTTTTAAGCAGCGGAAATGGGGGGCTGGGCCAAGGCACTGCTACATATATATATATATATATATATATATATATATATATATATATATATATATTTGTATAGCTGGATGGATCAGTATTTGAAGGTAAAGCAAGGTTAATGTTCAATAATATTTTGTCAAATTTCTGTAGTACGGTGCGTAATGAGTAAGGCTGGTTTAAAGAATTAGTTTTTCTGTACGATGAAACATTTGGTGTCTCATCTAACCTTTTTTCTCATTTCAGCATACTGCCTGCAGGGGCAGCATAAATGTATGCAGTTGTGTTCATACACTTTTATGTTTGATATTCTCATTTATGTTCCTATGTGCAGACGTCAAGAAGCTGGTGAAGAAGTTGACCAAAGCTGCCGATTCGAAGCCATCAGCAGTAGCAGCTGCTCCCGTGGAAAAGGTTAACTCACTTGTTTTATTAGCTCGCTGGTTTCTAAGTCTACTTGTTTGGTGAAAATGTCTCTGCATGTTTTGTACGGTTAGTGGAACTAAATTACATGAAATGTGACGCCGTTAACTGTTTATGTTAAATAAGGCGTAACAAGCACGTGAAACGCATATACAGTCTATGCCGATTACAACAGACCCTCTTAATCCAGAAAAAATGTTTGCTGTATCCGAAGTGCGCAGTATTTGAACAGGGGTGGGGGTGGAAGGGGTGTATGAGTGCAGAGTAGGAACTTTGGCCAGTATTGCATATAAATGCTACTGACAGTTCTTTCTGCACACCTGCAGCATCTTTGCACAGTATTCACGCAGGAGAAAGAAATCGCCTAAAGCGGTTTCAAAGCTTAGCACAGGCACTTAGAAGAGGCCTAGCACATGCGGTCGAGTGCGTAGAGACGCACGCTGAGCTGAGCAACCGAGGCAAGAATGTAGCTAGGAGCAATTACTAACCAGCTATAAACATCAGTCATGGACAGCAGAATTAGCCAAGCTTTTTTGAAACAGTTTGTGACTTGGCAAGATTACCCGAAACCATTCGTCAAACAATTCGGATCGCTACCTGACATTGCCCCCAAGGACGCTTCTGCATTTTTAATTACCTTTGTCTGATCAGTAATACCCTAGTTACACGGCGGAAGTAACCGTAGTTAAGAAACCGTGGTTACGTAACTTTAACCGTGGTCATCACAAACTGCGGTTTTGGCTGTTACACACGGAATTCCAAGTGTGGTGACCGCGGTCACTTGGTTGTGAGCGTAACAAAATAGATGACCACACTTTTAACTTTCAAAGCAGTCGCTTCAGACCCAAACGCAACGCAGTCGCGCGCGGCGAGGAGGGGGCTTCCTCAACAGCTCGCAACCGGCTTGGTTTGCTCAGGTCTGCTCGGTGTTGGGAACTTTAGGCTTAGCATCGCGGTGGATATTTGACCGCCGCTATCTCTACAACTGCGAATTACAATCCGTAGCACAATTTTTCACCGCACTAACATCCATTTTCTTGCATGTGGAAGTTCTTTTCCGCGATCACATTGATTTCAAAGAAGTGCTGAAAGCTGTTGCTGCCGTGGTCTGGGCCGGTTCGAGCCACTTGCAGTGCCGTACGGGCAGGCGCGCCGGTGTGTTCGCAGGCATGGCCGACAGGCGCGCCGATCGTTTCCGAGTGCTGAAAACGCTTTGTGATTGCCTGGTTTATCCTTTTCTTGGGGAGAGGGGGGGGGGGGGCGATTGGGAATTTACAAATTTAGCACGGCTTTTGTCATAGTTGATCGGGTGGGTCGGGAAACGAGCTGCTGCTGACGGGCAGTTGCGCTGCTTGCGAGAGTGACGCAAAGAACGCTAGCACCTCTTGGGGGCAGCTTTGGGGCGCCCACTATTTGAGGACCTGCGTCTCCTCCAAACGTAAGGTGATTTTTTTTTCGTCTTTGCTTATGCGTCGCCACTTGCGCGATTTTGAGAATTGCGGCTGCGGGAACTGCGGTTAGTGTGACTGAACTGAGGAGGCCAAGCTTATTTTGCGTTAACCATGGTTAGCGGGGTAACCACAGTTTTGCCTAACCGTGGTTCGCTTAGCCGTGGTTAAGTGCGCCCGTGTAACTAGGGTATAAAACAGCTGATACTAAACTGTTTCACTCAATGTGAAGGCTGTCAGAAGTGCAGAGCAGTGATTTGCCATAATGGGCTGTAGTGCCGTTATCTGCTCACTGCTACCCCCTTCCCTTCATGCTCTTCGCCGCCCTGTCTCACTCCTGTCTTGATAAATGGAACGGAGGTTTGTCAAGTGCAATTCAAATTTCCTGCGTTTGCTGTGCTTGCGTGCCCCCTGCCTGAAACTGCGGCAGCGGGAGTTCTGTTCTTTTTGTGCTCTTTTCCTCCCTCATGGGCCGGCGTTGCACCGCCACTATTTTTCACTTACTATTGTAAAAACCAATCCAACGAGCGTTCCTAACTAAATGAATGCGGGCGCTGCTGGTTAATTACGTGTACTTTGCCTCAAATGTACCTGCAGTTTTCTTTGTGCTAAACAATGGGGAGATGTATTTCATGAGTTTTGAACGGTTAGGACTGTATAAACCGCTTGGTTTTCGAAGCCTCTGTGGGACTCCGCTACAATGGTACGCAGTGGGGCTCAACTTAGGTCCACCGAGCGAGATACAACGAAAAGGCGAGCCCCTAAAGGGCTCTGCACTTGATAATCTGATGAAGGACAGCTGTGAAATTTATAGTTTGACCAGGTGACATGATGAAAAGGAATGTGCTAACAAGGACGGGATGGAAGACACTCCGCACGGCCAGCGGCAGATTGCACCCAATAGATGGGAACCATATCCCTGCTTGAGGCAATACCACTTTTTCATCTAATGGAACGTGAATGATGCATGCGAGGGAATTATAAATGCCAAACTCACTGAACCCGAGTTTTTTATTACATTAAGACAACTGGCGAAGGCAGAGTCGACCTCCTGGTGTGCCACTTAGTGTATTTGAAGGCCTTGTGCTTTAATGCCACCCGGGTCACGTTTTTCATGTGTCTTTCATCTTGATGGTCGAGTGGACTGTCCGCTTGGACAGGCCCATACTTCTGGTGACGCTGGACTGTTTGTCGCTTTGTTTGACAGCAAAAATTACGCTTTGTTTATTCGACGCTGCAATCAGCTACTCGGCCACAGGTCGCAAAAAAGAAAGGGCCCCTGGCGCTGGCTTGGCTTAGCTGCGCCAACGACCTAGTGCCAGACATAGCAGTTTTCCCGAAAAAAAAAGCATATTGGATGCTTGCACTGCAGAAGTCTGCTATTAACATTCAGTCAAAGCAATTTCCATCGGGAATTTAGTCTGTTGTCGCTGATAGTCTGCTATAGCAAGGTCCGGTGCGAGGGGAGTGGATTCCACTTTAAATGCATGGGTGTTTTGACGACAATCATTATTTGTGTTTGAAAATCGCAAAAAATTTCAGTTTTCAAAAAAGGTGGCCTTTCAGTTTAATTTTTCTTTTTTTTTCTTCAGTGCAGCTGGGGAAGACTGCAAATGAACTTGTACCCCTGTCACATGGCAAATCAATTTCCTTCAAAGCAAATTACATTAGCTGTAATAACATTACATTTGGCTGTGTGGGTCTACATGGCAAGACAAATGTCATTTGATAATGATAACAGTGATGGATAACGAAGTTGCGGAATTGCAAGATCGAAATTTAAGTGTATTTATAGCCTTTTTATACACTTAAAGGGCTGGTGAGAGCTTTTCAAAAAAATTTTGTTGGGGTTATTACATTATGGTTTTCTTGACGCTGAATATGAAAAAGATGTTTATTTTATGTGTAAATACACCCAAACCATCTTTTTTCGTCAAAACAAGCGACCCCTGCCCGCGGGCGCGGTGAGAGCTCTGGCTGCCTTTCGCGATTGGATGGCGGCAGATGACGCCATATTCAGAAGTGCTGGCGCTGCGGTGACCGCTCGGCCTGAAGATCTCATTCTGTTCCCATTCAGATACGGGCCAGAAGGTCCTCTGGTGAATGGATGGCTCATACAATCTTTCCTTAGAATAGGAGAGCCTGAGGGAAGTATAAACGCAGCATGTTCGCTCGCGGTGAGCTTTAGAAAGGGGTTCACCCCCGACGACTCATGGCCGATTTGTTTCTCGGGTGCAGGGAGGTTGTGCAGATATTGGTTCGCCGCTTTCACTTCACATCGCTAGTCACGATTCCTAGCACAATGTTTCTACCCACCATCATCCCCATCCTCGAATGTGGAACTTTGTTTTTACATTCGGACAGGCGGCAACAAGCTCTGTGCAGCAGCCTGCGATGCACACAGGCAGCGCGGCCGTCGCGTCGCGCAGTGGTGCTAGTGCCGGGTCACTGCTCGGCTGGTCAGCAGAACGTGGCATTGCTACACATACGCAGGTTTTAGAATAGGGGAGCCGAACGTTGGTCGGCCCCCAAAAGGTAGAGGAACCCAAGTGCAGCACGCTGGCCCCCGGCGAGCTTTAGAACGCCTTCCTCAACAGCTCCAGCCGGCTCAGGTGCACGGATCGCCGCTGATGTTGGGAACTTTATGCTTAGCACCAAGGGAGATAGTTGGTCGCCACTCTAAGTGGCTGGGGTGTAATTTAGCATTAAGCACTCGTCTCTTTATTGAACAAAGTGAAGCATGTTGAACATGCATACATCTCCATGCTTAAATGTGTTTTTAGACGAATTACCAGTTACTCTGGATTTTACGATTGTGATTCGCCTTTGATGCAGTTAGACTGAGTGTTGCATTTGGGGAAGCTTATGTTTGTTGTGATTTCATTGAGCTCACTCTTGGGTCTTCCCTGAAATGTATTTCGAGCATATTGAAACAGTGTTACTGAAATGAATGCTAACCGCTATTTTTTTGGGCAGGTGGACATTGGCAACAATGTCCTTGTTGACACCCAGCTTCTGGCCCGTCTGAAGCTGAGCGCAGGAAAGCAGCCAACCAAGTTTGCCCGCAATTTACTGCGGGCTGTCTTCACACCAGAAGAACTGGCCGTGAGTTCCTTGTATGGGAAACCATGCAACGTGAAGAAAGACGTGCCAGCGAAGAGGGCGCTGGACAGCGCAAGGCTGGATGCTGTGGTTTGTAAATATATAATGCCACTTTTTTTGGACGGGTACGGTGCAAAACAGGGACAGCCATGGAGAAAGACAGCAAAGTGTCGATTAAAAACCAAACGTATACAGTTGCACTGCATTAGTACATGTTTGTTTACGACATGAAGCACCCACGCTGGCATTTGGCAGTAACTAATTACAGTAGTACTATATTAGGTGCAGAATTTCTTTTTGTGGTAGGTTTTGCTTACTCCTGAACTTTTGCCTTTAAATGCTTTTCGGCTCCTTAACGTGTTTTAAAAACCAAACTTGTGCCAAAAGGACACCTTTTTGCAAATTTATCGGCCCAAAAATTAAGCACTACGTAAGGTAGCTACCAAACTACCTTAAGTGTGCCTTTTCCTGATGAACATTGCAGACAACGATGGTAGTTTCGCTTAGGATGCAAATTTCGCATGTTGTTCGCGAAAAATTAAAAATGAACAGCTGTGAAGATTGAACGGCTTCCTGCACTCAAAAACAAGTTGCACGCACGCTGGCCATCCTGACAGCTGTGTACACATGTACACACATACACGACACCATACACATGCCACCCCAGCCGGCGCTGGATGTGACCAGCACTGACACCATGGCGCTGCCTGCGCTCATGAAACGATGCAGGCAAGGGCGGCTACAGTTTGTCACTGCTTGTCAGAATGGAGCCAATCACGGAGACCAAGTTACACATGTGAGAAAAGGGATGATAGTGTGGTGAAAAGTTACTCCAGGGGTAGTCATGTGCACTTTTAGTGTGAACTGGGGTATTAAGCCTAAACTTCTCAATGGGGGACTGGCTATCAACGGAGCTGGCTGATCCAAGTGCTTTGAAGCTGGCACCACGGGTGCGTCCCTCTATATTGGTGCCAGAGTGAAGTCCCGCCCTATGTGTTAGTCTCGTTTGCGGGAGCCTAACTTTAACTTGCTCCGAAAAAGGGCACCTTAAATAAAGGCGCCTTTAATTTAGAAAAGTTTCTGAAAAGTGACAGCCGTTCTCATTCTGGTCCTTTTCGGACACTTATAAAAGGCTTCCTGGTAGCATGAGGTGATTTTGCTTTGTGAATAGGGGGCTTTATTGTTAAGTAGCTCATTGTATTTTGGACAGTGTGAAACGAACAACAGATAGATAAAGCGGCTAAGGTTTACCATTAAAGTTAAAAACGCACATGGTTCTTTTTATCGGTCATGCAGGGCTGTTTATTTCTAATTAACATTAAAAAAAAAGATTTAATAAAAATTGCATTGTGTGGGCACTTATAACCGTGGAACCTTGATAAAGAAACAATGCGTACCCATTTTGTTGCCCGATATTGGCAGAAAGGAAAAAAAAATGCAGTTATGGTTTCACTGTGGCTTTCCTGAACTCGTGAATGATGTCTTGGTAAGGAACGAATCACAATTCCCCCTCACCTGCACAACATGTTGGCATAGAGCGGGCTTGCAAAGGGTCAGATAAAGATACAACATTGGCGCCATGAGGAAACTGTCCCTGCAACTGAACAGGACATGTCTGATCTCTGATACGACTGATCAACATGGTCAGTCTACAACAAGGGCGAGTGGCGGCGGCAGATGTAACCAAGTTTACAGTAAACTAGGTATTTGTGAACTGTTTAAACTGTTTTGCGCGAGTCTGAACTACCGTTTTGCTAGCAAGTATTCTTGCACAAGCTTGCCGACATCTGTCTCACATAGTCTGTGATGTGAGTTGCGCGACGGTGAAACTTGTGACCTGACGAGATAATGGCCGATTGCTTAAAATGAGAATTTACTACCTTTATCGAAGGAACTTCGAGTATTGAGAACTTATAACCAACCCGTTATTTACTCATCAAGTGCAAAAATAACTAGCGAGAAGCAGTGGTACTGCACCGAGTCCCACCATCACGCTGTTCGATAGCTTGCCTATTCCTCCAATAAACAATGCTGTTGGCATTGTTTGGCTCATTGGATATGCTGCCCTTTAGCTTACTTCAGAAGCATTCAACAGTAAGTTACCGGTTAAAGCTCTGGGTTAACTAGAATTCATGAAAGCACACCAGAGCGCTGGGTTACAAATGCGAAGCAGCTTTTATGCCTCACTTTTCTGCCACGCATGCTTCTCTCGTTTATAGTGTAGTGGGTAAAGTGTTATACTTCAGTGCAGGCTGGCCATAAAATTGGGCTGGCTTGGTGGCCGCAACGTTGAATCGCATATGGGGCACTTTTTTTTCCCGCTTGAACAGTTTTGTGCCATTTGATACAAAAAATGGTAAGAAAAAGTAGACTTGATAAACGGACCTTAAGGAACCGAAAAAATTAGTTCTGTTTAACAGGAGTTCTGTTTACCGAGATAGATGTGCTAAAGTGCAAATTTGTGTGGGTACGCACTCTTCATACCATTTCATGAAACTCTAAGCACTAGAAGGTGAATGTAGCTGATAGTTTTTCAGAAAGCAAGAAAACTTAAAAAGTTTTAGGCACAGCATTCACAAAGTTTATTTGGCAACAATGGGTCACTGTGCACTACAAAATTCAGTTATTTTTGTTTGAGTCCTTGCAACTGTGTCTTCACGGAGGTAGAGGCCTCAACTTTGTGAGTGTTACGAGCCACTGAATGTAGAATACGGCAACGCAGTAATGAAGCACGAATAGCACCACGATGGTACGAACAAGGCAGAAGGAGCTGAGCCCTGTAACCTCAGCGTCTTGAATTGAGACCGAACGACTGGAACAAGAGCTGTGATGTTGCATTCATTGCGCTAACACAGCTGACCACTAACGAGACGAGGCTTACGACGTCAAAAAAAAAAAAACATGGAGGAAGAAAAAGAAACTAAACAGCCGGAACCGTAAAAAGCTGATTCTCATGCCAGTGGGTTTCACAAGTAGTTCCATTTCTAGTTCCGTTTACACGGTGACGTAGAAAATTTAGTTCTGATTACCGAGTTTTTTTACTTTATCTGAATACAAAGCCAACCAGGCTACTGTTCTGTTTAAGCGATTTCCGTTTATCGAGATTCTACTGTACACAAAAAGTGTTTAACTCTCGGATGTTCTTAATGGGATGTAACTGCTAGTTGCGTGATTGATCGATGTGCGCATGGTCGCTTGTGATGCGCCTTAAAACAAGTATTTGAAAGGCATCTCCCAAATTCTAGAAGCAATGAATTGTGAACATAATTGGGTTTTATGTTATTAAAAGGTCGTTCAAGCAGATAAAATAAGCAAAAACAAATGCATTTTCTCTTCACACTGCCTTCAATTCATTCTTGAAGCAGTATAGGGTGCAGCCCATGTCTCCTATGGCCAGAAGTCTGAATATCTGGAAGAAAGAAGTACCCGCACTCCAATGTCAGTTTAGTGCTTCTGTTGGGCCAATATGCACTTTGTCGTGCTGGTTGTGTGGTACTTCTTCTAATGTTGAATAAGTGGAAAAGGGCGAAATACTCTTGCAAGAGCTTTGGCATTGATGTGTTCCTGACCAGTTTTATGAAAAACTCTTTTAATGTGTTCTGAATTTTGTGTTCCTCCCATTTTGTTATTTTTACAGCATACACGTGTGCTACTTTTGGCTGCCCCCCCCCCAGGGAGATAAGTGGCAGCCTGTCTACGATGTTGGCAAGAGGCCAATTCACAAAATGAAAGAGAAGTTCTGCTGAAGAGGCCAATTCACAAAATAAAAGAGAAGTTCTGCTGAAGACACGGACTCTTTTTTTGCTGAAGCATGCTTCCCTGCATTTTCTGCAGACTAGTGTTAAGGATAGTACATTCAGAGTAAATTCAAAGGCAGTACATTCGGAGGCAATTAAAAGATAGTACATTCAGAGTAAATTCAAAGGCAGTACATTCGGAGACAATTCAAAGGCAGTACATTCGGAGGCAATTCAAAGGAAGGATATTCAAAGTCTATTAAATAGCAGTGGCCAATTCTCAATTCAGAGGCAACTCAAAGGAAACGTCGCTTGTACTGCCTCTGGGATATTAATGGGCAATTAAATGTGAGTTCAAAGGAAATAAAAATTTTCATAAGGGAGGTGGAGGAGTGTTAGAAGAGTGTCTGAGTGTAGGCGCCGTATCATTGTATATGTGATGTTGTCTGGGCCTGGAGCTGAGGGTTTACAAGTGCTCAGAGCGGCCCTCAGCTCATGAAGTGAAAACTGGAAGTTATAAGAAGATGCTGACTTGTCATTATCGAGTAAAGACTTCTTTTCGGCCGATTGTTTGTGTTTCATGAAAGTGTTTGTGTAGTGTTCTGAACTGGACACGTGTTGGAAGTGTTGTACGAGTGTGTCAGCCTGGTCTTCGAGTGTGTCCCCTGTTGTGCTGACCAGAGGCATGCTATGTGTTTGTTGTCTCTTCAGTTTGGGTATTCGTGTCCATACTTTTCGTGTGTCTGTGTAGGAGTTATTTGATGTTATGAATGTACGCCAACTCTCTCGTTTTGCCTCACGGCGCACAGGTTTTCCCATCGCCTTTGCCCTTTTGAACAAGAGGAGGTTTTCCGACGTGGGGTACCGACGAAGGATACCCCACGCCTTGTTCTGGGCCTACCACGCCCGCCTACAGTCATCATTTCACCACGGCCTCCGCTGGTTGCGCGGGGCACCAGAAGCGCGGGGAATGGACTTTTTGGTGGCGTCGAGGATGTGCGGTGCCGTGAGTAGTTGGGAAACTTCTTCAATGTGTAGGTGTTTAATGGTTGTGTGGTGTAGCTGGTGGGAACCAATTTTCTCCTGTTTCTTTGCATTTGGGTGTCAGAGTACGAATTATTCTACAACATTTAAGTTTGAAATTTATAGTTTCACGAATTTTGTGTATAGGGAGCCTTAGCCCTGCAGAGCACCAGATTTCTGGGCAATTCCCCCCCGTGCGTATGTGCCACAAAGCAACATTACAAAGTGCGGCGACAGCAATGTTGGTGGAGCGCTGGTCTGATAGTGTACAGTTCCTGGTTGAAGTCCTATCTGATCACGAATGTTTTGTTTTTATTTACTGCTTTGTTGGTGGCGATTCTATTGACAGGGCATCTACAGCAACAGCAAGGGCGCTTTAAATCGTAATGCGGCAATTCAGGTTTTGCCCAAATAAAACTCGGGATAAGAATACAGTACTTTTAGCCGCCAGTGTAATGTAAGATTTCTCAGAAGAGAACAATGCTCTATTGCTATGGCTTCACTGTGGCCTAATTACAAGTAAAATTTCTAATGATGCAGTCGTACTAACAATCAATTATAATACAATTGTTTTAAGAAATGTTTGACACAACGTGTGCTACAACTGTTTTCTTCTGAGGATTTGCGAAAGATTTGGCTCATTGGCAGTGTTATTCCGTTCCAGATTTGCTTAGAGACGCCAGAAAAACTGTGATTCATAACTATTCACAGCTTTGGTGTAAAATAGTTTGGATTTGGTTTGAGTATAATTACTTGAGGCCAGATATTTATTCAGTAAAAAAGGGCGTTTTGTGAACCAAAAATAGGCATCCGAAACAAAGCTTCAGGCCTAGAACGTCGTAAAAATAGGCGCCATAAAGGTTTACCCAAATTCAAATAATTTGAAAGGAAGACCTGCGCGACCTCTGTCTACGACAGGAAAACCAATGTTCCGAATTGTTACTGACGGCACAAAGGCGCCAACAGTTAAAGAGCCGTTCAATTGTCCCACTAAACCACATGGAGAATCCATGGGCCTAATTCCGCAGGAGTACTGCTCGCATTCGGGTTCAATGGTTCCGGTCGCTTCCTTCATCGTCGCATATAGTGAAAGAGGCATGAACAAGAATATTTGAGAACTGTAAATACTTCTTAAAAAGCGCCACTTTATGTCTACCTGTCGCTATTTAATTACGACACAACAAAAACAGTCACAAATAACAAACTCGAGAGGCGACAATTTTTCAAGGAATTAACGTGCTGTTCACTGAGGCAGTCAAGTAAACTACTTCTGAGCGCCCAACTAATTTCGCATTATATTTTTTCCATACCAGTAGCAAGTGCGCACAAGTCGCATTCAAAAAACATCCCCCTCGCGAGGGGCACGGTCAAATGCAGAGCATTTTCGGGGGGCGCACATACCCGATTTTATCTGGTTCGAAAGAAATTGACAGCGAGAGCGAACGGCGAGAACCGCCCCATCACGGCACGACTGCGCCACGACCACGTCGCGACTACGTCACGATCCCGCCACAACTGTTGTTGCTCCCGCGCCCAACTACGACGCATGCGCGCCCCACCTGTTAATAATTGCTGAACGCGATCCGAGCACGCAGAGAACACGCGAGGAGCAGCGGAGAGCAGGCGAGGAGGAGTGGGGGAGAGGGCGCACCTAGAACGGCTGTTGCGGACGCCGAGGCACGCCAACGCCGGGTGACATCGTGAGTTAAAGAAATGCTCTGCATTTGAAAGTCTAAAAATTCTGATATATACATTGATATTACCCGAATTGTTACGAGAAGACGCCCAAGCAGGCCATATACACTTTCACACATTTAAAGAGCGTTTTCAAAGGGTGTTTAGCAGCCGAACAGTTTGTTGGTAGAAATGTGTGTGATCCGGACCGTCGGAGGGTGACTTTAATGCAGCTGCGCAGTGACTTTTCTCAATATAGGTACGATCTGCTGACGAAGGCGTGTTGCATGCAGAGACTTTGCGTTGAAAATGGGGTTGTATTTCGGTATAGGTACAGAAACGAGGATGCAACTCCGCATGTCTTAAGAAATCTGCTGGAGAGTACTTGCAACTTACCGTAAGAATTAGTTCGAAAATTGTGGAAACAGTGGCACGCTACCAACATCTCCACATTTTTTACAACAAATTATGCGTCATGTCACTGCGTCCGATTCCAGCGCTGATAGTGGTTGTTTTCAGGGAGTTGGTGGAACTAGAGGGGTTGAACCCAATAGTAGAGTGCGCGAACAGTCAATGGTAGGTGATCGGTTACATGAATAGCGATATCAAACTGCATTCGACAGCGAAAGGTGAGCCTAAATGTTGTTTTTATAGGCCTTAATTTTAAAAATAGGTATTTTATGCATTTAGCCGCATTTAGACACCAACGCTAAAAATAGGCATTTATAGGAGCTCTGGAAACACCGTAAACGCCCATATTAACTTTTAATTTATTCTCGCATATCAAAGTGGCGCGCAAGGAGTGCAAAAATAGGAGGGCAAGGAACATAATAGGCATATGCCTAAAGTCTTATCTCAATATATTACGTTCAGTTTTTGCTGGAAATGAATAGTCCTGGTAAAACCGCCAGAATAGTATAGCCATAGAATGGTGTATGTCCAATATCATTAATAAATTAAGGCCAAAGGCTGAAAAAAAACGGGTGCCACACTTCTTAGCTTGAAAATAATAGTACAAGAAAAGGACTGATACGTTACGTTGTTGTTGTTGCAGAACTTTCATTGTAGACGGGTCATCAGGGTCAAACGTTCCTTGTAGGGATTCCACTTTCCTGCGTGAAAATATGCAATTCTTTTGACCAATGTTTTAATTTTCTGGTGAACAATTATGTGTAAATCTTGCGAAAGGCGCCTCACTAAAGCCGCATCTGTTTGGGTGTGTTTCATCAATAAAACATTCATCATATAAAAGCCGTGATTCGTCGCGATGCCTCGTGCACAGACATGGTCGTCACTGTTACTAGCAATAGCTTAATGTGGGCAAGTTGGTTCGACATAATCACAGGGTTTAAAGGCGCAAGAAAACGCGGACACTAGAAAACAACCAAGACAAACGAAGCGCCTTTTGTTTGTCTTGGTTATTTTTTCTCTTCTAGTGCCCGCGTTTTTCTTGCGCCTTTAAGCCCTGTGATCTTGTCACTGTTGTACGTGACGTTATTCGTGCCACTGCATTCGAAGTTGGGTACCGACTCAGACCGCCGCATACATTTTCGCAGGGAATCGCGAACACTTTTCGGCGTAAATATTGTACAAGTGATATTCTGTCTACATCAAAGTAATTATAAAAGCAAATATGATACGCAGAGTAGAAGTTATCCATTTGGCTGGTCAGAAATGCTGCTGCCATAAACACTAAAACCGTTTCCACCATTTGGAAAAATTACGTATATATAGAGTAAAATAAAAGACAGCCGCATACATTATCGCAGGGAATCGCCAACACTTTTCAGCGTAAATTTTGTACAAGTAATATTCTGTCTACAGCAAAGTAATAATAAAAGTAAATATGATACCCAGAGTAAAATTTATCCATTTTGCTCGTCAGAAATGCTGCTGCCATAATCTCTAAAACCGTCTCCACCATTTGAAAAGTTACGTATTTATAGAGTAAAATTGAAATATTCTTTAACTACAAAGTTGATAACAACGTTTCAAGACGCCAAGACTTGCCACATTCCAATCAAAAATTGTGTGAACGCCACATACAATGCACGGAAAAAATAAATGTGCAGCGGTATAAACAAAATCAAGATTAAAAAGCGAAATTAGAATACCTATAAATAAATCGGAACGAAAGCAATTCCCAGGCAACACAGAAAACGTGGCCAGCCTTTGGCTTATTTTTGGCCGATGCTTGGCCTGTTTGGCCATTGGCAAAGTTTTGCTGTCAGAGAACTTATGTTCTTTGGTATGCATTTGGTCACGGAATACTTGTTGTCTGTTCGGCCAGACGAGGTCTTTACACCAAAAGCAAACATCTGGCCACAGAGAACATGTTTTTTCATTGGTCACCACACGTCCGACGACGAACAGACAGCACGCGTCCGGCTACAGATTACTTGTTTCCTTTTTGGCCAGCTGAGGTCGGAAGAAGAACTGCAAGCGACTGGCCACGGAGGCCGCGTTGTCTGTTTGGCCAGTTTAGGTCCCCAGATGAAGGGCAAGCATCTGCCCACGGAGTACACGCTTTCTCCATGGCCACCATACGTCTGATGACGAACAAAGAGCGTCTGGCCACGCATTAATCGTTTCCCATTTGGCCAGCGGAAGGCAGAACACGAACGGCAACAGTCTGGCCAGGAATTCTTTCCTGTTTGGCCAACAAAGGTCCGAAGACGAACGACAAGCATCTGGACGCAGAATACTCGTTTTCTATGCGGCCACCCATGTAGAAAATATCTCCGGACAAAGAATTCCGTGTATGTACGTGACGACCTCTGGAAGGAGGGGTCGCGGTGGACGGAAAATACAATGGTGCGGGAAAACGAGCCGCTAGTCCGCGGGGGCTCTATGGCATGCAGTAGCATGGTATGTAGCTTCGCGAGAGCCTGGCGGTGGCAGTAACCTCTACGGCGAATCTCCCTTTCTGTGAGTCAGCTAATGAAGGCCTTTATAGGCAGAAAAATCTCTCCTTTAGTTTATAAGCTCTGATAAAGCAGGTAGGGCTGCTGGCATGAGACTTGCTTTAACTGAAATGTTAGTGTGTGGGATACTAAATTCAACTTCAAACATTTTTTTCGCGCCGAAGCTGGCTTAAACAAAAAGGTATACCTAAAATGCTACATTTACATCACACGAGGGTATTAAGTTAGCGCCGCAAATGCGACGTCAGGGCATTCTTTTAAAAGAAACGAAAAAAAAACGGCAGCTGTTGTAATTGATCTAACTAGCATTCGTGTGGTGTTTGGAAGCACCGTGCCACTCTGGTTACTTTAGGCGTGATACCCATGAATAAAAGCAAAAACAGGCAATGAGCATGTAGACAAGTCATCAATTTTCTTTTTCCCAGCCTACCAAGCACATGCACTAGCATACAGCTAAGTGCCTGTGATACACGTGGCACTACTGATCCACATCAGCCTTTCATTTGAGACAGGTGCTGTGTTAATAAATATTATTAAATTTGCGTCGTAATAACAACATACCCCTTAGCCCTGCTAGGCATGACTGCATAATTCCCTGTGCTACAATGTCTTGTGACCCAGCTACTTCGCCGAAAACTCGATGTTTCGTCATTGGTGAGTGGAACATCCTTGACGCTTCATTTCGGTTATATTTCCTATAGAGTTCAGTACCTGGACAAAAAAAAGAACCCTTCGAGAATTCCAAATATGCATTTTACGATAGCTACAGGCTATGCTGAGGTTTTACGCTCTGATGTATATTTATACGAAACGCGAATGCTCTGGAACGACGTGAGTTATTCATCAAAAGTTGTGGGAACCACGGAAGTTGCCAAGCCCTATATTTCTGGCCCCCACGGCATAAGAATTCTCCTGACATGCATAGAGGATAATACAAGCGTTACGAGATTGCACGCAGGTTGTTGAATCCAAGCTATGCATACGACGATTGTGAATACCTTAATAGTACGAAATCACGTGATGGGCGCGTCCTGAATTTGGAAATAATGTATTCCGGAGGTGTGATGAAATGCGTATGCGTGCTATAACATGGAGATTTAAAAGAACGTTACGCGCTGTTTCCCTACAACGTCATAGCATGCTTTCAATTATCACCTTAATAATCTTGTCCATGTCGTTACCACAAACATATTCTCACACAGGCAACGTATGTATCACAGCTTTTTTTTTTTTTCAAAGTAGCGAATCTAGCGCATTTCAACGCTTTCTTCACAATTTTGAGTGCCGCCACTTTTACGCAGCCGAGGTGATCAATCTGTCTCCAAAATGAATTATTACGAGATCAGTACGAATAATTACTTCCGTACAATTTCCTTGTGCGGCTATCAGTTGGCCAACTACTTCAATAGTATATTCAATATCGTCAGCGACAAGCCATCTATAAAGTGAACAACACACCAGTGGAAGTTACTGGTGACACTGCTGAAGAAAGATCCGGCATGAGGTCGCGTCTTGCCTAAACACAAAAATGTTTGCCCCTACACCTCCGTCACCCCCATCAGGTTTCTCCCACATGCGCTCTACTCTTGCACCGGTCGCTTCCTATTTTTTCACGAACATTTCCGGCCTAGCTGACCTTTGTGGTTACTAAAACGCTTTTGAGCTACTTCTATGGATTTTTCCTTACTCGAAAGATAGAAAAAAGAAGCGCAGGTTCTGTGCGGGACTATATGCTTGTTTAAAAACTTAGGCAGGAAGTGAAAGTCTACTGTAACCCGCCGGGATGGCTCAGTGGCTAAGGCGTTGTGCTACTGAGCACGAGGTCATGGGTTCGATTCCCGGCCACGGCGGCCGCTTTTCTGATGGGGCGAAAAGCAAAAATGCCCGTGTGTACGAGATTTCGGCGCACGTTAAAGATCCCCAGGTGGTGAAATTTAATCCAGAGCCCTCCACTACGTGCGCCTCGCCGCCTGCGTTGCGTCGGCGCGTTAAACCCTACAATCAATCCATCGGAAGTCTACTGCCGGCTCAAACGTCAGACTGAGTGTAACTGAGGAAAGAGGAGTGGTAGGAGAGGGGGGATAAGGGCCCTTAGCGATAAGTAATACTCTTGAAATACCTACGAGTATGCTTGAAGTGCACTTCAACTATGCCTTGTATTTGTACAGGTATTTCAAGTGCATTAAAAATTGCATTTTCTTAATTTTTAGTAAATATTGAAAATACATTATTAAAAAAGCGGAAAAAATACAGTGCTTTTAAGTACCCTACAAATAGATTAGGAATGTACTGAACCTCATGAATGCGCGCTTAAGGCATTCAGAATATATTGAAAATGTATTTCTTCCCGCCAAACGATCTAGGTCCAAATGCACTGTAAATATTTGAAAAATACGCTTACCTAACTACATTTAGAGCAGCACTCTGAGTATACTTTAAAAGTGTGCTGAAGCATAGAAATATACTCCGAATATATTCGAAATATATTTCAAATGTATTGTACGTTTGTGGAACGAACATGGTAGAGATACACTCTCAATGCAGGAAAAATATTTATTGAAAATACATTTTAAATGTATTAAAAAAGCTTTGCCGAAATACATTTCGAGTACACTAGAGGCGCTGCTTCAGTTGCTGAATCGTAAGATTCACGTAAAGCATATTTTAAGTGCCGGATAAAATACATCTCAAATGAATAAACGTACTGAGAATTTCTCCTCGATGTTTACTTAAAATAAAAGAAACTGAGGGAGATACTTTCACTTACTGCGCTGTCTAAGGCAGGCATACATATAAGCTCTCTGTATTAGAGAGAAACTCGGCGTACAAATATGTAAGCGGCGGTGTTCCAACGTAATAGGCAAAGCAAAAACATTTAATTCAACGAGTATATATATGTATGAAAACACTTGCACTTTGCCAGCGTTATTACGACGGTATCGCTGTGGAGGCTTTGAAAATTTTCTTTTTCTGAAAAATATCGGCCTTAGATGGACAACGCTGGCTATGCTTGCGAGGGCGAGCAGCTCGGCGCCTCTCACTGCCGCTCACTACCTCCTCCTTTGTGCCCGGTACCTGCGGGGAGCGGCGCACCCTCCTTCACGTTTTGTCTGCCCTCGCTGCGTTTCTTTTGCCTGTCTTGTGGTGTTACAAGCTTTCGGACTCCTCAACGCGCGGTCGTCGTGCGGACGGAGTCTCTGCTTGGACGGCACGTGTCAGCGGCGTTTTTATCAGGATTGCCGTCTAGCCAAGGTAAGCACGATTTACCAGCTATTTGCGCGTACGGTGTCGCACAACAATTAATCGATATATGTTTGCCTTGCAATCAAAGTGTGTTAACGCCTTTCTTGAAATCCGCACGTGGTTGCAAGCTTACCTTTACCTGCGAGCAAGATTTCCTACCGTAACTACTCCGTGCAAGGGAATCTACTCACAAATCAACGACAGCAAGAAGACGTAAAAAAAGGATTTTGGTGCTACCCTTTTTGCGCCTAATTTTTAGCTCGGGTCTTGCTGAGTGGCCGGGGGACTGTTGCTACGAGTTTTTCTGTAGATAGAGTTATTCCATTGTGAGCTTATTTAGGACTAACACTTGCAGTAAAAACATAACAGCCAGGAACGTTTTAAACACAGCCTGTTCACAGAAAGTCCGCCGTCCATGTTTACGCGTTCGTGAAATTTGCGAAGTGTATTCATGCTGAGCACGAGGTCACGGGTTCGATTTCTGGCCGCGGCGGCCGCTTTTCTGATGGAGGCGAAAAGCAAAAACGACCATGTGTACGAGATTTCGACGCACGTTGATGACCCCCAGGTGGTCTAAATTAATCCGGAGCCTTCCGTCGGCGCGTTAAACCTACAAACAGAGTGTGAAAGGGGAAAAGGTTCCCCGCCTGCACCACATAAGTATCGCACCCTAAAAACAATCAAATAAGTGTATTCAGGGACGCAGCTTTTTTTTTCTGTTCGCAGCAGCCGCTCACAGCAGCGCATGTTGACAGCAGCCGCCGTACGGGGAAGGAACCCAGTTTGTGGCATACATGCGTCCGATTAATGCGCATGTCCGGGCCATACGGCGTGAAGCCGGGAAGCCTCCGCAATTTTTGTCCGTCGCATGTCGCCATTCTGTCGACTAAAGCCATGAAAGAGTTTGTGGCGTCTGTTCTGAAGTGACCAAAAGTGTTAAAAGCCACACACGTAATCTTCGGTGCAAGTGGCTGTAGCGACACTAAGTGCTTCATGCCCAGGGACTTAAACTGATTTGTCCATCTAAGACAAACTGTATGAGAGTCGCCGCTAAGTTACAATCAGTTTCCGTTCCCAGAACCAAGAACCAGCCAAGGAAGGACAGAGAAGGAAGGGGGGATGCGAGGGGGGAAACCAGTTCCCCGCACGAGACCCCTCGGTTCCCAGAACGGGTCCCCCGGCCGGGTTTGTCTCTTTTTGTTCCTTTGATCGCTCCCCCAAAACTTCGTGAAACTTCAGGACGTTCCAACCTTCCTCTTTTGTGTTTCCTAGCAACTTTCACCTCCTTGCTGTATTCATTTTGTAGCGCATTGACGAACACGTGAGCGCGTTTCGAGGGGCCCTTAGGCCGCTCGTGGTCGAGTGAGAATTTCAAATATGTGCCAAAGGCACCGCAAAACAACAAGTCTAGAACGGGTGCGCGTGGGCTGCTTGGCCGTTGTGTGTGTTTAGCAGCCGCAATTGCTCATTTGCGCCTAAAGGGTGTACTTAAACGAGTTTCTTTTAGGTGTCTCGAGTATTTATGAAGCCACTACTTTTTACTTGATGGTCCCTGACGCTAACAGGTGTTTGTCTGTTTTTTGTATGTAAACGACGCGAGCATTTACAATTATTTTCCGCGTCGCTCCCTAATAATTGATTACGTTGTCTGTGTACAGCAAAAAGTATAAAATTACCGGTTATGTGCGACGGGGAGCAAGAAAATTACATATGTGTGTAAGCAAAAATACACTTTTTCTTGCTTTGCTTGCTTTATTCGCTTCGGTTATGTGCCTACCCTATCAGAGCTTGTTATTTTAAGGACGGCTTGAACGTTTTCTTTATTTTGCGAAATAAACTTACTTTGCCGTTCCTTTGAAGGCATTGTTGAGTGCTTACGCCAATATAATGACTTTTATGTAAGTTTTCTAACTACAATCCTGCCCATGCATTTTTAAACTGTTTCGCTGCGCACTATTTTTTAGCACGTAATCTCCGAAGAAGTTGACGCCGAAATACGGAACACATAACAATAATTATAGTTAATAAGATTACTATTTATCTTATTTTATTAGCGTCCTGTGAGGTCACAGACCAGTTTTGTCCAAGTTAATTAAAAAACTAGAATGGCCACCATTTCAAGTTAACCCAAGCGCCTAAGAAAGAGAAGCAGCGTAGCGCAAAGAACTCTCTTGCATGATTGGTAACGTTGTTAGCTGTTTTTTTTTGTACTAATTTTTGCTAATTTTTATCCCTAGACAATCTCCATACATGAGCCTCCCCCCCCCCCAAACCACCATGCTTTTTTACAATGGTATTGAAGATCCAATGTCGCTGCCGCATGACGATATAAACTACGCTTAACATTACATAAATTGCCTTACGTCCTTCAAATGGGCATTGTTTTCATGACGGTTTTTTTTTTCTTTGAAGGGGAAACTAAAATATCCTTGCTCACGAGGAACGTTGGTATGGCGAGAGAAAAGGCCTGATTAATTTGACATTTATTTGCCTCTAAAAAAGAAGTGTTTCCCTAATATTTTCCCCTGTTTTCTTTTCTTTTCACTGCAGGTGCTGGTGAAATTTCCCGCGTGGAGAATCCGAAGTACGAGGACTCTGATGCACAACGCTTCATCTGCGCTGGCTACCGAGGTGGCTGAAAGGCATTAATTCCTGCTGCTTAGCAATAGCGAAATTGGCCACTTTGCTGAGGTGTACAATAAACAACTCTCAAACAGCCAATCTGTGCTCATACATCCTGTTCTTTTCAGTCATTTGCTGGCGCGCAATCAGAGCATGGCCGGTTTACATTTTCACAATGGAGCATATCTTGAGGCTAGAGGCTATTAAACTTTTCGAAACCACAACATGAAATTTTCTAGTTGAACGTTAACAATTCCCGCAAAGACACATTGCAAGGCATCTCTCAATCTATTCATGATTTTATTTTCTATACACTAGTAACACATTTTGAGTATATTTGAAGCAGTATTTTCTGTGCATTTAAAATGCATCACTAATGCATTTTGGACGTATTTAAAATTACATTTTCTGAGCATTTTTCATGCAATTAAAATTCATTAAATATATATTTTCGATGTTAATCCAAGGTTAACGGCCTGCTGTAGGGCATGCATGGCAGCAGCCTTGGGCGGGCTTCCTGTGGCCTGCAGAGAATAATCTGAATCACGCCAATGGTAGGCCATACATAATTGGCCAATGGTAGGCCATACATGCTCGCCCAATGGTAGGCCATACATGCTCGGCCAATGGTAGGCCATATATGCTTGGTAAATAGTAGGCCATACTTCTTTGGCCAATGGTCGGTCAGCCAATGGTATCAACGGCCATAGTAGATTGGCCAATGAATGACAGCCAAGCTCCAGCCTTACACGGCCAAGGACCATTTTGGACTAAGGGCCGAACACTTTGGCCGAAGATTGGCCGGGAGGAAAAGGGCTGGCCAATGTTCTTTGGGCAAAGATTGGCCGCACATGCTCGTGCTGCCTGGGTTGCTCTGTGTATTGTATACATAGACAGGTGTACTGTGATAGACATTTTGTGAATTACTTGGTATCGTCACAGTGCTGCATGTATGTATGTATGTATGTATTTATGTATGTATGTATGCATGTATGTATGTATGTATGTATGTATGTATGTATGTATGTATGTATGTATGTATGTATGTATGTATGTATGTATGTAAGTATGTGTTTATTGGCGCAAGGGTATCTAAGACCAAAGAGCGCCAAAACTGTGTTACGTGGTCATTCAATAGCCAGGTTTGTGCATAAAATATTTACAGCGCAGTTTTTACGAGGGTTGTCTTCCGAGTTCCTGATAGAAAGGGATTGGCCAAGCCCGCGGTGGTTTTTGTAGAAGAGGAGATTGAGGTGGTGACTGACGCCACACACTCATCAAGCCTACATCGTATTTAAATATTGAATACGTGCAAAACCGTGCTGCTCAGTTTATTTACTCTGATTATTCTTCCTTTTACAGCGTCACTAACTTAAAAAACCATGCTGAACTAGTTGTTTTGGCCCACCGCCGGAAACATGCGCGCTTATCACTTTTGCACAAGCTATAAACCACCCGTCACTGTGTGAACGTTTTTTTGAAAGCCCCTCTCCTCTCTTTCCACGACGGGATCACCTCAACAAAGTTAAACGCCCACAATGTCATTCGCTTCGTTTCGCACAATCATTCATACCGCGCACCACTGTTGAGTGGAATGACTGGCCAGCACATGTTGCCGCAGAAAAAGATTCAAATAAATTCTTGCAGCTCTTGCACACTACGGTCACTAACTAGAATTCGTTTGGAAGAAGAGCAAGAATCGAAGCGTTGGCCCGATTACAAGCGCGAATGGGTGCAAAAACAACGGAAAGCTCCTGGCAACGCGGTCACCGCCTCAAGTTCAGCTTTGGGAATTGTAGCGAATACCCCCCCCCCCCCCCCTACGGATGAACAGCAAATTGCTCGCTTGGAACGCCGGCGTGAGTCAATATCATTTCGTCAGGGCTTTTACGGGATATTTTCGACGGCGTCTATCACTTCTAAGCACGCGCACATGACCTGTTGCCGGTTTATGCGGGCGCAGGTTTCTAGTGGAGACTAGAGGGATTGGGGAGGGGAAGCGTGCACGCGAGCGCGGCCTGTAGGGGCGCCACTGAAATCCCCCTAGCGGCCCGTTTCGAAAGCAGGCGCGGGAGTCCCCGGCCCGCTCCCCCCTGTCATAGAGTTTCTTAGTAAGTATACTAGAGAGGAAACTGCGCCTCGTTAGCCATGTCGTCGTGGGGGTTCATGGGAAAACATCCTTTTTGGCTTGGGCTTGGCATGACAACTGGATTCTTAAGCGTTTTTTGGGATTTGATTTCTTCACTATGCATTCACACGTTTACGAGCTACAAGGAAGCCGAAATCCTCCCGTTTCTGTGGTAGCCGTGTTCAGTGAAACAGCAGGCAATGCGTGATGGCACCTGACGTTGCTCATGCCGCAATCGAAGGACGTATGACTGAGGGGGTAATATGCCGCCGGGAAATTTGTACCCGACGAAAAGAAGAAACAAAATGTACTTCGACGAAGACAAGATACGGCAGATACGGGCGCTTGTATGCATCCTATCTTGTCATCGTCCACGACTGTTTAACGCCACGTTTTCATTTTTCTTGTTAAACTAGCTGTCGGTCGTGGTGCACCGGTTCACCACGAAGGCAACGTTTTCATAGGTACGCTCAAAAAACTTTCGAAACTCTTCAAACAACTTATTTTTTGAAATAATGGTAAAATTAATAAGATCGCAGTCTCTAATGAGTTACCCCCCAAATAATAACATTGTTCGTAACTACAACCTTGGCCTGCGGAATAGCAGGCACAACCATTCCGGCAAAAATACGCTTTACTTCTTTTTTTCTTAGTTTTAAAACAGCCTGTTTTTATTTTCCACTTACATAATCGAACACTATTCTTCTCGTTTTTGTGGCACTTTGTTTAAATTGCGGTCACTAAAAGGTTTCAATCCAAGCCAATGATGAAACTAAGGCGAGCGCGATGTATAATGGCGGTCCATGACGACACAGACGACCTTGATGTGAGCCGCATAGACGCTAGCGCCAGATTCCTCTCTAGTGTATACTGTAAGAAACTCTATGCCCCCTGTCACCGTTGCTTTTGGGGCTCGTTCAAGACAGCGATTTACCGTTTGTCCGCGTTCGAAATACCGAATAACGTGGAGCAGGCACTCTGTTTGCAAGCGTGGTGTGTTCACGAGAGTATAAACGTTTATGACGCGATCTTAGTGAGATCTATATGAGCGCCGGGCGTGTGTCACAGGCCGGCGCCCCGAAGCCAGCATTTGCATGCAGCTGATTGCAATTCCGCTGCGCTGAAATTTAGTGGCAGTGTCTCCGTAAGCAGTGTTTCCTCCGATGGTCATGTTGTGGCCATACACACTATGATGTATATCGACTTTGTGCACTTACAAAATCCAGCGGAGCACTCATACCTGACAGCACGCAAGTTACGCCTGCCAATATCACATATCAGATATTGATCAGTACCATGAACAAGCCAATGCAGCATAAATTTCACAAACATTGTACAAACGAAGTACAGTGGATAAGGCAAAATTACACTCTGGAGTCAGCACACGACGACAATTTTAATGCTGTGTCGTCTTGTCCCGAGGTGAGCGCTCGCAAAGATTCATCTGTTACATTTATCCTCCACGAGAAGCGCGAAGATGGGCTTATAGAGTAATCCGCGTCCGTGACCAAACTCTTCTTCGAAACATCGTCATATGACACAGGGAGACTGCAGAATCTACCATGAACCGAAATCAGAGACCCTTATCAGATACGACACTCTTCCAACGAGCCCGTGTGAACGAGATTTCTGCGCACGTTAAGGATCTCCAGGTGGTCAAAATTAATCCGGAGCCCTCCACTACGGCGTGCCTCATCGTCTCCGTTGTGTCGGCGCGTTAAGCCCTGCAACCAATCAATCAACGTTTCCAACGACACCTCGTAGCGCTTGTGAACTGCCAACCCTATATTCTTCAAAAAATGCGTCCGCCGAGTGATCAGCCGTTCGTTGAAGGCGAAAAACAAACGAAAAGTGAACACGTAGCATGTGTGTGTGTGGTTACTTAAACGTTCATTCGTTGATTTCGCTCCGCAATTGTAAACAACGATAGTTGAGCGTCCTCCTCTACAGCCCCCCCCCCCCCCCATGTCTACCGAAATTTCAGTGCATTTCGCATCTAGTTGGTCTGGTGAATACTACCTTGCTCAAACAAACGTCTTTAGCATTTCAGAAGCTCCACTCAGTTTTTTTTTCATTCCCCTACGACTATTCCATTTATTCCAGACTTGCAGACCTTTCATTTTCCCGTGGTTTCATTAACATATACCTTGGTTCTTACTATAAGGCATGAGTGGGCACATATCTGACAATGCACAGGCTTTGAGTGTACTTAACATTTTCGCGTGGCTTATATTCCCATAAAAGGCACACGTTTTTGTCAGCTATTGGGTTATCACATCCCCGAAACATATTTTTCTACGACGTACATATTCGAAGCAAAGCCGCATCTGTTTACGATGCAAACCGAACCAACCTGTTACAGTGTCAATATCAGGTCTAAACGAGGCGATCACTTGTGCTGACGTGTTCGAAGGTGACAGCGGTGATATGCTGCTGCCGTCGCCGACGCCCGCAAGAGCGGCCAAGAAGCGCGCAGAACCACCTCCCCGGGTAGCTCTTGTTGGCGTTAGAGCGCCCTACCAAGACGCAGTTGTTTTTTAAGTGCCCTAAACGTGCAAAGACGCAGTTGTTTTTTAAGTGCCCTAAACGTGCAGTTAGCTTACAGACGTCACCATAACAAGTTGTTTAGTGCGCGGAAAGGCAAAGAGAAGCGAAAGAGAACCAAAACACTGCATGACCACCTATCAGCCACGCAGCGCTAAACCCGCAAACGCCGCGGAGAAGCGGCGACAGGCGGCGCAGCGATCGCGAATCTCGAGGCGTAGCGTGTTTCCGTCTTCAAAACGCTGTAACGCCAAAACTTTCGGTGACGTCACACAAAAACAAAAAACAAATACGCAGAAGCCGTCTATGCATTAAGTAGTAATAAGGATAATCATAAAAAGTAAAAATATTGCTGCGCGTGTAAGCATTTGCATCGAAACGTTTCATGCATTAACGAAAGTGGGGCGGATGCGCTACGAACGCCTACTAGTGGTAGAAAGCACGCGTAAAAAAAAAGAAACAATGGCGTTTTCTGATGTGTGCGATTTGTCCACGAAGTTTGTGTAGGAACTGTTACGAACATGGTTACGAATGTAGTGCATCATAAGGCTCTAAAGTCGTCTGCGCCGTGTGTGTCTTGCCAAGTCGTCATTTGTACGTGAGGAAGTCGTGGTGGGCTGTTTTTACTCGTAGCGTCGTCACCTATCTCCTGCCGAGAACGTCCTGGCTTCATTTGTTGCTGGTGTGTTGTGTGTCTGTGTAAAATCTCCCTGATGGAATTTGAGTGGCTTTGTTCTACGACAGCAGTGGTGACAAGCTACAAGGGTTATTTTCTGGCTGTGAACATGGGCTCACCCGACATTAAACGTGAGGCCTACGTAGCTGGTGTTACAACTCACATTCTAGTTCACTCTACTGACAACGGAAGGTATCCTTTACGGAGTGGTTCCGCAGGCTGCTCTGGGTGGTAGTACAATCGGAGCAACGATGCGTTTTTATCCTGTACACAATCGTCTGAGACTGCGTATCTTGCAAACAAAGCAGTATGAATGAGCGCGAATATTGTTCAGGTAATCAAATGCGCTGGCGTTAGAGTGTTTCATGACTGCTATGGACTATGGTTGTTCGTAAGCATAAGTAGTTATGTCGGCTGTACAGATACACTGCACTGCACATCGTGTGTGTGTGTGTGTGTGTGTGTGTGTGTGTGTGTGTGTGTGTGTGTGTGTGTGTGTGTGTGTGTGTGCGCGCGTACGCATATTAAAGAGGTGGTACCTCATATTGGCATCGACGGATAATATGGCGGCACCTGGTGCTTCTGCGGGCCACTACATCTTTCCCTCCCGGGGAACAAACAATCATTAGACTAGACAGTCCTGTCTGCACAAATCACCAATACGGTCACCGTTTGTGTGCAGAAATCACCAATACAGTCACGGTCTGTATGAGCCCTGACAGCTGTCGAATCACTGCACGTAATCTTGGAAGTGCACTGGAGGTATGCGATTTCTCCTGGGCCGGTCAGGTGGTGGCCCTGGCATTGAGTCCGTTTCCCGCTACCGGTACACTGCACTCCTCAGTGCCAGAGCCTGGAGCCAGACTTTGTGGCTGCGAACCTTGCGGCTGTGGTGGGCTCGGTGGAACATGTGGTGGTACAGCGCGTGAAAACTCAAGATGATCTGCGGATGAACTCGCAGATTGTGTTTGTGGCGGACCCCCAGGTGCAGTGATCCAAGTCTTCTATGGGGCAGCTCTACTTTGGTAGTCCGTCAACGGGGGCATGTTGTACGTGCAAGAGTTGTCCTTAGTTTCTTGCCCTGGTGATGCCTCTTTTGGTACCGCTGATAGCTGTGAAGCGTTCCAAGTTCGACCGTCTTCCAGATAGAAGGACCAGCGGCCAATTTTTTAGGATCTTTAATAGTGGCCCATAACTTGCAGCCAGGAACTGGTCCAGGAACTGGTTTCTTCACTCGTATGTAGGTGCCAACTTGGAACTTGGGGACTCTTGCAGCTCGCTGTTGTTCAGCGTATGCCTTACTTTTTCGTTCACACTCTGCGACTCTTTTTCCGAACGGACTCATCTCCCGTGAAGGATTTGTGCTGAAGTCAGCTGTCAGCTGACCAATGACGTCCAAAAAAGTTCTCATGTGTCAGCCATGTAGAAGAACGGCCGGGGAGAGAACGGTGGTGCTGCGAGGGGTGGCTCTGTATACTCCCAAGTACTCAGTCACAGTTTCTTTCACTGGACGCTGCTCCAGCAGAGCCAGATGAATGTATGACTTCAGTACACGATCAAATCTCAACGAGACCACTTGCCTGTGGGTTGCACACGACAGAAAAGATGTGGTTGGTTCCACGGTCTTCAAGGAAGGACTCAAATTCCCTTGATGTGAAGTCGACCGTGAACAGACACTATTTCAGTAGGGTAACCCTCACGTACGAAGAGTGCTTGAAGCAACTTCGTCACCGTGTGAGTGGTAACGTCAGTGCAAAAAGCCACTTCTAGCTATTTTGAAAAATAATCAACTACTGAAATGGCAAATCGGTTGTCTCCAGGTGCACGCTGAAAAGGAGCAACAACGTCAATAGCTATCTTGTCTCAAGGTTTGTCAGGAAGAGGAATTGGCTTGACATTTTTTTCCGCGTGCTGACAAATGGAACTGCGGATAGCTGTTTCATCATGTTTGCCTAACCCTGGCCATCATACTTCTCTCGTAGGCATTGTTTGGTGTTTCACGATACGAGGGTGTGATTTGTGAGCCAGCTGGACAAAAGTCGCTGTGAGTTTGACAGGAACTACGATGCGCTTAGTACGGAAGAGCATGCCATCAACTGCCGTCAACTCCTTTCGGACTTCATAGTATGGAGTCAGCTTAGGTGCCCGATTCTTGCGGGGCGGCCACAATGTCTGCACGTAACGGGAAACTTCTCGGAGAGTGTTATCCTCCACTGTCGCTTGTCCGAGTTCATCTTGATGTACAGACGTCACCAGAGACTACTTCCTCAGACTCGCGTGGTGGGCGGTGACAACTTGTTTGAGTGCTGTGGATGCATTTTGGGGCCTTGTGTCAACGTTTTACTTGGTTTGTGTCAATGTTTGGCCATAGTAAGGCAGTGTAATTCTGTGCCCACAATCTGGAAACCAAAAGCTTGTACGGCATCAATACCCAGAAGTGATGTTCCACCTTGGGTAATGTGGAAGGCCACTACAGCTGTTTCCGATTTGTGCACAGTGAGGGCAGGGAACTGTCCACGCACAGGAATTTTTCGACGTGAAAAATCCAGTAATGTTGGTTGCGATTTCTTCAGCTCAACTTGGTCTCTGAATTGGTTTTGAAAGCTTTGTTCTCCCATTATCGATACAGCTGAGCCAGTGTCCACTAAAAATTTTATGATGCGCCGGGGTGATGCCAGAGAAACAGGTTGAACCCCGACATAAAAGTAGACACCCGTACGCTTAATTATCAGTGTGAACAGTAAGAATGTTCATGACACTCTCAGCGTCTTCCTTTGGAACAATTTCGGCGACTCAGGCCGGGCGTCTTCCACGCCCGCGACGCAAACTTCGACAGTACTGTTGAAAGTGACCTCGAGGTGGCCACACGTGAAGCAGGTTCAACCGCGGGCTACGGAGGTAGACAGTTGTCAGTTTTGTGCGCACGCACAAAATTTTTGTGCACGCACAAATTGTGCGCAGGCACAATTGTGCGTGCGCACGCACAAAATTTCCACACGCGGACGCACAAAAATTGTGCGCACGCACAAAATTTCCACACGCGGCTGTGTTTCCGGAGTACGGGACGACAGCGCCACTACATAGGACACTACAGTAGTATTCTTTACAAGTTATGAAAAAGGAACCAAAGACATTGCTGGATTTGGACCCCGTCATGGCAGAAATCTGAAAGTATGTGGCCCCGCGGCATTACGTCACGTGTTTTTGATAAATTGATTTTAAAAATCCACATACACGCAGTGTTTTATTATGCCTGCTACGCTGCTGGTTCATTGTTCCCGTTGCTAATGAAGGTGGCATCAAAGGTGCCGACTAAGGGTGTGCTGATCTCACATTGCCGTTATGTTGTTGGCAGTGTTGGATCCTGTCTGAAGTGTCGTCAGCTATTAAAGTTATTTTGAAATTGTGCAGTGCATTTCTGAGGAATTAACCCAGAAATTTATCTTTCCTTTGTTTTTCTTCAGTTTGTAGAATGACCTTTGTTAGCAATAAAAATGTGCTTTTGAAATTGTGCTTCATAGTGATGGCTGGAGTTTCATGATTACATTTTGGTGCTTGTGCAGTTTAACAGTAGAGTATAAATTTTTCCAAAGGAGTTTACAAAGTGTATTGGCAAACGGTCAGGTGTCCAGCGTCCCCTTACAACGATAGAGCCATTATTCTACCAAGTGGGACAATTTTTTCAGAGACTTCCCATAAATCTTTAGTTTGTTTAGATTCAACATCTCTTCCATACACTTGGAAGTTATTATTGTTCTAGCAACTATGACGAGTTGGAGGGGCTTCAGAGTGCTGTGTCACTGATTTTCAAGCATGCACGGTTGCATCTGATTATGCAGCTGCGGTAAGAATAGAAAATGATGCGGCATATCAGAATAGTTCAGGACCTTAGCGCTTCATGTTGCTGCATTTCAAGAATATTCTGGCTGTACAGCTGCAGTAAGAATAGGAACCAGTTGCCCAGCAGGTTGCAATGGTTTGATGACAGTCCTTCGAGGTGCTAATGTTGCTCCTTTGCAGAGGTGGGCTGTTGCTTCTGACTAGAAGGCTACGGCAAGAATTGCAGACTTATGTAGTACGCTGGAATGGATCCATGTGAGGCCTTCGGGCTGTAAACCCGCTGCTTCTCAAGCACACCTCTTGTTTACAGCCATGAAGCCGTGGTGAGAGAACATGCCAGAGGCTGTGAAGTTGGTGCTTCTCATGAACACAAGTGTAATTTTTGTATAGGACCCACACCTCCACCATGACCTTTGCCAGCTCTCCCAGTATTGGCATTTTCAATGTGCGTGCACAGCCTGGACAGCTTTCATGGTGCGGAAAACACTACTCGAACACTGCGCCATGAAATGATTTTCTTTATGTTGTGCGACGGCTTATGAAGATACGGCATCACTTTCACCTTGTTTTCATCGGGCCTCTGCACTTTCGTTTTGCCTTTTAAACTTGATACGGAGGCAGTCTGCAACCGCCTTAAGCACTGGTGTCAGAAAACCCTCTGCAGAAAACCCTATGAGTCTGGCGGTCAATGTGTTCCTGGATTACGTAGACACAACTTTTCTGCAGTGCACTGCAGAAACGTAATGTGGCTATGCCTCATCAGCGATGGCTCAGAGGTACTGCACTCGCCTCATATGGGGAAGTACTGGGTTCGAATCTGCGCACCGTCGGGCACCCACTGGTTTCTTTAATGGGTACAGGTGTCCCTGGTCGAGTGCGGACATTTGAAAGGATAACTCACGCCTGGAAAGCTGCCTTTACCCTTGCGAGGGGCTTCTGACCTTTGTCAATCTGGTGGGGCCCCGGCCTTCTACAACACCGCATTGCCGAAGGGAGGAAGAGTCTGGCGGCATGTCCTACCACAGGTGGTTACTGAGTAGAGTGTGCAGCGTAGCTGTGGAAGTCGCCATGTGCATCCGTGTGCCTTGGTGGTGCCGGGCACCTATTGAGAAAATAGGTACAAGCCTGGTGCTCGGCCCTTGTTACCACTAGAAGATGCTCCTGGCGTGTGACAACACTTGAAAAGTTGACCCAGCTTGTACAGGAAATCAACTCTATGCAATGAGGTGGCTGGAAAGTGCAATTTTTTTTTTGGTTTGTGTCCCCACACGATTGATCAAATCAATAAAAGAAAAAGGTACTGCTAGCACACATCTTCACCTCAAAAATTGCAATTAATGAGACAAAAAGTCTACGCAAATTGTAGCGAAAACTGGAAAGTGGCAATAAAGTACATAAGCAGTTTACTGAAACACTGGCACTGTCGCCAGTTGCTGAAATTTTAGAAATTGGAGCTGAGCTGGTGGTAGATAGTGGCATTGGAGCTGTAGAGAATAAGTGAAAAAAGTTTTGTCAATGGCACCTGCATGATTTCGGTGACAAAGGTTTTGGGAATTACATTCTCAGATGTAGGCTATAATTTATATTTTACGCACCTACAATGCAGCCTACTAGGGAATGGTGCTATGAGATGCCCCATACCCTACACTGTACCAACAAAGTGACGTGACTCTGGTCTCTGAACCACTGTTAGATGGTACGGACAATAAACAAAACCGTTCGCAAATGACAGTCAACAGGTGCAGTTTAATTTTAACGCTCTCTTTATCTACTTTTGCTGCTAACCTTCCAATTTTGACACATACGCGTTCTGGGGAAATAGAAATTTCGAGAAATGTGAGCCCGGCCCCTGCAAAAATGGTCCCAACTCAGATGCTGCAGTATTATTCCAATATTATTCCTGCGATTATATCACCGTTTGTTAGCTGGCTGAGAAAGAAATCGTGCAATGTACTTTCCGCCCTTGCATTTCAGAAATACAATACCCAGAACTACAACTTTTTCGGAGGCTGTGTTTTTGTTCGTGAACTTGACTAAAAATAGTTACTACAGGTGCAGGATGCGCTCTTTATCAAGCGTAGATAAGGTGACGGGGATTTCGAGAAAGCCCTTGCTTATATCGTTCCGTCCAGGCGGAACGCCAAACAGTGTTCCCGGCTCACAACTCGCAGTGAAGGCAGTCTGTGTGCATTTTTACCATACCGCTACCGCTCACTGTTAATTAGTAAATACCCTTAATAATTACATCGCTAATTATAGCTTCGGCGACGGGCCTCGGGGCAAGCAACCGCACTGAAATGGTCCATGTGAAAAGCTTGGCATACTGCTGAAAAACAATGCGATCACAACCATTGTCACTCGAGAATGTAAACAGAAGCAGCGCGCCATCGCCTCCTGTACGATGATCGCGCTCGCCCGCTGTTTATTATTATTATTTTTTTGATAACTGCTACAGACACACAACACACCAGCAACAAATGAAGCCAGGACGTTCTCGGCAGGAGATAGGTGACCACGCTCCGAGTAAAAACAGCCCACCACGACTTCCTCACGTACAAATGACGACTTGGCAAGACACACACGGCGCAGACGACTTTAGAGCCTTATGACGCACTACATTCGTAACAGTTCCTGGACAAATCGCACACATCATAAGACGCCATTGTTTTTTTTTTTTACGGGTGCTTTCTACCACTAGTAGGCGCTCGTGGCGCATCCGCCCCACTTTCGTTAATGCGTGAAACGTTTCGATGCAAATGCTTACACGCGCAGCAATATTTTTTACTTTTTATGATTATCCTTATTACTACTTAATGCGTATACGGCTTCTGCGTATTTGTTTTTTGCTTTTTATTTTTGTGTGACGTCACCGGAAGTTTTGGCGTTACAGCGTTTTGGAGACGGAAACACGCCGAGGCGTATAGGTTTAGCGCCCGTACTGATGTATGCCATGTCCGTTGTGCTGGTGCGAGATTTAAACCCGGACGTTAAACGACCCAATGGGACCTGTCCGGAGTCCTTAGTGGTAGAGCGGATTGGGTTTGTGTGTTAGACTATGTTCAGATTACCGAACCAAAAACCGTATCGTGATCTACGGAAGCAAAAAAATTCCGCGTCGCGTAGTTAAGTTGGTTGAGTCGTGAAGAGACGTCATACTTTACGACAGTTGCGGCAACAGTCTGAACCCGGCCTTACAAAAACATAGTGATACTTACGACGCGGGAACAACACAGGCAGTTCAAGTTTGTGAGCAAGAACAAAGCTTGGATCCCTCAGAGATTCATTCAGCTAAGTGGCTAGGAAATATGCTCCATCACAAACTACGATAAACTTGTTTTGTTTCGTGCACTCCGTGGACTTCGTCCAGCTTTGCAGGTCATCCTTCTTCAGAGAGTGAAATGGCATTATTTTTTTATTAAACATTGTTCAGAGCTTGACCCACAATTTCATTCTTCCATCACGTGCAGCCCATATGCATCGGTCTCCTACTTCGCGTTTAGTTGTGTGTTTTAAGTGCACAGCACCTTAGGGGCTCGTCCTGTCGTCGTCGCTCGCTCGCTGGACCAAAGTAGAGCCACAGGGCGTTCCTTCGTAGCTGCTGCCGTCGCGGCATCCTACAGAGGCTGCGAAAGCCAAGCTCTTTATATTTTTGTGGGTCAAGAATGCAGAAACCTGAGAAGGACAATCTCCTTAGGGCTGTGAGCCGGTTAGTCAGAGAGATGTGCTGGGGAAGAGGAAGATGAAGCCGAAGAAGGAAATCGCGGGACTGACTGGTTCGGACGTGGGATTAAACCAGTTCCTATGTTTTTGTTAACTGATGTTTCCTTGCGAATGTCCTTGCAGATGAAAAAAAAAAAAATGTCTGTTGCGACATTGAGGTTCGGGGCCATCCTTTTTAAGGATTTGAAAAATTGTGCATCAGACCCAATTTATTTTTCACAAAGAACGAGAAGCGGCCTTATAAAAACGTAAGAATAGTTCAACAGCAAATAAAGTTTCAGAAATTAGCCTGAACGGCCAGTAAAAACAGTTGTCTCCTAGACTAAGCGCTGATCCCATACAGCAAAGGCAAACAGTTTCACAAGGGAGGTCAAGCGGCGTAATACGTACGGTGCCTTACCACCTCTTGCGAATTGGTATCGGTGAAAAGTCTAAGTTTGAGTAGTATTGGTCCCTGAAAAGTCCACAATGGTGGTAACCTGAGATCTCATGGCACGGCAACATCCAGCACCTGCAGAGTAAATGCCGGACAAACCACAAAATTGAAAAAAAAAAAATACTCATAGGACCCGCCAGACGCTTCACGCGGTGTAGGACTGCTGCCGCCTTTGGGCATAGCGGAGGAAGGGAGATTGAGAGATAAGATGCGCGGGACGCGCGGCCGCGCGCATTGCCGCTCTCACTTCTCTTAATGGCCGCCGCCATAATTGGTTTTGCTTGGGGGGGAGGGGGGGGGGGGGGGGGGGGGGGAAAGCGGCTTTCCTTTTTGGACGCCACTGAATGACGCGCCCTTGAGTGCTTCCGAGGTCACCGTGTCACTCTCACGGTGCCTATGCCGGGACGACGTCTTTTGTAAACGCCACCCCTGCTTCTCTTTGTGGCCGCCTGACTAGTTCGGAAGAGACTGGCTCCGTCTTCAGATGCGCCGAAGGGGCGCGGCCAATTAGGGCAGTAAAGCCGCTTTGGGGTTGCGTGCCTCCGGGCCACCCTGATACGCTTGGAGTGCGTAAGCCCGGGCAGCGGCTTTTGAAAGTGCCGCGGCGCCTAATGGCCACCCTGGCCGTGGCAAAGCTGCCCCGCGCACGTGTACGCGTCCTCCGTCTTGGGAGAGGAGGGAAGTGCGCGAATTTGGGAAGGCGGTGTTCGGCCCGACGATTGGTGGATTTTAGAGGTGGCCTGACCAATCAAATCGGCCGCGCGGCATACAATGGGAGCGAGGAATGATATTCCCGTGCAAGATAGGAAGCGGCAAGACTTAGCTGAGACTTAGCTTTGGGCGGGAGACCAGCTAGCCTCCGTGCTTAGTGCACGTAAACCTTGCCGTCTAGGGCGTAACCCAGAGTCGATCGCTAAGGCATGGCACCTAGGGCGTAACTCGGAGGGTCGATCGCTAAGACGGCCATGCTTAACCAACCCTGTAATCAACTTTCTGTAACCAACTCTTGTCAATAACCGTAAATACAGTTTTTGTTTGTCATCATCTCTTCGTCCCGTCATCGTCTTCTCATCTCTTCTGCTTCACCGCCAACACCGCCGAATTCTACAAGCGAAGGGTTCCTTCGCCACTGAAAACGAACCTGAAAACCTACTCGCGGTATGGGCCACTGTTAAAACCTGATATATCAGAATAAATAAATAAATTGCAACGGCACTGCAGCAAGCAGCGAGAAGCGAAAGAGCACCACTTTTTCAATGAAATAAATAGGGATTAGGGTTGCGCACCAACTCACCCCTGTATAACAAAATCTTGCTACCTGCTGCCGCTACCTTGAGCTTTTGATGGATTTGTGACCTCCAGCCTCATGGTACGCTCCACTTAATTTCCATTTTCTTGGTATACGGGGAGACAAAAGTGTTTTGCTACTGCACCTGATTAGCAGTGGCATTTTAATATTATATTTTAATATACAAAGTGAGGGTGTGCTCTGTACGTCAAGTTTGTTTAAATTTAGAAGTAAAGTACTTACATTACTTGGTCTACATAAAAAATCCGCCGAAAGATAGCTATAGAGTCGCCCACGACAACCACGTTGTCAATTTTGCATGTATTGGGGTCGGTGGACCTGATCGTCACCTTGAGGCTTCCTTTGTCATCCATAAACTGAAAGCATGAGGGCGTAACGTTTTTTTTGAAATAAAGAATAAAAATAAAAATATAAAAAAAAAAACACCGTGCTCGTGGGGATTTGTTCGCACGTGAGGACGTTTAGCGTGGCCAAAATTACTGTGCAGGGGTATCCTCATTTCTGAGATTTATAAAACTTTACTTTTTAAACAATTTACACCAACGAAGAATTTAATTAAGGGTGTATCTGTAGCATGCAAATGCTCTCACACGCACACGTACGCAGACAGACTGACGCATTCAACTTATTATTCATACGCGTTACCAGTCAGACACGCCTCTTAACATGCTTTCATCATTTCAGTTAACAGCTGTTGAAATGACATTCTCCCGGTTGAGGGCAACAATGTTTATTTGTATACTTATTCGATTTCGGAAATTTCTTCACCCGCTTCATCAATGCTTATACGTTCGCCACCAATTTTATGCCTCCCGCATTTAGTTAAACGGGGATATGGAACTGGCATGTCCAGCATACGCTCACCGCTGGTTTGTCTTGAGGTTGCGACGTTGGTGCAAGTTTTTCGGCTTTATAACGGTAGCATGGCCTTTCTTCTATGAATTAATGAATACGAACTTCTGACCAGATATTCAACGGCTGTTGAATTCCTCGTCGCTGCTGGATGAGAGAGTACAGCCCACGCCATCCAGATATAATCACTTTGGTTTGCCACAGAGATTCCTACAAGAGGACACGCGCCTAATTAATCGGCTGATGGGGCCACACTTACTCGGATTTCCACCGGCATGTTCGCCCAATGGTCATGGCTTGCATTTGTTAGTGTTGGTTATTGAATAGCTCCACCAACGACGAAGTCGTTTAAAATGTTTGCCAAGTCTTAACTCATGTTGACATTTTTGTTCAAAGTGTTTTAACAGTAGAGCTATTTGACCTTTTAGTTCTCCCATCGAGCGTTGCCAGATAACTCACCCCAACCGAGTGCACCGCAGCGGGCACCTCGTGAGGAGCACCCGGCGTCCTGCACGTTTGCGATTGGCTTGCGCCACGCATGGTTCTCGCAAAAAAATACCCACAAAAAAGTTACAGATGACATCCACGTTCAGGTCTTAAGATGTACGACGCGATAGAGTTACGTAGACTCCACGGAGCGTTTTGGAACGGAACTGCGGCATTTACGATCTGTGCTTCATGAGCAATGAAGAACGGCGAAGACAGAAAGACTAGCAGGGAATGGTTTCATCGCCGTTACCAACGAAATGAGTATGACCTTTGTGCTTTTGTGGAAGATGTGAGCGTGAAAGTTGCGACTCCGTGGTGTCAGTAAGTTAGGCAGACGGTGGCAGTGGCAGTGTTTCAAAGACTTTATTCTTTAACGTGTATGCTGACTGCACGTTTTTTTTCTTTTTTACGAAGGAGTAGGGAGAGAAGAAGGAGGGAGGGAGGGACAGAAGATTTTTGTTGAGGAGACAATGGTCGGGGTGAGGTTAAACGGAGTAAACAGATGTTGCAGAGCTCAAAGGTGGAACTTGAAGGCTGGGGCTCCAGATGCAGTAGCTCATTTCCTTGCCTTTCACAATCAGCTCGCGCTGATCTTGAGGAATAGCTTACCTCATCTTGAGGTAATGAGCTGATCAAAGCTGCCTCCCAGGCCTTGATAGAAGCGCAATGTGTAATGTATCAGTTGTTCTCCCTTTAGCATACCCTTGTACATGGCTGGGCCGGGAGGAGTGGGTTTCCCTGAATTTAGCATAGCTCCGATGTGTCCAACGTAACATCCAATGTGTCCAACGAACAATTTCCCACACGGAAATTTGAAAATACTTGTGTTAATTTACCCCCTATAGAGTTGACGATTCTTCAGTGTTGAGACCTACTCATGGCTGTTGTAAGAATAGCGTTCGTAGGCGTTTAATGTAAAGATGTTAATTAACGTTGTTTCAGTGAGGGAACTGCGGAAATCGTGGAAGCAAGGGGTATGGCATGTCAGAACGTGTGCCTCTTTGTGGATACCTCGTTTTATTTATACCCTTGTGTCCAGCTGTCTACCTGACATTGTTGACTTTCTTCATTTGGGATGGGAGAGTCTTACTGAAGATTAGTAAGATTAGTAACATCAGTAAGATACTGGGTATCTTACTAAAGGGAGTGTCTCTAATAATTTGAGTGCGCATTATTCCTGCAGCCGGCAGTCTAACGCCCTCTGACAGTCTGTGATGATCCTTACACTTCAATTTGGCACTTCCACAAGATGGATTGCTGATATAACGGCTCCAACCTCCGCTCCTTCGTTCGTGCATTAACCAGGGAATAATCGACTTATAAGTGTAAGGGAATAGCCCATTTAAATTGCTGCTCTTACTTTCATACATCCCGGAGTCACGTATACTGCTTTTTCCAGATATTTGGAAATTTACTTGAACTAACTTGATCCTGCCATGTCACCCGCGGATTTGTTGGCTTAGACTCAGGTTCTCCGTAGAGAGTTTTAATAAAGATTCACTGAATTGGTTGCATGTCCATAATGGCCTGCAGTCTATTCTTTCCGAGGAGAGGGAAGTCGGAGCCGCCCCCTTGGTGGTAGAAAAACGATTTGCCTTATTTATTAAAAAATGTTTAAAGACACGATTTGAAGATCTCTTCCTTATCCCCATGAACAGCCAATTTGCGCCCAGTTCAGGCCTTACACCTTAGTACCATTGCCCTTCACCCGGTTCTTTTCGGCGCTACCCGAGTCCATTCTGTGCCCCCGAATTTCCACATTTAATCCATCCATCAAGTTAATGGTATTCCCCGTCTAGTAGACGTGTTACGGGATAGCAATTCTATTACCCCAGGGGTTCACCTGTTGTCATTTGGTCTCGCGGTAAAGATGGCAAGGGGGCAGCTTGCCTTATACGGTGATGATGACGATGTTTGGAGTTTTTGTGGCGCAAGGCCAACTGAGGGCAAAGAGCGCCAAAGAATAATTAGTTCATATAAGTGACATGAATGTAAAAGTAAATCATTCCAGTACAAATAAACGCAGTAAAACACAAGGTAATGAAGTTGACTTGTTTAAAAAGCCAGGTTGTTGTGATGCATGGTAAGAGTTGAGATGTAAAAACTTAACATCAGTGAGAAACTTAAAAACACGCTTGATGGAAAACATGGGCTCGTCTCCTACAAAGTATGATGGGTGAAACGGGATGTGTTCTTTGCACAGTTGTGGTAAGTGTTTGCGTCGTGTTGTGTCACGTGCCTTGCATTGAATCAGTATGTGGATTACGGATAGGCCCTCTCCGCACCCGCTGCACACGGGTCTTGGAGATCCAGTGAGCAGGTGGGAGTGTGTTACGTGTGTGTGGCGTATTCGTAACCATGCCAAGGTCACTTCGGTTTGTCTGGTGTGGGCTAGTTGTGTATCGTCCCAAGTGTGGCTTCATTACGTGTACCTTGTTATCTATCTGTTCATTCCATTGTGCTTGCCATTTGTTACGAAGGTGTTGTCGAATTTGTGGCTTAAGGTCACTGTGTGGTAGAGTTGGTACGTCTACTGTGTTCCTGAGAGCGGTGGCAACGGCCCTCTCATCAGCAACCTAATTGCCAGTGAACCCAGCGTGGCCTGGAACCCAGCACAAGACCAGAGAGAGCGGACTTGGCCCCCCTTCGGGGATCCTTCGTTTGACCCGTCACCACCGAGGGCGTCGGGGGCGCCAGAGGTGGCACGGGTGGTGGGGTGGCGGTTGGAGCCGATGCGGGGCCCCCGGTGTCCATCCCCTCGGCACCCTCCAACGCACTGGAGGAAGGGGAGGTCAGGGGCGGGAGCGGCACCGGTCCCACCAGAGACGGTTTGCACCACAACCGCTGCTGCCTCAGCAAGCGCCGTGGTGCTGGTTTGGGCTGCCTGAAGCAACCCAGCGGGGGGTGGTGGAGGGATCAGGTCAGACTAGCTGAACTGGGTCCCTGTGGAAACCAGACGTCGCTCCGCCCCCCGGCTAGCTGCGTCGGCGTACCTCCCCAGGGGAAAAAGGCGAACCTCGCTCGCGCCTCTGGGAAAGAGACGTTATCAGTTACCTTAATGTTTATTATATTTTTTTCCAGTTGAAATTTTTCACATTTGCGGGAGTACTCCGCAAGCGGCCCCCCGCAGTTCACACAAGTGAGGATGCCGGATGGGCAGGTGTCGCTCGGATGATCGTGTGCCGCGCATTTTGCACAAGTCGTTCGGCCACGGCAAGAGTTGGTACCGTTCCCCAACCGCAGGCACTTAAAACAACGCCGCGGGTTCGGGATGTAGGGACGGATGGAGCACAGGATAAAACCTGTATTTATATGTTGTGGAAGAACTGTGCGGTCAAAAGTCAAGATGATGTGCTTGTTGGAAGTCTCCTTGTCGTCTCGGCGGATGGTGATACGTCTCACGGCAGTGACGCCCTGATCCTTCAAGCCCGCAAGGAGATCCGCATCCGTTTTGTTCAAAAGATCTGTCTCGGATATCACACCCTGCGAGCTGTTGAGGCTCCGGTGGGGTGTAACCGTGATGTCTAGATCAGCCAGCCTAGTCTGAGCTAGAAGCTTTGTGGACGGCTGCTTGTCATTTACCACGATGAAGACTTCATCAGTCCTTTGTTTTTTGGCCTTATACGATTTCCCTATTATGGCTTCAAGATATTTTGCGATCAAGAAGACCGACTGCGAAACAAGAGGGTGGGCTGGACTAAGTGATTCCATGAAAAGAAATCGAAAGTAATGGGCCTTTTCAGCAAAAGGTAAAGATAGCAATGGGGAAAAGGTACTTCGGTGCGGCCCGTTTTAGGGAGGCGATCATTGGGTATGGGAAATTTAGAAAAACCGTACAGCATAGTATAAAAGCAGGGAGAAGGGGGTACTTTCTTCGTCAGCCTTACCCTGATAGCTGCAGAGGTCCCGGAGCTCCCTGCCTGGTAAACTGAGAGGGAGCCCATCCGCCGGAGCTTGACCTGAGCTTCCACGGCCACTGTTTGAAGTTTCTACCTTGTACCTTAAAACATATCATCACGGTCGATCACAACTTATGTATGGGGGCTCGAGGCCCGCGGTGTCGCCAATACCGTCACCAAGATTGCTCAAGGTGTTATGTGTGGGGTGGCTTATATTGTGTGCTTATGAGGGTGTTCATTTGAATTTCATCGCGGCGAGTAAGTTTATGGTACTGCGCCTGTGCGATTTTCGGGTCATGATAATTGGCTGCATAATTCTTATCACTCTCGTTTCTGTTTCAATTCATTTCAGACAGAAATACATACACGTAGTTATGCCCACGAGGCGTGGAAAAGGGAGACTCGTACGACACCTTTGCTCATTCTTCCTCTTTTCTTCGTTAGGCGTTTGCTAATGGGCGCATTTAGTTAAAAATGTCGTTTATTGTGGTTACGAGATTTACTTTGCCGTTTGTGTCTAGGGCCACGCCAAGGACTCTCACGGCACCTATATTTAGGGTGGCTTTTACACTAGCCCCGTGGCGCCATCCTTTGTTTGTCAAACACAGCTTGCGGCGCAAACAGAACTGCTGGAATACCCAAAAGTAGTTCGATAAATTAATTTTATTCAATGTTTATTGTGCATCGATAGGAACGTGCACATTGCTATTTATATTATGCCGCTATGGCACCGTTAGACGCATCAACGTTAGACACTGGATTGCATGCGCCGGTGCATTGCGGAATAATACGACATCTGCTTGAGAACTATACGAATGAAACTGAACGTGTTGTCAGCGAATCGTTTGGTGAACACACTGTCCGCTGCAGCGAAAGGAGCATGGCTAACGGGTAAGCCGCTGTCTTGCCGGTGTGGTTTGCGAGTGACGTCCTGCTGGCGGTTCGCTTTGGAAAAGGTGCACCACTTCGATCCTGCTCCGTGGAGTGTACGGCAGATGGGCGCGTTGCGACGAGCTCAGCTTGTAGAACGTGAGAAGCAAAGTTCCTAACTTGGACCCTGAATGCATGAACGAATTCCCCTTCTTGCAGGCGTGTCTCTCATTGCATCAAAGCAATCACGAGCGCGACATTGGCCAGTAAGCGTTGTTGCCTTTCTGCGGCGCTTAATGCAAGTTTTCTCGAACGGCTGCACGCACGGGGCCACCGCACCCGAAGCAGTAGGAGGTGGCGGTGCCTCTATTCACGTGAGTTCCCCGTACAGTAACGCACTGGCATCTAGGCGTAAATGTCGGCGCTCATTATCGTAATGATGCAGTACTTCGCTTCCCTTCTCGTTGACGGCAGCACCATCTCAGTGAAGAAGGTCATACGGAAGAATATTGGGCACGTTCCCACGCCAACTGATGCATGGTTCACAGCGGAGTTGGCAAAGCGCTTTGTACCTCCAGTTGCGGCGAGAGAGTTTGTGGCTCGACTCCGGGAGCAGCCAAGTCAATGGAACTATTTTCTGGCAATGAATTTTCGTGACGGATAATACGTCAGTGACATCTTGGTGTATCCCGGCATAAAACACTTTCGAGTAAAGAAATGATCTTAATAACGCTATCGGGTTGAAACTACCGAGCGCACGTGAGCCTGCACCTCGTGAAGGGTGCTCGGCTTTGGCCAGCTAGTCCTTCGAGCACCCTGCGCCCAGCGTTCATGCCGTGATCTCTCGCGTGCTGTTCGCCTCGGCCGTTCATGTGCGACCGTGCCTTAAGTGGGGAACACAGACGCCGAGTTCGCGAAGCCGCTTGTCTCGGGCTGTTGTGCATGCTGGCGTGGTACATTTTGGGGGAGATGTTCAAGGCTGGGGAAAATAATCCGGACTACCCAGTCAAAAATACCTTTCAACGGCAAGTTCATAAATTCATGTGAACTGGCCGTTGAAAGGTCTTTTTGACTGGGTGGTGCGGATTATTTTCCACAGCCTTGAACATCTCCCCCAAAGTGTACCACGCCAGCATGCACAACAGCCCGAGACAAGTTCATAAATTCATGTGAAGCACAAGGTTGCGGGTTCGATTCCCAGCCGCGGCGGCCGCTTTTCTGATGCAGGCGAAAAGCAAAAACGCCCGTGTGTACGAGATTTCGGCGCACGCTAAAGATCCCCAGGTGGTCAAAATTAATCCGGAGCCCTCCACTACGGCGCGCCTCATCGCCTGCGCTGCGTCGGTGCGTTAAACCGTGCAATCAGATCAAATAAATTCATGTGAGGTGCAACAGTCCGGTCTCTGACGAAGGGAGGGGTGTCGCCAGCTCTTCTGCTTCTGTAGCGTGGCGCCACTAGGGCAAACTGCGCCAATATTTTTCTTTGTAGAAAAATAGGTTTTTGTAGGTTTTGGTTGCCTAAGTGTGGTCGCCTAAGGGTATGTGAATAATTTTTATGCACATACACTTGAGCAGAAAAAAGAAATGTTTAATGTGGTAACAAAAATACTGTGAATATGTACAAGAGTATAAAATTTTAAGCGAAATACGTACGCTTCGAGCTGACTATGCAGGCACATCAAGAAAAGGGGTTGCAGCCAATAATTTCAGCGCCATTTGATTAAACACATTTTATAGAATCGCTTTTATTGAACACAGTTTCATCGACAACTGTTTGGTTGTAGAACGTTTCATCGAGGGCGTTTCATCGAATTCGGGCGTGCACATTGGAACACGGCCTTTGGCGTGCATGCACAGAAATGAGCGAGAAGATTGTTTTACGCAAGCACCTCTTGTCACGCTGACTGCTTTTAGTTAGTGTTCTCACTCATGGCTGCTGTAATGCGACAATGCCGTGCAGGAAGCCAAGTTTCTCTGTCGATGTTGGTGAATGATCGTGGTTGAAATGAAAGAAAAAAATTAAAGGGGTTACACCCAGCATGACAGCTGTCGGAAGTGCAGAGCAGATCCACCAGAGGGGATTTGGTGCCGTTATCCGCTCATTGCTACCACCCCTCTTGCTCTTCCCTTCCCTGTCTCACTCATTTTTTGATGAACCGAACAGAGGTTTTGTTCAATGCAACTCAAATTTACAACCTTCGCAGTGGTGGAACAGCACCAGCGGGAGTTCTGTCCTTTGGTGCTTGCTTTCGTCTCGCACGTGCCGGAGCCTTACAGCGCAGTTTGGAACGCGTCGTTTCTGGCGGCCCCTTTTGTAGCGTGAGCTACACCGGCCGTGGTTGAGCAGTTTCTCGTGGCTCCTGAAGAGCCGTGCTGAGCAAGCGCAGCACGTGGCGACTTGGTCCTCTTTATGATCATGCGAGGGGTGGCGGGGTGTGGTACCGATGGAGACAGAGAGAGAATAAACTTTAATTAAATCCAGAAAATGCTTCCGAGAGGCGGCTCGTGTGTCCCAGCAACACCGGCGTGCGACTATGGAACCAGCTTAGCTCTAGGCGCTTGGTGAAGCTGCGCCGGAGCCACTGGATAAATATACATGTGTCATATAATGCATATGCCGTGTGTGTGTCATTGAAGAAGCAGTAAGCATGACAATCAAGCTACTCCTAGACAACCAGGAAAGCTAAGAATAACCAGCTGAACATTAACTCACGATACGTATATCCTGGAATAGCCGAGCTAAGCCACTGCTAATCTATTTCGCTTACTATGGTAAAACCCAACCGAACGGGTAACCCTAACTAAATGTACGCAGGGACTGCCGGTTATTTACACAGATTTTGCTTCAAATGTAGCTGCAGTTTTCTTCGCTCCAATAAACGGGGAGACGTATGACAAGCGCCAGCGGTTTGGGAGTTTAACGGTTATGGCTTGATTTTCGAAGGCTCTGTATGGGTCCACTACGCCCCTTGGCCGTGGCGCTGTGTTTGGGTCCGTTACGTCGCTACGCCGCCTGACTGCGGCTGTGGCTAGACAGCGTGAGAGCGAACGAGCTACAACGCTAGGCGGCACCCTAAAGTGCTCTGCACTTAAAACGCTTCAGTGGCCGGAAACAAACCTGGGTGGCTCGCGTTATGAAGCCGTAATCTATCCGAAGCTCCATATCTACATGGTCGAAACTTTGTCCAAACGACATGGGGACCGAAGAATTCGTCACCAGAAGGATTCTAATTGAACCATCTTCGTCGTTTAATGGAGGGGTGCATGTTTCTTTTAGATGCGACAGCATCTCATTCACTCGCCTTGTCCCTCCATACGGCGTTGTTGTCCGTCCACACCCCTCCCCAATTCTCCTCGCCGCGCGAACTGCGCTCTCCGCCGCTCACTCCCTCTCCTCTCCGATAGCGAACACTCTCTCGCGAGGGGCCTTAAATTGGATTGGGTTGGATTTCGATTGGCTTCGATTAAAGTGGATTGTGTTGGATTGTGTTGCGTCATAGCCGCGCCACGTTGCGTCATACCCGCGGCAGGGGGTTCACGGCACGTTTCACGCGATGGGAGAATCAACCTAACGGAAACAACAACGGAACCCCCTATGCATCGCATCTACACAGGGGTTCCCGCAAGGGGAGGTGGGAGTAATTTTTTAATTTTTTATGTGAGCGTGTATTGCGAGTTCTTTTTCTTCTATTAAAATGTTTACAGGCGCGTGGAAAAGCTGAGAGTTCAAATAATTTATAGAATCTAATCTTTGGTATTGACCTTCGTCCGCCAACCCTGCGCTTTCATTTCCTGCACTCCCATGGGATTTGATGGGTACGCGAACTAACGAGAGATACTTTGCGCCTTGCCAAAAACGTTTCGCCTTTTATTGGTTGGACGGACTGAAGCACAAGTGTCCACCAGCCGCCAGGAGCTGGAATGCAGGTGCCTGGTAGACCGCTGATCCACGCGCCAACGTGGTTCTCCCTACTGTCTGTTCAAGGGCTGCCTCACGGAATCAAATAGGTAGAAAGCTGACATAACAGAAGATTAAGAGTCACCAGAAGCTCACATACCTGTCCTTAGCCGCCTACAACAGGACCGTTCATTTTAAGGACAACGGCTGGAAGCACTCCTAGGAAGGCAGGGGCCGCCAATCGTGCTGACAGGTGTGTCGAAATGAATCACGTGCTTAACGACTAAGCAGGTCTAGAGGGGGCAACTTGGTATTTTGTGCGTCTCGAGGTGGTAGGCTGATTGTAAGGCTCTGGGGATTTTCGTTTTCTGTGTTAAACGAAGTGTTTCGACCTCCGCTCTTTCCATTAAAATGGCAAAATGTGGCGTTGCACACTGACATGACCAGATCGTTAATATGTAGCTTTTGTTGGTTCAAACAAAAGAAACGGTGCCTGCACTTTGCTCAAAGCTAAAACGAAGTAAGGTAGTTAATCCAGGACGATTAAGGTGATGCGCTACAGAAAATGTGAAAATGAGTTCAAATTATTAGTGAAGTCAACATCATGCTACAAAGAAATAAATTGAGAACTGGCCGGTAAACATTTTCATGTTATGCTATGCTCCACTATGCCCAGGATCACACCATAGCAAGAACTTATTTCGGCTCCATCTAGAAAGAGAATGGCGGTAAACTCTCAAAGTTTTACAAGTACAACCATAGAGTTGATTTCTTTAATAACAAAACCATTTCGCATGGACTTCTTGGTAGAGAATCATGTCTTGACAGTTGGATAAACAACACTCCAATATTCCCATCAAAGTATTGGGTATATATAGAAAGTGCGGTAACGCTCGTAATGGTGGCGTATTTGTTCGCAATTCGAAATTTTGAGCCACCAGTCCTGCAACTTTGTAAAATTGGTCAGGTGAAATTCCTAATGCAAAATATTGATATAAAGGCTCCTCTGTTGCAGTTTGGCTCAATTTGAATACAGCGTATCTTACGAAGGGCGGAAGATTACTTTTACTTCTCTGCGTTTCTGAAGTGAGCAAATAGGAACTTAAGTTTTTAGAGATTAATGTAGCTTTCCCGAATGGGAAACGGAAGCCCTATAACTGAAATTGTTCAAAAAGTCAATATTATATACCGTGGTAATGAGATAACCAAATTTAAGTGATTCAATTTTTCCAAGGTCGACATTATTACAGCGCAAAATTGCCACATACCTGAGTTATTACTTATATGGATGTAGATTGTATGCAGGGCGTTCACCGTGTCGTCATATTCTTTTAAAACACCGTACCCACTTTTCAGAACAGGTGTATCGCGGTTCACAAGGCATTAATCTGTGGTCGCAGCTAGCACAGCACTGGGATAGTTGGAGATTAATGGGAGAGGCCTTTGCCCTGCAGTGGGCGTAGATAGGCTGGTGGTGATGAATCTGAGGTATAGGGCATACCTGCAGTGTACCGCGCTTCGCCTACTGCACGTATAACCTACTGCTCACCATTTCTTTGCAAGCGACACTTACGATCGTGTCCGGCGAGACTTTGGCCAAACTTGCACCGTTGAATCCAACACTATGTCACTTTCGAGTGTAAGCACACAGGCTGCAGGGGTCAACGCCTATTTCGGCCACTACTGCCTCTGTGATTATGCGTAGTGTATATACAGTTATTTTTCTCTCTCCTCAGGACCTCGTATTTGCGACAACTATGCTAAAATGTCTGGTGCTGCTAGGAACCACCGCGCGGCTAAGCTCACAAAGTATTTTTTTATAAAAAAATGGCTTCACGTTACTGCTGTGAGAAGTAGACGTAGACGCATTTTTATTGAATTGTAATGAGTAAGTGTATGCCTAGGCAGTCTGACTTTGTAATACAGATATGATATTTGCGACAAACCATCATTCGTTCGCGTCAAGGTTGACCAAATGGTCATGAATCAGCCCAAATCTCTGGCCAAATATCAGTAACAAGAGTCTGTTGTATCAGAGCTATTGTCACTTGCCTCATCCTGCTTAATATTGAAAAGTGTAGGGCACACGCAAAAGTGTCAGCTAAAGCTAAGCGAAAGGCACTAGAAATGCACCTCTCCAAAAACGCAGGAAACGCAAGAGCTGCCGGAAGGAGGTGTCAATATACGCGAAAAACAGAAGTAACCCCAAACCCAATATTTCGGACGTCATTACATAAATAGTATAGAAGCTAAAGCTGAGGAGTTAATACACATTTTCGTTCTTTGTTTTCGCCGCTGGTCTGCGCGTTGTGCCCACCACCACGTGAGCTTCTTACTGGAAATAAAATAGAAAAAACGTCCGAGCATGGAGCTATATCCCCGTTGGGAACAATACATGTTCATTTTGCCCTTCTTCCTGATTTGATTTTCAAATTCGGCGTGAAAATCTGGCATCGCCTATTGGCCAGTTTTGAGCAGTCATGTACAAAGCGTTGTGCAAGTTTTACCAAATGACTAGAAACTGCTAATCAAATGCCGTAATTGAACGCGGCAATAATACAAGAAAAGTGTTATTTCCAACCTATGTGCTTCACATGCGGCTGTAATAAAATGCTAAAATATACCATCTGCACCAAAAACAATGAATCTGTGTAGTAACAGGTTTTTTCACTACTGCAACGTGTTTTGAAGACAGGTATTTTTGTGTGGAACATCTATAGTCAAGTTTACACCCGAGGTCGCAGCTCCGGTAAACGAGAGCGAAGACGGGAATTGAAGCGTATAGGCTTTAATTCCCCTTAAAATGTATTCCGTCAGCCCCTCCTCATTCTTTCGCTATCATATACGTGCGCGAGAGAGCGGGGGGGGGTTATGATGATTTGTGATCGTGAAATGTTTCCGTTTCTGTACGTGCGAAAAGGTGTTTTTGAGACCCCAGTTCTCGTTCTTCGAAAATAGTTTGTTGCCAACGCTACAAGCCCTGTTTAATTTTACATAATGATTGCAGGTTTGACCACGTCTTTTTCTGTGAAGCTCACAGCGTGCAGTTTCCTTATCATGTCAGCTGTTTTTTGTTTGTGCGATTCCTAGAGGATGATGCTCAATCTGTGTACGTGTAATTTGATATTATTTATGAACAAAACTACCGATACTTTTAAGCTAAGTCACATTCGCCTGTCGCCATAGAAAAAAAATAATGCGGGGACTATTTTTCTGGCGGCCTGTCCTGGAGGGTACACTTTACGCTTTGATAATAAAGTCTACCTTCAGAGTAAATATTCCACACGTATCGTTTATGCAGACGATTTAACAATGAGAAAAATCACTCTACGTATCACATGCGCATCCGATTTCAGAAAATACTTGCACTGCCTGCGGCTACTGAACAAAAGTGAATGCAAGGACCACTAGAATGTATACAGGTGCGGGAAGCATGCATTGCCACAGGTAATAAAAATGTTCCATATCATCAACCGACATTGGTACAAACTGCAACAACCTCCTTAAGAAGGGCGGGGAAAATATCTGCAACTTCGTATATTTTATACAATACTTAACAGAAAAACCCGAATTCGCAAGAAAACCTGCACACAGCAATTCACCTATGCTCCCCGTATGACCATTCTTTCAAAATTTGGGAATGCGTGTTAAGAAGCAACATATTTTAATGCTCATTATACGAAGAATCCAGTCCCCTGTTAACACAGCTCATACTGTATGTTATTGGCGTGTTCCGCGTGTTTGGCGATTGTGCTTTGCTGCCTTGTGGTACATAGTGTAATACAACCTTTCGAACGGTGTATGCTAACACATTCTTGTGCTAAACATATAGTTTTGTATTTGCACCCTGCAATGTTACAATTAAAATTGTCTTTCATTTGCCTTTCTCATTAAAGTGACGACGTGACGGAGAACTAGATATCAGAAATAAAAAGGAATAAATAAGTAACTAAAAAGATTTGTGGTACACCGGAGTTATGTGATCCTATATCGGAAGTGTGACCTCCTACATCAACAAATTGTATCCGACATTCAGTGTATTGTGATTTAACGAAGGAAGGGTGTAGAAGGAAGACAGGAAAGTTAACCTGGCCAGAGCGTAGTTTGCTATCCGGCACGTGGTAAAGGGTACATAGGAAAGAAGGGAAAGGAAACAACAAAGAACAATTGGAGAAGACAAGTACGCCCAGCGATGAAGCACTAAACGTACAAGTTCAGTGATTGCCAGTGTAGGCTTTTAGTCTATAGTCTTCAGTTCAAGTTCGTCATCCGTAGAGAGCCTAGAAGTCCCCAACCGCCTTCTGAGCGCATGACAGGGAAGGCCAGTGACACAGAATCTTCTCCTCCGAAAATGGCCGCCGAGAGTCCAGGTTCCTCAGTGCTGATGACACCTTCCTTTCAAGCTAGTAGCGTGGGCACTCGCATAAAACGCGGGGTGTCGTCTCCAGCGTGCCGCACGTTTAGCACTCTTCAGTTGCTGCCATTCTTATTAAGTATGAGCAAGCATTTGTGAATGCCTCCCCCAGCCAAAGACACCAAAGAAGTGTTGCGTCCGACCATCGGAGGCTTAATGAAAGCGGATGTTGCTGGTGCAGGTCAGAAGAACCAATACGTGCACACGTGAATTCTTCTGTAGACCACTGAGATATTGTTTTTTCCAGTCAAATCTGTGGAGGGCCCTTGCTACGTCCGTCCTAGACAGTGGCATAAGTACAGTCGTCTCTGTTTGATTCACCAACCGGGCGGAACCGTCCGCACTTCGGTTGATATAATGCCACATTGACTAAGAAGCCACTGCAGGGTGACATGATGACCCGCCTGGGAAGCGCGGTCGTACACCATTCTTACTTCTGTCAGTATCGGTTAGTGCGGTCCCCGCCACAGGACTGAAGTGCAGGCTTCTAATCCTAAAAGATAGCCCATCTCCGGCAGGAACGTTGCTCGATGGTGTGAAAAGCGCTATGGATGGCCGTAAGTTCGGTAGCCGTGAAGATTGCGGGATTGGCTATTTGCATGTTATGGACAGTGACATTCGTGGTATAATAACAGCGCTGGCAGAACCCGATTACGTTACCGAGCCATCGGTGTACATATGGGTTCAGTCACTGTGTACCTCGTGCAGGTGCGTCAAAGTTAGCTGCTGCAGATTACGGTTTTCGTTTACTCCTGGAATATCTAGGCACACTTGGGGCCGTATAAGACACCACAGCGGAACGAGGGGTCGTGTCGCCGGCGTACAAAACGATGGCATGCAGGTGTTGTGGGCAGCTACTACCCTTGCGAACGACGCCCGGGGGCGGGTCGCTGGTATACCCGTGAGGTGATGATCAGGCAGGCGGGTGAGGTGTCTGATATTGTCCTAAGTATTTCAACTTCCACAAAGGGGGATTGCGAGCCGAGGCAATGGTCGCTGCGGTTAACATACACCGTGGTAGGCCAAGAAAGGTTGGCGGGGCCTGAGCTTGTATACCCAGAAGTGACCGAGTAGTTGTGCGGCATGCTCCAGAAAGGACTGCAGCACTGTGCCGCAGACAGCCCAAGAACAGTGCGTTGTAGAGCTGTTACATCGACTTCATTGGCGTTCCCCACGTCTTGCCACGGATTATTTCGAGTATATGTACCTTTGCAGACAGCCTCTTCTTTATTTATTAAGAAGAACGGAACATTTAACCTTGCGGAACATCCTGCTAAGTCCCCGATATATTCTGTCAACTTCGCTTGACTTGTCAAGAACTGTTGGAAAGGTTTGCAAAATACAGGCAAGTTGAAGGGTAGTAGATATATCCTTACAACGCAGTGCAAATTTAATACGTCGAACCAAGAAATATACGTTCGATGAGGTGGCTGCATGAGTTCATAAGCGATGTTTAGGCGACAGGTCGTAACCACGGCTCGATCACGGTCTTTAAAGATAGGCACTGTATGTGGAATACGCAACGTAGCGTGGGCACGACCTCCAGTAAAAGGCGATATAACAACGAGAAAGTTAGGTATGGATTCATCGTGCTGGTAGAGAACCATGTCTGGAAACTTATCAGGCCTGCAGAAAATTTTAATTTCTGATTAAGGAGCACTGAAACCGTTCTTTTGTAATTTATGAAGTCAGAGTTAAGTGCGGTGCGATTACTTGTCTTCTATGTCTGCGTATCTCTCCGATTTTCAATCTCTTTCTTCTAGTCGCTCATAACGTACTCCGGAGCCAGTCTGTGTCTTTCATTCACAATGCATGATGCGCTCAATCTCTCACTGTCTTGGTTTCGTGCATGAGGGCCGGTAGCTCTAGCGTGGCAGTATACACATTCATGTCGGTGGGTTATGCTGCAGATAATGCCAAGGCATGTCCAGAAAAATATTTGATGGAACCTACCTTTCCAGGTACATTTACATGCTGAAGTGTTCCAGCTGCCGCGAACCAATACAAACTAGTCCCAGACAATGCGCTTGTAAAGGCTTTTCGCTAACACGGTGTGGTAGCGAACACGGTGTAGTTTCGAACCAGGGGGACAAAATTTCGGAAGGGCATTTACAAACTACACTCTTGAGGAAGTCGTGCGCGTCAGATTTTAATATACATTAGCGTTTAAAAAAGAGATGGTTATGTTGTTAGAAGCGCTCAACAACCGAATAAGCCTTCGGATGAAGCGCTATGTGGTAGAAGTGAAATGGCAACTTACATTTTTTATCGACTTTTTCTTGAGTTCTATTGTAGAGGTACTTGCTGCGTTTGTCACCAAATAGGCACATACAATGAAATAACGGAAACGCCCCATTATTATTTTCAACTTGCTGCTTGAAAGGAAATGGGAGTGTGTTTAAATCTCTGAAATAAAGTTAAAAAAAATTTAAAAGCGAATATAGTCAAGACATGCAATCCAAGAAGGGCTTTCTTTACGGAAGGTGTGCTAAGGATGTGTGTATATATAACTCATTTCAAGCACCGGAAATGTGCTGGGCAAGTAATCGTTTAGAATTTGAAAATTAGGTTCCAGAACCACCAACTAACACTAACCTCCGTGCTCGAGTTCATCTAAGTACGAAAACGTAATGTCCTTATAACTAAAAGGGCAGAGGTTGCCTCAACATAAGTTACCCTTTGTAGCGGAACTAATTTCTTTTCTCTATGGTATTAATTATGAATTTGAAAAACGCCTGCTCATATCTGTTGATTGGGTGGTTTATTTCTTTGCTTTAATGATATAATGATTTGTTACGGAGAGGAATGCCTGACAATGAAGGTGTATTTCACCCACGTTTTTACAGGGAATATACAGTGTTGGCCCTAGCATAAACCACTTCTTCTTTCTCCAACGACTCCTCAATGCCCCAGCGTGCCTAGCGTCTTCTTCTTTTCTGCTGAGCCGTAGCACATGCCCGCAATGCTTGGGGTCATGTAGTACCTTTCCATTCTTCGGCTGCTTACTCTGTAAGAATAACTTACTTCACCAACAGCAATGTCATGCACACGGGCTGCCAGTGCTTTTTTTGTTGTTGACCGTGGAATATGCCCTGTTGCACATATGCACGCCCGAGTGCTAAAGTGCTAGGTACAAGTCATGCGAGAACCCGTCTAGGGGCTGGACATTTGGTGAATAACTCGAAGAAAAAGGCTGGAGCCGCCGAAGAAAGATAAGTATGTCTTTCGTTACCACGGAAACCGCTGTCTATCTTTTTTTCTCTAGAATGGTAGGGGCATTACAAACTCAAAAGGAAGTTAAATTAGCCGCATGGAGTTTTTACGCTGTTGTAAATTCTGTTTTTTTTTTCTCTTTTTGCATTCGATAATGTCCCTACCAGAGCCCAGATAAAGGCTCGAAAAATACTCCATTCAGTCAAAACAGCTCAAGGTTTCGTGAATGAGGGGCATAGGAGAACTTTTCTGCGAGGGATTTTGCTGACGCTCAATATTCCACGCCAAAGCGCACGGACGCATCCACGCACCAAACCGACGGTTGAAGACCAGGGGCTAGGTGGCGCCTGAATAAAATTGCCTGTAAGCATGTGCCCAACCCATTCACTGATGAATTGGTTTTCCGAAGCAAACAAACGGTAGGGGCCACGGAACACTATAGGGCGCCCATGCGTTTCTGTCCAGTCGGTCACTGCGAAAGGGGCTGTTAGTGCGGTAGCAGAGCAATCAAATGATGTCCTGCGCTTGCACAATAAATCGAGTAACGACTTTTATTGTATACGTGAGAAATGAGGGCTTAATGTCGCTTCAAGGGCGCCGGGGGAGATGGCAAAATGCTTGAACAAGAATCCACCGGTAGGAAGTAGAAAGAAAAAACAGCGAGATAAACCCTGTCCGCAACAGCATTCCTACTGTCGCACCTTCGGCTATCGGGAACACCACCTTAGTACTATATGTTGCGGCCACTAGTGAAAGCAGTGTTTGAAACGGCCAGGCACGCAGGCATGATGACCACCTTGGAAATAGAGATTACAAAAGTACTTCTGAAGACATCCCCACCAAAGAAAGGGCCACAATGAACCGAAATAATTTTGTCTTCTCCTGGGGAGATGACTGGCCACAAGGCGACGTTTCAGTGTCTCTTCCGCTCTTGAGTAGCTTGCTGCTGAAAGAGGAATTACCGGTCAATGGCCGGATATCTTGTCCTCAGCCAAGGTAAGGAAGCTACATCCTTGAATTCCTTGTTAAGCGCAAGGAGAAGGAACTGCACACTGAAAAAAGAGAGAGAAAGCTCTTGATTAGGAAAAAAAACTGCGATGTTTGCCGGAATTTTGAGACCGCCGTGCTGCTCGGCGGGGAAAACTGGAGGTAGGAATGGAAAGGTCAGAGAACAAGAAGACGAAGAGCAAAAGGAAGAAAAATGAACTGAAATAAATGAAGTTAAAATGTTCAGTTCGTGTGAGTAGTGCGATGAGGTCTTTCGTATAAAGTGTATAGTATCAGTGACGTCAATATCACACAGGTGAGAAAAAAACGCTCCTAGGGATTTCCGTTGCGGGAGAAGGGTACGGCAATGAACTCTGAAGCACGTTCAAAGTAATTGGTCCTGGGCAAGGCACTCCAATTTTTGCTCAAGACGACACTACCCTTGCATGATTGCGGAGCACTCCAAAAGAAGCCTTCCGCGGTTTCCGGTAATCCGAGGTTACCACAAGACGTGTTTGCAGCCGCACCATGTGGAAAAATGTATCACTTTTCCAGCGCTGCGTTGAGGCGTAGTGGGTGGAGTAATGTCTGTAGCCGGCTCGGAAGGAACTCTGGAAGCGCCATTCTCAACCAAGACTCCATGTGGGGTAAGAAGGCACAGTGCTGCCCAGGAGGAGACCAGGCACAGCTCCGTTCTCTTAAAGCGAGTGTCTTCGTCAGAGTTGGGGCATAAGCCTTCGTCACATTGGTGGCATTATGCTTGGTGAAAAAAATCTTGCTCGCATTAAGCATTTCGATGCCCCTGCTAGCAGCTTCACCTGTCTTCTCGTTTACAAAAGCACCACAGTGCAGAGAAAGCTACTGAAGCGTTAGTTGGTGTCTACTGTCGTTTGCAAGGAGGAATAGGTATACTATTTCATGAGACGCATGTTCGTGAGTGGTTAAGCAGTGATGCCTTGCAAGTTTTTCACAGCTGTCTTTAAGTGCGTGAAGATGCCCTAATACCTCTGCGACTGGCGTAACACGCCGCGGATAGCTTACTTGATGACCTGAAGCCAGGCTATTATATGCCATATTGCCTGATAAAGGAGATAGGAGAACGTGTAGCCAGTGGAGGATATAATCATTCAAAAAGAAGTGCGCTGAACCGTGTACGGGAGCGGTGCGTAAAATTATGGTTTGTGCCGGAGTACAGCCGGCAAATGTGATTATCCGTAAACTGCAGGTGTCCAAATCGAGACATGCTCTTTTTGGAGTGAATTCCGAGGATGCTGCATCTGATATCTAAGGGCAGAAGGGACCGGAGCGGAAGAATAGATAGCATTGCTACTGATTCCTGGGATGTAACGGAAGGGTTTATTGTGTTGAGTGTTTTCCCAAAACTCCACATGCCATTTTATACGATTTGTGCTAGCATATAGCATTCGTATGCAGAAGACATCGCATATGTATTTTCAGTTTTCTAGAGACGAATCACCTCCAAGAGAAGACAGCCAGCTCCGGCGACCATACATAACCACGACCACCTGTTAGGAAGTCTGCATCAGAGACGCAGGCAGTTGTTTCCGGCCACCTTCTAGTTGCTTGCTGCCTTTGGTTGGCAGATTTTGGAGTCCAGGGGACACTGTAGCACACTACGCCATCGACAGAGGCATCGCAGAGCAGTATCATGGCGTGGCAATCACTGCCTCTTGGACTGCCCGCGAAATATTCGAAAAGTGCTTACATCGCGGATATTCGCGTACACAGTCTTTTAACCTCCGGGTTCCACTAAATATTTCGGAAATATTTCGGTCTATATCGGTCGTTGTATCGCTTCATTTGCTTGCGAGTAAACGCATAGCAGCGCGTTTCCCGAGAAAAGGCGCAGTACTGGGTGGGTAAGGCACAGAAATATTTTTGTGAGACATTTCAGTAGCATTTCAATACGGCAGGAAAGTGGCGAAATGGAACGAGCAACCAGACGTCCGGCTATCAAAGATGGCTACGAACCGACTGCTCGTAGGAGCGAGCGCGCTCGTAGAACGAGCTCCCGCTGCTTGCGCTCGTCGTGCTTCGTTCGCTTTATCAACACACGCCTGCGGTCCCCAAGTTTAGGTTGTGCAGAGACTTGTTTCAGAAAACATCCGCTGCACCGGTAGCCTTAGTTTAAGCCCTAATGACAGGCGCAGTGAACGCGATTGCGCAACTTCGCCGTGTACGGCAAACACGCGAAGAAAGAGGAAGCTGGGAGAAGGTAGGCAGCGAATTGTCCTTAACCAAACAGCGTCTCCTCCTCCGAACTTTCCTGGCTGCTGAGCTGTCGTTTCTCCACCGAATAGAAGCAGCAGGAGGTATTCCCGTTTCGAAAGGCACCAACGATGGCACTCCTTGATGGCTTGATGGTGGTTTGCCTATAGGCTGAGCTCCCTGCCTGTCAACAAGAGTTCTGGAAGGCCGAAGTTCTGCTGGAGGCACGTGTTTCTTTTGCATAGCCATAAATGCGCTGGGGCAAGCGGGCACGGCTCGGTTGTTTGTCACATGCTTTTCAGATGCGAACTTCGTGACATTGTCTGCACTCAGGACAACGCTGTCTGAGCGTTCCCACTGTGTTCCGAGCACTCATGATGCATGGGTCACTTTCTTCCGTTTCGACAGCAAGTTTCGCTCTTGAACTTATCCCGTAAGGACGAAAGGTTGGAGACCTCCAGTTCTGGTTCTTGATTGAGGGTGATCACTTGCTTTCGGTCGTTTTACCTGCGAATCCTAAGTTTGAACTGTTGTACAGCGAGATCGTTGAACACGAGGTTTTCCGAAGTGCCCTGAATTCCGTTTGCTTCCTGTCGGATTGTGGATGATACAGCGCCTACGTTGGTGTCCTCGGAGGACGATTCCCCAAGCGAAAGAAAGAGCGCGCTCGAAGGAGCGGTGTAAGGGCTTGGGCTGTCGAGTTGAGCACATTGTACTGTCCATCCAAGAACTGTCAACAGGAATGGTGAAAGTCACAGAAACTCTGCAAACTTGTCCTTTTGCACCTTTCTAATACGCGCCTCAACCGATCAGCATGCTGACCTGGTTCTCTCGAAACGTGGGCAAGAGTCGGGCATCAGCAGCAACTTGACCCTGATCAGCCATCAACACGAACGATTTTTTCGCTTACAGGCGGGCCTGTGATGGCGCGCATGCTGGAGACTTCGAAGGCTTCGACTGTGATGTGCTGGACATCATGATGGGTTTTAAGCGTCAAGGAGACTCTGTTGCACGTAAAAGGTGCTCTCGGGCAAGTCTTTCCGAACGTAGCAAGCGTTAGACGTCCGACGCCGGTGACGGGACAAGCGAGTGCTCGTGCTACATCACGTCGGATGAAGGTCCGCTGACTTGCAGAGTCCAGCAAAAAGCGCACGAGCAGCTCGTGCCGATGTCCCATGGACGGCCTGCATGTATAAGTGCTGGCGTGGGTCCTGCAGCACTGGTCGAAGCGGACGTCACTGCGATGACTCTCTCGAGTGCCACCTTGTCGCTTGCAGTGTCATCTGGTCTTCTGCTGTCAGGCTCAAACCTTCCCGCAGGTCATTGGATGTCGTGCAGCGTCGTAAGGTGCCGACGTGGACAAAGTCCGCATACAGACTGTTCGCTGACCTGCACTGCTTCGCAAAGTGGTTGCCCTTGGCGCTTCTAGGGAGCACTTGTTTGCCTGCAGACGCTTCCCCTTCTCGTCGGGCGATATTGTTGCTCTGCAGTAAGTGATGACATGGTCCCAAGCGTTGCAAAGTTGACACCAATGTAGCCGCGAAGACGGAGATTAGGAACCGAGAGTCATCGCGGTTGGCGGATCTATGCGCGGAGGTGATCACTGCTGTCTCCCCTGGCGGCGTCGCATGGATAGAATACAACGATCGGACTCGCCTTCCTCTCGAATTTCTACCTGGACGCGGAGGAAATCGGAGGGGGGGGGGCGCAGCAAGACCCCGATGCGTCCTACTGCACCTGTGCGTCCTGTGCCGGCAAAGGCCGGCACAGGAGGCCTTGGTCGTGCAGCAAAGTCTGCAACAGTACGGGATGGAGCACGACGGAGTACTGGTCCGGGGAGACGCCCAGGCCCTCCAGCGCGTTTATTCAAAACATGACTGTGTCGTAGAAGGGTGCCCTGAGGGGTGCCCTGTCAAGGCTGCGAAGATGCGATCCTGCAAGGCTCATCAGACTCAGCTGTAGCTGCGCTGGCTGAAGGGGCCGGGCTCGTGACGGGGTGCACGCGCGGCGCAGATGCGCTCGTGGTAGTAAATCGCGTCCAAACCGCAGGCGACAAATTCCTCTTCGATGAGACTCACCTGGATCTGGCTGTCCAGATCGAGCAAGGGTCGCTGTTTGTCAAGAAGGACATCCAAATGCGTCTGCAAGTCGACAGTCGGTGCCACCGGGTTCTGCAGCAGCGCGTCTAGTGCCGCCCTCTTCGTGACGGGGGTGTGGAGAACTCCCCGGCGGCGATGAAGCGATTTCATGGCGCGAGGCGGCGGGACCAGACTGCTGGGGTTTAGACACCAGAGGTTTGTGTGGTATGATGAAGTTCGGGTTAGCCGAGACACGTGCCAGAAGTCATAAGGGTCGGAGACATGGCATGGATGAAGAATGCAGTTATATTGTCGGAACGTGAGACACGTGGTGCGCGGAACGAAAGAAAAAAAAAACAAATAATAAGACTGGGAGAAAGGAAAGAGGACAGCAGTCCTTGTCAGTCCTAGTCGCGCTAGTCCAGTAACCTTAGTCGGTGCGGCGTCAGCGCCTAATGCCAACCGAACGTGCTCACGTTGCTGCGCAGCGTCCGATGAGGTCCAGTAGCGCCAGGCACGGTAGAAGCGGCAGCAGGCACAGGTAGTGGGGTGGATCCAACGGGTGGTCTGCCCGAAGAGGTTGCGGCCCCCTCCTGGTTGGCCCGACGACCAGGCGACCCGGCGCAAGGCGCGGATGCCCAGCGCAGCGACAGACACGGGTATCCGGCGCTGTGGCTATGGCCCTGTAGCCCCGGCAAGAGCTGTCGACGTCCCGGCGCGGTAGCACGGGCGCCGTTAATGGGTTTCTTCGCGATTCCAAGCGCGACCCCGAGCTCGAGCCGATGTCGCCGTTTTTCGTCCCCCTTCTCGCACTCTCGCTGCCTTCTCATCATCAGCGCGCATGACATCGTGGCACATACCCGCGCACGGGGGATTGACTTGGCATCTCGTCACACTACCCCCGGCTTCAGAAAGTTGCTGGGGCGGAGCCGCACACACTTTCAAATGACACCAGTGGGCAAAAGGTGGTGCAGGAAAACAAAACAGAAACACTGTTCGCACAGTCAACAGATTTCGTGAACCGGCAGTAAGCATCGTCTGGACAACACAACACTGCCGAGACGCCAAAACAAGGTTGAACAGGTTGACCTCACAGCACAGATTCTTCTATTCGGCGTGGCCTGTCGGTGCGCTACGGGCTTGTCGTTTTGCTTGACAGCAGACTTTCCGTTACGCACAGGCCAACAGTAGGCATCTTTCTCGAAAGAGCAATGCTCACCTCGATTTTCGGATTTGCCGTCTTGCATGGCTTACAAGTCCTCAGAAATCTTCGGAGGTCGGCGTAAATGGTTGGCCAATAGAACTCCCGGAGGATTCTTTTAGTTGTTTTTAAAAATCGGTGATGATCTGGGACTCCTTCATGGCCCTTCCTCATGACCGCTTCTCTGAAAGGATGTGGAACAACAAGTTGCTGGTTGACGCGGCCAGATGGTAACGCGTACCGACGGTACAGCTGCCCCTTTTCACAAACAAACTTGCAGGGCTTCTCCTTATCGGAAGACGACTCTGTCGCTGCCATCTTCATGCAGTTGGCCAGAGTGTTGTCCAGCTGCTGCTGTTGCCGCATCTCTTTTCTGGTAACCCCGGCGAACATGATGGGACTTGCCGGCCGGTTACGCTGTACCTTCTGATGGACACGGCTGGTGTTCTCGTCGGCCGAAGAAGGATGTGCTTCTCCACCGAGCACCGCTGGAGTTGCTGGATGTCTTGGTTGCTGTGGCTTCCATGCAGGGTTAGGACTGTTGGGGTCCCTAACACCAGGTATGTTCCCCAGTATCAGGTCATACAGGGGGTCGGCCATGCATTTCGCCAGAACGTGTCCTGTGAAATACGGCGTGTCCACGTAAATGTATGCCTCCTCAAGGCGCCGCGTGGTGTTGTCTACGAACAGGACTGTCGACACCTGGCCTGTGAGGCAACTGTCTGGAATAAGTTCCCGACGCACGATGACGTTGTTGCAGCCGGTGTCTCGTAGAACGGAAACCAACCGCCCGTATACCTGGCCGGTGGCCACAGGCATGCTGCTTGCCAGGCTTCCTTTTTGGAGCTCGCATTCTTCACCCCCTGAATGTGTGGGGGCCAGTTTGCGTTTGCCTTTGCCGCCAGTGTCCGTATTCACTCCTCCGCAAGGGCGTTTTGCAAAAGTGCAAGCGGAGACCTGTTTGTTATTTGGCGGTTTGGACCGGCAGCTGTCCGTCTTGTGCCCCCGTTTTCCGCAGTTTTCACAGCGGGTAGCCCGGGCTGCTATCCTGCAGTCAGGAGCACAATGTCCGGTTTTGCCACAGATGAAACATGTGAGGCCTCTCTTGGTAGGGGTGTCGACATGGGGCTCTTTCCTTTCGTCCCGGAACTTGCCCAGGTTTGCGACCCTCTGAGCTTCAAGGAAGCGGTCACATGCTTCGGTGATCTCTTTTGTGGACTTGCATTCCCTCTCCTTGATGAAGATTGCCAGCTGGGAGGAGCAGCACCGTAGAAATTGTTCAGCGATCATCTTGTCGCGTACTGCCTCGTATGTCTTGGGCACCCCAGACGTCTCCAACCACCGGTCGAAATATCCAGAGAGGCGGGAAACAAGCTGGGTTCCGGTTTCTCCGTCCTCAGCTTTGGCCAGGCGGAACTTGTCGTTATACCCTTGAGGGGTAAAACGAAACCGCTGAAGGAGAGCCAGCTTGACCTTCTGGTAGTCCAGCGAATCTTCTGGCGTCATTCTTCCTATCACGGAGAGGGCGTCACCGGTGAGGCAGGTGCTGAGTCCTACGGCCCATTTGTCCTCCGGCCATTTTTGCGCGCGCGCGAACCTCTCAAACCTAAGCAGGTACGCATCAAGGTCATCTCTACGCTCGTCGAACGGAGGTATGAACTTGTGGGGGCTGGCAGAAATCGTTGGTTCTGCCTGAGGCGCGCCCGCAACAGAGCCATCAGATTGCGGATTATTTCGCGCGCCTTCCTGGAGCCTTAGGTTAAGCAGCAGGTTCTCGTGCCTAGCACGCTCCAGATCTGCTGCTGCCTTCACAGCCTCACGTTCTGCTGCCCTTTGGTCTCTCAACCGGTCTTGTTCCGCTTTCACCCACTCTCGCAGCTCGGCGTCACGGAGTCCTAGCTCCTTTCCACTTGCTACAAGCTTTTCAACCTCCATGTCGCTTCTCAGGCCGGAACAACTCTGGCACAAATCTCGTCGTCCTCTCTAGATGTTGTTGAGAGGTCCTGCCGCGGACGCCAGTTGTGAGAGTGGGTGAAAGCGGAACAAGACCGGTTGAGAGACCAAAGGGCAGCAGAACGTGAGGCTGTGAAGGCAGCAGCAGATCTGGAGCGTGCTAGGCACGAGAACCTGCTGCTTAACCTAAGGCTCCAGGAAGGCGCGCGAAATAATCCGCAAGCTGATGGCTCTGTTGCGGGCGCGCCTCAGGCAGAACCAACGATTTCTGCCAGCCCCCACAAGTTCATACCTCCGTTCGACGAGCGTAGAGATGACCTTGATGCGTACCTGCTTAGGTTTGAGAGGGTCGCGCGCGCGCAAAAATGGCCGGAGGACAAATGGGCCGTAGGACTCAGCACCTGCCTCACCGGTGACGCCCTCTCCGTGATAGGAAGAATGACGCCAGAAGATTCGCTGGACTACCAGAAGGTCAAGCTGGCTCTCCTTCAGCGGTTTCGTTTTACCCCTCAAGGGTATAACGACAAGTTCCGCCTGGCCAAAGCTGAGGACGGAGAAACCGGAACCCAGGTTGTTGTGACGCCAGTTGTGATGAAGTTCGGGTTAGCCGAGACACGTGCCAGAAGTCATAAGGGTCGGAGACATGGCATGGATGAAGAATGCAGTTATATTGTCGGAACGTGAGACACGTGGTGCGCGGAACGAAAGAAAAAAAAACAAATAATAAGACTGGGAGAAAGGAAAGAGGACAGCAGTCCTTGTCAGTCCTAGTCGCGCTAGTCCAGTAACCTTAGTCGGTGCGGCGTCAGCGCCTAATGCCAACCGAACGTGCTCACGTTGCTGCGCAGCGTCCGATGAGGTCCAGTAGCGCCAGGCACGGTAGAAGCGGCAGCAGGCACAGGTAGTGGGGTGGATCCAACGGGTGGTCTGCCCGAAGAGGTTGCGGCCCCCTCCTGGTTGGCCCGACGACCAGGCGACCCGGCGCAAGGCGCGGATGCCCAGCGCAGCGACAGACACGGGTATCCGGCGCTGTGGCTATGGCCCTGTAGCCCCGGCAAGAGCTGTCGACGTCCCGGCGCGGTAGCACGGGCGCCGTTAATGGGTTTCTTCGCGATTCCAAGCGCGACCCCGAGCTCGAGCCGATGTCGCCGTTTTTCGTCCCCCTTCTCGCACTCTCGCTGCCTTCTCATCATCAGCGCGCATGACATCGTGGCACATACCCGCGCACGGGGGATTGACTTGGCATCTCGTCACAGTGGCGAAAGGGAACGAGGAACCAGACGTCCTGCTATCAAAGATGGCAACCAACCGGCTGCGCGTTGGAGCGACCACGCTCCTGGAGCCAGCTCTCGCTGCCTGCGCTCGTCGCGCTTCGTTCTCTCTGTTCAACAAGGATCACGCCGTGCTCCAAGTGCAGATGTACGCGAGTGTGGCGTGGAGGGAAGGCGGAATAAATCGCTTTAAGTCGCTAAGCGTCAAGTTCAATAGCGGAGGGCTCATAAAGCTCCTTGTGGTACCCCTTTTTGCATATCATAGTTGGAAAGTGGGCCTTCAGGCACGCAAATAAACAGTTTCACGCCTTTATGTAACTTCATACCTATGAGCAATATTTTACTCCAAACCCAAGACCAGCTAGAAATGGTAGAATTGTATTCCAGAAAATTGAATCAAATGGAGATTAACGCCCACAAATAATGCAATATGAACATATTATTTATGTTATACGTTCAGCAAAAAACCAGTGCAACGACGTTGTCAACAGCGGCTCTTTTCTCGCGAAATCATTCATCAGATGTGGGTATAGTATTTTGCTCTAAAGTACCAGGCCACTCTATTTATTTATTTATTTATAAAACACTACTTCAGGCCAATAATGGTCCAAGCAAGAATCGGGAGTGGTACAAGACAAATAATCCTGCCTGAACAGAAAATAACACAGGGCTGGCACAAAATAATAGGCGCATATTCAACATATTAAGGTACAAAACCAAAGTAGCACTACTCAAAAATTTTCAATACACCTTAATACGCTTCCACATTCAAGAATTTATAGCGGTAGTTCGCTCCAATCTGTTATTGTTTCGAAGAAAGACAACGTATTTCATATTGTTAGTTCCACAAAACATAGGATTGAGGTTTTGGGAATGATACCGCCTTTTTGGGGCCGAAAAAAACGAAGCAGAATCTTCGATAGATCTACACCTTTTTCCTAGTTTGAAAAGAAGTTTGGTTATTTTCCTTGGATATTTTAATGTTTGGTTTTTTTGTTATCATTCGTTAGTTCAGTTAGGAATTAGACGTTCCAAAGGGGTGGAAATAATGCGGACGGCTAATCGTTGGATTTTCTCTAGATTTTTATTACCTTTTTTATTATGCGGATCCCAGACCTTACATGAATATTCGCAACTACACCAGAATATTGTATTGCATGCGTGTTGAGGGAGAACCTTTGAGTTTATGCCTTAGCATGCCTGATTTCTTACGTGCGGATGAACAAATCTTTTGAATATGAGGCCCAAGTTTCTTTGCTAGTGACTGTGACGCGAAGATATTCATAACTGTCTGTTAGTAAAATAGGGCTTGCTTTTATACTGTGCCGGTAAATAAATGAGTGTTTCTTGTTATTGAGACGCGTTGACACAATTTTATCAGGGTTTATGTTCATGCCCCAGCGTTCGCACCACGTAGTGATGGCATCGACAGATTGGTCTAGCATTATCTGGTCATTTAGTGAATATTTGAACAGAACAAAAGACAATCATCAGCAAATAAACGGATTCCGCAACCTTGTTTAGCGAGTATTGTAATATCATCACTATAAATAAAAATGTTAAGAACCAGGGACACTTTCCTTGGTAAAACTGGAGTAAACAGGGAGAGGGTTGGAGTAAACCCACTTTTTTGTTAACAAGCTGTGTACGTGAAATTAAGTACGATGCAATTCATCTACTCATTAGGTGAAAACCAAAAACGCCCGTGTGTACGAGATTTCGGCGCACGTTAAACATACCAAGGTGGTCAAAATTAATCCGGAGGCCTCCACTATGGCGCGCCTTATCGCCTGCTTTGCGTCGGCGCGTTAAACACTATAATTAATCAAAATCATTTACTCATTGTACAGGAAAAAACAATCAAATTAGGTTTGTGAAATAGTTTGGAGTAGAGTATCGCATCAAATGCTTTGCTGAAGTCAAGGAAAATAAAAACAGTTGTGTTTATGTAGAACAGAGGATAATGAATGGACTCAAGAAATTAATTGGTTAGCTAAAAACACCTTAACGAAATGTGAGTTTGAATGCCCATAGAATGTTTTGCGCATCTAAAAAATGAGCATGTAATTTAAAATGATTTAGAACATTTTACAACACGTGCTTGAAGGGATATTGGTCTGTAGTTGGATATGAGAGAATAATTACGTTTTGTAGTTCTCATATTACTCGAGCGGTGCGGCAGTCTTCAGTTACAATGCCTTGTTATAGGATAAGCGAAGTAATATAACTCAGCGTAGTGATGTATAAATACATGTGGTATGTTTTCCGCACTGCAAGATTTGTTTTAATGATTAAAGCATAGACAAGATACCCTCGAATGTTATGAATTCAGGATTGATTTTTGCAGAGTTGCCACTTGCATTAGCGAACATGCATGGGTTTGAAAAAACAGAGTAAAGGTACCGGTTGAACTTTGTGGCTGTTTCTGCCTAATAGAAATAGCCATAATTTTACCGCAGAGAAAAATGCAGCCTCAATTTTTGGTTACTAGTCGTTATGTCGCGCCAAAACGTCTCTGCGTCACTCTTAAAGAATTGCGCAATTTTACTGAATAGAAGATGTGAATGCCAGACATTATTTTTTCTGAAAGGGTTCATTTTATTTTGAAGCAAGAAACCTTGTCACTTTCGTTTTCTCATAGGGTAATTTACCGCCTTATATGAAAAATATTTCTTGTTATCCAGGGGTTCATGATGGGTTGCTTCTTAGTTGTGTTCGGGATGAAAGTTTCGATGCAATAATCACAGAGTGACCGGGATATATTCCAGATGCTCTTAAGATAAACACAGGTAAAATGATGAAAGGCTGGAAAGGTAATCGAGAATAAAGGTAATTGAGGTGATCGCGCTGGCTTTCACTTGCACTTTTCCCCATTTATATTTGGAACGAAGAAAGCTTCGCGTTGAACCGTCGTAGTCGTTTTTTTCTCTAATATTTTCACGTCCATGTCCCACTCTCCAAATCCGAACTGCTTGAATTGTGTCGAAATGGGGCCATCGGATAGATGTCGGCTTAATAACGCGAGGGACAAACGTTCCATTCGTACTAACGGGAACATTGTTTTCTTGAGGCGCTTTTACATTCATCATCATGGTATGAGAAAGTTGGTTTTTATGAAGTGTGTTGCCGGCTATGATGGTCGATTCAATGAGAAGTAACAATATTCGCTTGAAAAAATTTTTTCTCAAGGAACCACTGCTGTGGAGTTTCGTGAAAGATGGCAGTGCTGTCTTTGCGCATTCAGTCCTCGCTGTAATTCAGTGGTCGGATCGCGCAAAGTCGCTTCCTGTAAATGGGGGTACGAATTCACTAACAAGACATGTTGCAGTTCTGTTCTGAGAGTGTGGCAAATACTTGGGTATTACGCGTACGTTTAACACTTGGGACACGCCGTGGTGGCTCAGTAGCTAAGGAGTTGTGCTGCTGACCACGAGGTTGCGGTTTAGATACCCGGCCGCGGAGGCCGCTTTTCTGATGGAGGCGAAAAGCAAAAACGCCCGTGCGCACGAGATTTCGGCGCACGTTAAGGATACCCAGGAGGTCAAAATTAATCCGGAGCCCTCCACTACGGCGAGCCTCATCGCCGGCGTTGCGTCGGCGCGTTAAAACCCTAAAATAAATCGACGTTTAACAATCGGTGTAACAGAGTTGAAGGTTGAGCTGGCCCTCATCGTCCTCTTTAAAAGAAATTTTTCGTGGTTTTGTATGTTGTGACAGCTACGTTGGACCAGCGGCTCAGCCGAATGTGCGCGAGCTAGTCGCGAGCAGACGTACCAGGCAGCACAGAAAGTCTCCCAAGACCGGCCCGTCTACGGCCCGTTTTGTGGCATGTCCCGGGAGCATCCAGGTTCTGGCAGCCACTGATCGTAGGTTTAACAGCCAGTATTCAGCCTCCAGCACTTCGTTATTTCTCCGGCCGCCCGTGTTCAGACACACGACGGCAGGTACCCGGCTGCCAGATATTGTTTACTTTCAGCGGCCTATGTTCACAACAAGAACGGCCGACATACGGTTTTAGGACATCCGTTTTTCCTTCGGGAAGCAGTGTTCAACCGCAGCACGGCAAGCGACCGACCACAGATATGTTTGTATTCTTGTGGCAGTTCCTGTTCAGAAGGAGACCGGCCGGGGTGCGGCTGCCGTGACTTCGCTCCTTGTAGTGTGAACCGCTCATCTTTTTGCAGAATATTCATTTTCTTCAGGCAATCGGTGCTATAAGGAAGAACCGCCGAGGTACGCCCCCAGAATGTACATTTTTCTTTTGGCTAGTGGTCTTCAGTCGAATTACGGCAAGCGAAAGGCCGCAGAATATTTGGCAACCACTGTTCTAGAGGATACCAGCCGACGTAAGGTCTCAGGTTATCAGTCCTTTTTTTTGGTAAGCGGTGTACAGCCGAACAACGGCACACCTCTGAAAGCCGAGAACCCATGACAACTGCTTTTTAGAAGCAGACCGGCCGGCTCACGTCGTGTTTTTCCTTCGGCAAGGAAGAAGCCGTTAGAGAGCCTTATGAGCCAGACGTGTTTTCAATCCGCTCGGTATTTATACGCTTTAAATAAACTAACTTCGTTTGTCAAGTAGCAATCAGTGGTATTAGGTGAACCGGGAAGGTGCAAAGACCCACTGGACAACACCAATTAACCTTTTAGGTCATCGGAATGCCATTTATTACCACAACAAGACTGTTCCACAGGGACGGGTGAGCTAAGCCTCGCCAATCAGCGCTGCCGCGCATCGCCCGCCGGCCTAATTGTCGAGGCATCAGGTCGAGGCTATTCGCCCCCTTCAGAAATGGAGAGCATTGCAGACATCGACACGGTAAAAATGTCCGACGCCAGATGGCCTTCGTTCCCCGAAAATAACTAGCCTACAAGGACGTCGAGCACGCGGTCACCACGCAAGAGCTGACCGGCGCCATGTAAAGGACTCTTCACCAAAGAAAGGCCAAGGCGCCCAAAAGCGCAAGTTTCCGGCAATTCTCCTGGTAATAATGCGGCAAAAAACCATGTTACATTACGTTTTTCGTACTAAATATATCATAGGCTAAGCGTGTGCATTTGTAGGCCGAACTTTATGCCCTCCAGTGTTTTTTGATGTGACTTTATCACTGGCTATGTAAAAACACGTTTTATCTTCACGATAACGACAGAGCCTCGTCAATGACGAAGCGTGGATTTTAAATTAGTTGCGGTGCGTGATGTTGAGCTCATCTACACTTTGGATACAGATTGCTGTGGTTGTAGAAAGTGCGCATGAGTGACCAGAAGACAAGTGTACTTATATATGTGTGTGCTCTGTACAATAAAAGGTGGTGGAGAGTTTGCGCTTGTCGCGTCCTTTCGGCATGTGTTGTTTTTTTTTCGCGCTCAAGCCGTGTTTATTAACCAGGATGAGCTAACTCGCCCAACAACAATTTCTTCCAAAATGGCGGGTTTGTGCTGTTGCTCAGTGCGACTGAGTCATCTGCTTGCGCTGCATGCAGTGGTTGTCCACTGGCCTCAGTACAGTTAACGTACTGTGGCTGAACTTCCGGCAGCTTTAGTCCGGCTGGATTCCGACGACCGCATCTCGGCTGACCTCGCGTGGCTGTATTTCGGCCGCACACGGAAGGCTTTCGAATGGCCGGAGCCCTACGGCGGGAATCTGGCCCTATGAACGTAAGCCGGGCGACCGGCCGACGGAGACTGGCCGTTGGATGGCCATGGAAGTACTGCCGTGTGCGGCCAAAAGGACCACATTTGGACACGGACCGTACACGTCTATTCGAAATACGCCGCATGGAAAATAACTGGCCAAAGTACATCGGCTTGAGTTAGGACGAACTGTCCTGTGCTGCCTGGGACGCACGTCTCGGAACTCTGCCGGTCTTTAGCTATCCCTAACATCTCTTCTGCGTGTCATCTCGCGACAGCTGCGCCTTCCTGGAGCACGGCCGGACTCAAAAACTATATTCTTTATCGGGAAGGGAGCGTCGAGTCTGGCCGTGCCTGGAATTTATTGCGGTGACTGGGAAAACGTCGGAGAGGGGGTGGAAAGACTCACATACGCACGCACCCATGACTAACACCTAGCAGTATCGAAGTGCTTGCTCATACCGAATTGATGAACCATGTTTCTGAAGCACGCCTTCAGGTATGCTGCAGATATTGAAGCTGCCTGCTTTTCAAGTGAATTCTTGTTTTAAATGCAGAGCATTTCTTTAACTCACGATGTCACCCGTTCTAGGCGTCCGTAGTAGTCCGCACCCCTCCCCCTACACTATATAAAAAAATAATACTTACCGGCGCCTGGTTTCTATCTCACGACCCTGCGGGCGGAACGCAAGGTACATGGTGCTCTACCCACTGCGCCACAAAGCCGACACAGAATGGAAGGCTACGAACGCGCCTTATATCCTTGACTCATTAAAAATACGTCAAGAAGCTGCTGATACAACGCATTCACTACCTGTGGGCGGAACGCGAGGTACATGGTGCTCTTCCCACTGCGCCACAAAACCGACACAGAATGAAAGGCTACGAACACGCCTTATATCCTTGACTCATTCAAACTACGTCAAGAAGCTGCTGATAGAACGCATTCACTACCACCAACTCCCCAAACACTAAACGTTAACGCAATATACCCACCCCCTATGCGACGCATTTACTCGTGTCCCCCTCGCGGGCAGATGAGCCCAACTGTTTTCTGTTTTCCTTTCGGTTTACCCTTTGTGCGCTGTGATGAACGGTTATGTAAAGAAGTTCAAAGCACGGAGCATAACTGGAAAAAGGGAGGATGGTCGAGTAGAAATGTCGCGGAAATACCTTTCAGTGATGAAACCAATAGAAGGTAAACTACTCATGATTCATGTCCCAGGCCTGCGTTGCCACCTGCATATTCAAACGAATAATGGGCACAATGCCGCTCTTTCCCTCCGTTAGGAGGTATAAAATTTCATTATTTTATTTTATGCATTCCTTACCAAGTACCCCCATACCTGGGACCTTGTAACGCACTGAATTCACACAAAAATAGGTAATTAGCGGATGTAATGGTTTAACAGTTATAATGGCGTGAGCAGAGATAAGTTGTAGAGCGGAAGTTTGATAAATAACAATACGAAAGAAGTAAAAAAAATATTACAAAACATTTAAGGCCATAAAAATGCATCTTGAAGCATCTACAACAAACGAAGAATAAAATATAAAGCCCGAAAAGAGGGGCATAAACAAACAAAAAGTGCCGGAAACAGGGCAACAGTTCTAAGCCAGGCATTTGCATTTACACAAAAATGCAAACTTTGCGTAACAAAACATTTATTCGCTATATAGTGGCAATGCTGTTAATTGCTATAACGTTTTTGATAAACCGAATATTTGAAAACAAAAATGAACATTTTCAAAAAATAAAATAACGAAAGAGAGCGAGAAGAAATACACAAGGATATTTCTTTTAAGTACCTAAAAATTAAGTCTAAAATAAAGGAAGACCGAAAGAAAACGGCCGAAATACGAATAAATAATTACCGGAAAGTGGCCAATGGTGTAACGCCCCGCATTTGCACAAAATGTATGATTGGGGGAAATAACGCATTTAATTTTTGTGATAGCGTATACTGAGAAAACGGTTGAACGGCATTAGAAAAACCAAAGATTTAAAAAACGAGGAAAGTAAACAAATTATAAAGTGAACTTGCAAGATAAAATATATCATGTTATACACCTCCCCAATGAAGGTACACGAAAAGCAAAGGTCGGTAAAGAACGCGAGAACGAAGAGTAAAAAATTGCGAATACAGACCAAGAATGCACTACGACTTGCATGTGTGCAAAAAGGAATTATTGGTGAAGTTAATGCATTTGACTACTGGAATTATGTTATTGTACGTCATCGGTCAAAAGAAACAAAGGTAACATTTCAAACAATAAAATAACCCATGTGTAATCTGCTACTCATAGCAAAATGTGGTTTCAAAAACCCCATGAGCAAGGGGCATAAGAATGGTTAGCTTCACAGGAGAATTTTTCGAGCTCCTGCAGGATTCCTGAATGCCTGTCTGCTAGTACTACTCCACAATAAATGAATCGAACGGCGCGGTCACTCATGAAGGAGGAATGGGGCTATTTTGGATCTAATACTAGTACCGTGGCCAGAAGGGACATAAAAAAACATCATCATTGCCAATATATTTTTGTGCCGGAGGGGGGTAACATCGTTGGTTATAGGAAGGAGAAGTTTTTTCAAAAGGAACGCGAGCACCCGCATACACGCCACCTGGAAAAAATGGGTGATGGAGGGTTGACCCCTATCCCTGGCTGTGACGTTGGTGAACAGATTTTTTACCTTTTTTATTTAGTCATTAGTAATTTGTACCCTCTTAAAACTATGCGTAATAAGGCAACTAAAATGAACCGATCGTTTACTTTCAGTATTTGTGACAGAAGGCGATAAAACACTTCAGCAAGATGGAACAAATTTAAACAGAGGGACAACGTGAAGTTTTGCGGAATCATTTTCCCGGAGAGGTGCCTGGGACCATTTGTTCCCGGACCATCCGTTCTGGAGTCATAAGTTCAAGGACCATAAGTGCCGGAACCATCTGTTCCGGGACCATTTGTTCACAAAATGCCGCATACCTCCTTTCATGACCTGCGAGACAAAGTCGGTATCCTGATCGCTTAGAAGTAGTTTGGGCACGCTGCTTCTCAGTACCGCTCCTTCTACGAAAGCGCACGCTACGGTTTCCGCCTTTTGGTCTGCCAGTGGGAACGTTTCTGCGCAACAGTTCAGATGATCTACGAGAAAGTTGCGGGTGACATCTTCGTTTTGGACTAAATATGTAAGGTGTATGCACGTAAGCTGTAAGCATGTACGCGCCTAAAGACGTAAGCACGCTCCCACGGAGCGTGCTGGAACGCAGTTGCTGTACATATGAGCACTGAAAGCCAGCAAAGAAATACAAACAGCAAGGGTTCTTATTCGCCATTGCCCAGAAGATACAAAGGCCCTCTGCGCGCCAGCGGCTCAATATGCAAGCGTGAAAGGTTCCGGCTGCAGGGTGTTGGTCAGTTTGAGCAAGCAGGTGTCAGTGTCATTGTGTCAAAGTGTTTATTTTCTGACGCGCAAGCAGGACTGAACATTTTTTTCTATTTCAGAACAGAGATAAAAAAATCACGCCATATCCACGAAATGAATGATGATAAGTGGGGCGAAGCTCGAGAGGGGGAGATCATCGGTAACCGTAACTCTCCCGTGAAAGTTCGCCCATTAAATCATTAAGAAAGACGTAAGACTGTGTGCGTACATTGTACAAATCAACTTTTATTTTCGGAGTTAATGCTCCCAGGCCCAGACCTGGTGAAAGACCCCGCGCCATCAAGGACTACCCCGCACCTTCACCACAATTTTTCACGTAGGATGGGACACAACGGTAAAGAAAGAACTTTTATTTAGGGCGAACTTCTGCCCGAACAAGACGAGAGGAAACGAGCAAAGGTCCTTGCGTCTCATTCGATCTCCGAGAACGACTGTCTGCGTTTGTGGCGTGATCTCTTGCGTGATCTCCCCCTCGCAGTGCACGTGCGCTCGCGCCTCCGTTTGCGAACACAGACAAGCTCGCGCTCCCGGTGCCGAGTTTGCGCTGCCGGTTGCAGCCGGTTCTTGCGAGTGCAACGCGGCCCACTTTGCAACATCTCCGAAAGCATGCGGCGGTCACGTACCACGAGACACAAGGGATGGACAGACCCATGACTTAAGGAGCTTCGCCCCTAAAAGTGGAGACCTTTGTCACGGAAGAAATAGTCGGGGTTTATGAAAAGGGGGTAAACGGTTGGTCATCAGGTTGCGCTGATCTTAAGCTAACGAGCTGGCCAAAGATGTCTCGTATGGCTCGATAGAAGTGTAATGTGTAACGTTTCAGTTGTTCCCCTTATACATATTCATGTACATGGCTAGGTGTAGTGAACCTTTACAAATATTTCTTGTTATGGTTGAGGTTTCTTGAGGGAGAAAGGATGTTTCCACGATTTTAGCGGAGTTTTAGGGTAATGTGTGATTACAACGAACATCTTCGGTCACATAGATTGTAAATACTCGTGTACGTTTATCCTCCCCAGTGTTTGCGATTCTTCGGCATTGGGACCCATTTGAGGCAAGGGGAAAATCGTGTTCCCAGCCGCCGGAAGAGGAAACGTTGTTAGCGGATTGTTACGTGGCGCAGGACATGAAACATGAGATGCGGACGATGTATGTTACACTATTTACATGGCGGCTATCGCTGAGCTCGCACCGGCTACACGCCAGCCACTCCCCCGTTGTCGTCGAAGTTGGGACACCGGGCATTGTGCACCTGTTCCGTAACATCACCCCCCGGTCAAAGACGACCGTGCCTGTCGAGCTCTTCACCGTGATCGGACGGGTGCGGTGAGGATGAGGTGCGAAACGTATAAACAGTGAAGTCCTTTCTGCCGCGAATGACAACAGCGGTCTCCGATGACGACTGGTCCCCGAACATCGACGCACACAAGGCCACGACGAACCGATGAGGGTGCCGGGAATCACGCCGGACGAAAAGGCTGGGGACACGGCATGGGCGACACGTCTTAGCTGGTCACCTCTCGTCAGGTGTCGGTTCTTGATCGGCTTCTCACGGGCCGAGGACACGGGGTGGGGGTATCGTCATGTGCTGATCGCGGCGGGGCTGGGGCTGCCGGCACGGCCCGCGTATCCTCGATGTTTGCGCCGGTGCCTAGACGGTGCGATGCCGGGGCCAGGACGGGGAGAAACCCACACATTCCACCGAACATGTTACGTTGCACAGGACATGAACCATGAGATGCGGACGATGTATTTGACAATATTTACATAGCGGCTATCACTGAGCTCGCACCGGCTACACGCCAGCCACTCCCTCGTCGTCGTCGAAGGTGGGACCCAGGGCATTGTCCACCTGTTCCGTAACAGTATTTTAGGGGAGTGAGGTAGTCGTGGTTGCAAGGAGCACGGTATGTTAGTTCGGGTGCCTCTTGGTCGGTGTGCCGTTCTCTTCTAGACCCCCATGTCCAGGTGGTGTTTTAACTTTCTGGATTTTGGAAGGAGTATCTCACCAAAGCGTTTAGATATTCGTCCTGCAGAAAACAGTCTAATGCCCCTTGAGAGTCTGTAATGATGTTTACGCTTGTATTAGATACTTCAGCTAGTGGGATTGCCAAGAGGATGTATCCAACTTCCGTTTCTCTGTTCCTGTATGCGCAAGGGTCCTGCAGTCCCAAAGATTGCTCGAGTTTTCAACTACGGCAATTGCTGCCTGCTGTTCTCGTACATACCGGAGGCGGTGTATGCTGTGGTCTTATGATTATGGAACTTCCCTTAAATGAAGTTGATCCTTCCATATAGCCTGTTCTTGTGTATGTTTCTGTCTTAGGTTTTGGGCTAAAAGAGATTTTATGCGGAATCGCTGGATCGGTGACACATCTACTATCCTGCGCCCTCGTTCCTGTACAGGGGGGCGTCTATCTTCGATACGATGGCCTATCCAAGTTTTGTTTTCCCATCAGGTCTCTTCGTGCTAGGAGAGTGGTTTCTCTGTTTTCTTCAAAAGCGTTATGAACACACAATTGAGGGGGCTTATTCATCGCCGTCACGATCAACATCCTAATTAGGTGCACTGCAATACGGAGGCCTCTACTGCTTTCATCCTGCGTTGCCTGAAATCATTCTTTCCCTCGGAATGTTGTTATTTCATGCCCTCATTGAGTAAATGGCCTTCCTATTGTTCCATATGTGTCGCTGGCAGGTCATCCTGTTACCCTGGAGGTCCACGGGTTGTCAGTAGCCTCACGGTCATTATTGCCAGGCTGAGGACGGCCTTATATGCTGATCTGATGAACTTGCGTTCATTTTCTTTGGTGGGGTGAATTTGTGGTATGAAAGGCTCTGCAATATCCGGCTCATAATCAGCGGCGTAGTAAGTGTTACCGTTTCTTCTGCTTCCTTTCCTGCTCTTCTCAAGGTTAAGTGTTTGGTGTGGGAAATCGATTAAACATTTTCTCTGTCCTTTTTTTCTTGAAATTGTGAGTTGGGTTCTCGCACTTGACGCTAGAACTACGCAGAACGCTCTTACGTGGCGGTTTACTGCGACAGTGCCCGTGCCTATTTTACGGCGATTTTTAACTTCGTTGCGTGTGCTCTCCGTCGTTTTCAACAAGGAGCTAGCAGCGTATACAGATCGACGAAAATACCGAAAAGTAGTTCCGAATACGCAAAAAAAGGACTGATTTGATTTGGCCCTATATACGGTGTTGTATTTTAGCTTATTTCTGTTCATAATCAATGAATTTCGGGTTTTCTGAGAGGCCTGCGTTATTCCTTCACCGCCTGTCCTAGCTAGATGACCGGAAGTTGGTACCGGCATCAATTGTGGTGGGAAAGCACGCCGGAGTGGCTGATCGGGTGAGGCGGTGCTCTGCTGATCCCAACGACGCGGGTTTAATTCCCGGCCCCCGTGGAAGTTTCGCTAATGTTAGCAGAAAACTGAAAAGCGCATGCACCGACATTTTAGTGCACGTTAGAGATAGCGAGGCGGTCGAATTAATTCCGGATCCTTACACTACAGTGCGCCATCGCAGCCAATGTGTAGCTTCGGCACGTGAGTAACCGCAAATTTATTTTGTAGCGCAAGCTACACTACGCTACCTCGGGCAGTCTTCACGGGGTGACCAGTGTTGCCCGAGCGCTAGAGGTCAAACCACAGCCCCTTCGGAGCAGCGGCCGAAAAACGGGGAGAGATGGGCTAGAGGGGAAATGAGACATGCGCGGGACCCTTGCGCGGGACGCGGCGTAGGAAAGCGATGGGGCCGCCGCCGCAGCGGGAAGCGCGCACCACAAAGGAAGGCCAAGACGCCACGTCCGGCGCAGGACCATTTCCGATAAAGAAGACGAGCATCCAGCTTTGTGCCTCGTACATCGGCGATACTTAAACAACGCCCTCTGGGGAAAAAGAGCGAAAATGCTAGTGTGGCGTGCAGCTTCGCTACCTTCAAGTCGTACGCGTTAGTGTGAGCTTCCTTCATTTTTTATCCCCCTGTGGAAACACGCGCTCGTGTGATGGCATCAGTTGCAGGCACTGCTGGCGACCGTGTCTGCCGAGTATGCTACCACCGACAAGGCGTCTGAAGAACTCCAGTGTCCAAGCACGCCACCTGCTGAAAATACGTCTCTCTTCTTTCGTCCCTGCCGTAACATCGTTGTCCTTCTTTTCACAATTCAGTTACCCGCGCGTAATATATTCGTTTCTTAGTTCAAGGGGGTTGTACTCAAGAGTTTGCTCTAAAAGCCGGCCTCGACGGTTTGTGGAGGACTAGCCCCAAAGACTGTTGCGAGCGTTAAAGTCTCCCGCGATGATGATGGAACCGGTAAAACGCAGTGAAAAAAGATATGGGATCCAGTCATATTGGGTTGAGGGAATGGCACTCAAAGTTGGCTTGTAGTAGACCGACACAACAAGCTTCGGTTTGCCTCCTCGTGGCGTAACATGGACAATGACCACTTCTATGTCGCCATTTCACGCTTGGTCCCAACGGTGCTGGACAGCGTGGCAGGATTTGTAAACAAGTACCGCAGCTAACCCTGGAGTCGGGCCATGTGGGGAGCGAGCCTGGCTTGGAATAGTAGGATCTGAAAAAGTAGTATAATCTAAAATTTTGCAAGGGCCACGCGTTTCTTGAAGCAGTAATGACATTTGACGGAGCGTTTTCACCTGGGACTTGAGGAGCGGGCCGGTGTGACAGAAACTACGGCAATTCCATTGTAGTATGCTTTTATTAGGATAAAGGGCTGAGGGGAACATTGGACGGCTAATGTTTTTTCTTCGTTTCGTTTCACTGGGAGGGGGCGTTCAGAGCTCTTGTGTTGAGAGTGTTTGACCAAATGTCTCTATGAACTGGCGGATTCATATTTAATAACAGTCACCTGATCTTGAAGTGCAACTATTTCGCTGGACATTTTCTGCCATTCTTTGGTTGCCTCAAATTTGGTACGGGCATCGCTTTGACTAAGCATCTGTTTCGTTATGTAAGAGCTTGTCCTGGGTGCCTGTATAATGTTAATGGATGGCTTGCGGCGGCTTGTGCGTGAACGGCAGAACTACTGGCCCCAGCGGAGGGCGATTGACTGCGCGTTGCGGTCTTTCGGAGTGCGGCCATTTCCTTATGTAAGGTAAGGCCGTCACCGCGTCGCGCATTTCGGCGAGGCTACGACGCAGCTGGGTATTTTCCGGATGGTTTTCCGGTAAAGGACCAATTGCAGGGAGCGGACCGGATGAGGTAACAGAGAAGGTGGAAGCCTATATAACTCCTCGTGGTGTAGATCGGGTACCGCTGGGCAAGGCGCTTTCGGGGAGCATCTTCTTGGAAGAGGCTGATCGGATGTTACGTTCTTCTTTTTTTAGGAAGGCGGGTCGTTTTTTCTTGTCCTGTTTCTTTGCATTCAATGCAATATGCTGCAGAGTCACATTGAGCGGTTTGTGGGTGGATACGGCCACAATCTTTACACAAGCTCGGAGATGGACAGAATTTAGCCTTATGTCCCAGGCTGTGGCAGTTAAAGAACACCACTCATTTTGGCCTGTATTCTGCAACGCGTACTTACTCCAGGTAGTACTTGACGGTCTTTGGGAGAGTTGTTGACTCAAATGTTAGGATTGCGCGGTTCGTTTTACCGATTTTTTGGGCTTTCAGGATGTCGGCCCGTTCGCAACGTAACCAACTGAGAATACCCTGGTTACTGTCCGCAGGGTCCTCTTGGATGGCACCACGAATAGTGTTTTTGTTGAAAGAGGCCTGCTCAATTACAATTTATATTCTTTCAGCTTTATCATTTCGGCAAAGGGTTAGGTGATCTATCTGAGTTAATCGAGTAGCGTGCACTGCATCGTAGACAGAGATCCGTGCGCTGTTAGCGGCATCGTCATTCGTTACCGCAGCCATTTCGGCCAACCCCGAGTTGGGGCAGTGCGTCGTAATATTGAGGCAATGGCATGCCTAGAGATGTGTCTAATTCGAAGTTTGGCAAGTGGTTTCAACTGTAGTGTGTAGCGCTGGCGACTCACCCCTTCAGTTTTTGTGGGTCGGCTATTCTTCTTTAGAGGGATGCGTTGCCATCCGGCCTCTTCATCGTTATCCGTGACTAGTTCGTCGAGGTCTTGCATCTGCCCATCGTCGTCTTCGGCATCGCCGCAGTTGGCTTCTTCAGATGCATCTTCGTATGGCGGGGGTTGATAAGAATCTGTTGAAGAAGCTCTATGTTCGAAGGGTGCCAGCGGTGGCAACGGTGGCTGGTTCATTGTCGGCGACGGTGCGTCGTTGCTCGCTGCACCTTCAGCTGCATCCGTACCACCTGTTGTAGCTGCGACAGCTTCAGCAGGTGGTGCGCTGCTGGAGCGCAGGAGCCAGAATTTTAGGCCTGAAGGATGTCCGCTGTCTCGTAGGAAACTGTTTGTGCCACTTGTGATGGTGTGGTGGCCTTGTTGGGCGCAATCTTGGTATCAGTCGATGCAGCACATAATCAGGAACAAGAGGATACTAAACAAGCATGCAAAGACAGGTTATTTTTGCGCGCAGGGCGAAAACAGACAAGCCTGTTCACTATGCAGTGATGCCACCTATTATCGCGCATGGATTCCTTATTGTATCCCTGTGCTTTAGAACGCACCCGTGTTATTTCGGCATAAGAATCACCAAACACGAGAAACTGTAGAAGCCAGGCACATTTTAAAAGCTTGTCCAGATTGCATCAGTCATTGTTTTGCTGATCCCGGAATTCGCATTCTTAGAAGCGCAGTAAGCGTGATTAGGGTGCCTGGTCAGGACATGCGTGTTGGGAGGCTTACCCCATGAGCTATCTGGGATGCAGTTAGAATTGTTTTCTTTCTTTCACCTCCTTTTGTGTGCCTCAAAGCTTGTTATTCTTGTTTTATGTTTGTGCGGCCGAGTACACAGAGAACTGTAACTCATTTAGGGTGTTTCGATTGGGCGATTTGGTGTCAAAGCTTTTGGTGTGTTCAATAAAAAAAAACGTTGCGACCGTGCACTTGTGATGTCTTCCAGTGTTCCCGCAACCGTCAATTTGTGCGCAGTTTGTAACACTCGGTGGTCCCTAGGTACGACGGGAATTGTGGAAAGGGTGTTTAGTGGGAATCATCCCTACATTCAAATATCTTTCTCAGAACACCGGACAGTGAACGCGTAAGTGTTTTGGGCAGCGTTGGGGCCTGTTGTTCATCTTTGGGGGCTTTCCCGACCCAGCCACTAGTTTCAACTGGTTTTGCCTGCCTCTTTGTGTCCCACCTATCATTCAGATCTTCAGTGCATCATCGGGCGCCCAAATATTGACTGCTGCTCCAGATCGTGCACGTTCCAATGGGCGGATGATCCTTTTATCCAAACAGCCTTAGAACTCCATTGACTAGGATGGAGGACCTGGTTAAGCATGTTGGCGGAGTTGCTGCGTATTCCGTCTCAGAAAAATGATTAATTATCTACGTGTCGCCTCTTATTTCGCATGAACGCGGACTGTGCCTATTTTCGGCGCCAAGCTGCAAGAGTTCTCTGTAGGCAAACTTATAGCGCTTGTTCAAATATCGGCTCTTTTTGTGGAGTGAAGCCAACTAGCCGCTGTGATAACGGCAACAGATTATCACCACTGTGACACACGTCCTATTTTGCAAACTCACTGAAGCTTGATCTGAGGCTTCAAATGACTTGAATGACTTGAAGGGTTCCTATTTTTGTGTCTTGCTCTGAGTATTTTGTGTTACCCTGTAATTGGCATGGCGTATCCTCGGTATTCAATTGCGTGGAATGCATGCAGGCAACCAAGTGTGAGCCGCCATATCTGTGGCCAAGCGTCTGTTGCTAGGCGACGTTGTGCGCACGGCCCGCAGATCAGGCACCGCTCTTCTCCTCCATGCAACCGTGTGAGTGCGGCGTCAGTGGTTACGTCGGGCTCCGCGGGATGGCGGCACTTGTCCGTGCTAAGCACGACTGTGAAACACACGACTGTGTTTCAGGTTACGAACTCTTCGCCGAACACAAAGTATTGCGTCGAGTTCACTGTGAGTGCGATTAATAACATCGCTGTTGGCGCCACAGTTTAGAATCGGATTGGAACGGAGCAGATGACGCACGCCGGTGTCCTTTTTTTCTTCGGCATGCGGCCGCAGTGGCCCAGGCTGCGCCGTGTCCGTGGCGCACCGGCCATGTCTATGGCCGTTTCCAGTGTTGCCAAGAAAATAAATTGACCGCTAAACTTTTCAACGAATACCGTCTATACGCAGGCAATACCTTTGTAACCTTCTTGCAGTAATGGAAGGGCTAACAAATGTCAAAGTTCTTTCCCGACAAAACATCTTAAGCAGCATTTGAGGCAAACCATAAGTACGTAAGCGTGAAAACCAGCGTTGTTTTAAGTAATTACGCGCTTGAGTCGTTCTCGAAAAAATAAATTTAAAAGCCGTGTTAAGAATTTTGTATCTCCGTTTCCGACGCCTGCAGCTGGTGAAGACTTCAAATTCACACATACCACAATCACGTCGGCCTCCTTCGCTCTCCCACCTCTATGCACCCAACTGCTCACGCTGCGACACTCCCAACACGACCCTGAACCTTGTATAGATGTGCCACTGAAACCCCAACCCCCCCATCCCTCTTCTGTAGAGCGATTAGAGAGCGCGTTGCGCAGTTGCCAGCTCGAGGACCAGGCAGCCTTGATGTCTCGGGCGAAGTCTGCGGCGACCCTGCGCGGCCTACCAGAATACGATGGCCACTCACCTCTCCCAAGCCTTCCTCTCTTCTCCCCTTTCCCCTTTTCTGAGTAAATGTTTTCCAACAACAACAACCTAGCAAAACACAAGGGAAATTTAGAGCCCTTCTACTGACGGCGGAAGACCTACGGATTTGTATTGGTGGTTAACTGTACGTTGAGTAATGTATGGCGACCTTCCCTCTTGATCGATTGAAAATTTGTAAACATTTTCAAGGATGTTTATGGCAAGCTAAAGTTCCCCCACGTGGTTCTAGACAATTCAAGCACACAGTTCCTGGACCTTCAGAAAAAAATAGGCATGCTAAAGAAGGTTACTGCGTTTTTTGCAGCCGCCTCTTTCTATAAGGGCAATTTTCCGTGCAAGCCGGGTGAACTTCCCAGGTGGTTTAGTCCCACAGAAGAGCCGAGCGCCTGGACGGGAAGTCGCTTGTAGGTATTTTACAGGTAAATACCCGCCGCCACCAAGGCACACGAATGCCCAGTGTGCCTTCCTCAGCCACGGTGGACGCTGAACTCGCAGCCGCCTGTGGCACGACATGCCGCCAGACTCTTTGACTCGTAACAATGGCACACCCACAAATCAGTAAAAATATACTTCAATGTTATCTCAAAATAAAAATGACGACCCAAACCAGGAAACAAGTTTTGTTTTGATTGAAGTTGGGATGGAGTTGGCATTAAATATTTCTGGCTAACCGAAATGAGCGAACGATAGCACGAGTTCTTACTGACGATTATCTCTTTAGTCTAAGCAATAAATACAGGAAACTTTTTCACAAATGGCTACATACCGCTTGTGTAGAGCCGGTAATATTGCCGCCAACTTACGTACGCCGGTCACCAATGGGCTCCAAGTCCCGCCCTTTGTATGTTAGGAAACGTCGCCCTCCGCTGGTATTAAGGCGCCCCGTCTGCCGCACAGCGCTTTTGTGATGGCGAAATGCGGATGAGGCACTGCTGAACAAACAATTTTATTTATAGAAAAAAGGGGCGATGTCATTGATAGGAACACGTAGATTAAAAAGACGGACTTTTAATTTTTAACATTCTGCTTGTAAATGTGACCTCAATAACGTTCTCGCGCGATAATGGGGACGTGTGCAGTGCCTTGGTTCATTGATGCCCTCCAAAAAATGATCGTTAACGTTCAACTCCGGAGTTGAATATTTCCTCGACTCAGTGGTCATTGACTTTCTAGGGTATGTGAAAAATGTTGGCCGAGCTTTTTCGGGGTCATCTGAAAAAAAAGAGTTGGGATAATGTTTTATGCAACAGAAAGCTCTTTTATCATATTCATTTCTGCTAGAAAAGGTGTCTGGAGAAATGACCAAATGTATCCACAAACTCCAAACTTTTGCTAAAAAGTTCTGCAGCATAGTAGCGGAAAACTTTTCCCATTTGAAAAACTTTGAAGCGTGGTTTCGTCTTTATCTCGAAATATTGCAAGTAACAGATCACCTGAGGTATTACCAACATATACTGCTCAAACATCCGAAACACGTTTGTTTTCGAGCTGTGCAACACTACTGATAAAGTAAACACCTTCACTACGCCCCCACCCCCGGTCTTTTCACGCGTATAGCATGAATAATCAAGTACCATGAAAATGCAATCAAAGCCACGGGACATTTTTCAAATTTCACTTTGTTTCACAGCAATTCTATGTTAGTTAGATCTTGCACAATTTCTCTCAATGTATTTATTTATTTTTTTATTCATTTATTAATTTACCCTCGGTGCCAGGCGGCGTTACAGAGGGGAGTGGTTACACGTTTACAATACAAACACAATAAAAAAACAGTCAGTTAAAATACAAACGCTAATAAAGCAATCTGTTTGCTATATAAAGATAGATTCAGTCAGATAAATTCAAGTAAATAAATAATTCAGGTAAATCACAAAATCAGTCAGATATATTACAAACGCAAGGAAAGCAATCAGTGTTTTCTAGAATGATAAATTCACCTTATTATATAATGTTAGGAAACTAATGGTGAAAAAATGTTGATCAGTAATAGATAGAACTTCTGCAGGACGGTGGTTCCAGTGTCGTGACGTACAGGGTATAACTGATTCCGCGAATGTTCTGGTAAGACTTGAATTGACACCTACTTTGTGAGTGTGATCAATGGGATGGTAAAAACATGACGGTGAGGGAATTATTTTTTTTCAGGCTTTTCATTATGATGGTACAGTTTGTGGAATAAGCTGAGGCGAGAAATTCTAGGACGGGTCTGTAATAGCTAATAGATCGCATCTTTCCACTTTACGTTAAAATATACAATACTGAAATTCTTGGTTACTTCAACCTATTTGAGAGGGTCTTTAAGGTGAAAATACTTATTTAAAAAGTAATTTTTCAATACGAACGCATCACGTGGGTTTTGTCTCTAGTAATATTTGCATGTTTACAACAGCACGGTTTGCATTACCGTAACTTTCGCGTGGTTTTAGGAAACAAGTTTCCGTACGTAAATTTCTTAGAAGTTCTTTATGGAGCTCCCTAATATGGCAGGCAATTATTTCTGCAGAAATAAAGTCACACAGAGTAGTTTCATGGTGAGGACATAAAATTTACTATTTCAAAACACCAGATGCAGAAATTGGTGGATTACAGAAGCCCTAGCAACATAGTCATAATTAATTTTCCGAGGGAGTATGCGTCTGTATGCGCACTTTGTGTGCATACACACGCATATATAGGTTTTAAACTTGGAACATTTAAAACAGTAGTGAATGCTCACCTAAGTCGAACTTTTTACCAAAGTACACCCCATCAACCAGAATACGAAGACCCGGGAATAATCATGTGCACTTAAAAAATAAATAAATGCCATCGAGAGAAATTTGCCGCATCAGTGTTGCTCTGCGTTCTTCTTGAAAAAGGACCACGATGGGACCAAATAGTGTGTTAACGCACAGCACAATGCGAACTGACCGAGATGTACTTTATTATCGCGAACAAAAATATTGCAGAGCAAAAAAGCGGACAGTAGCACACATGACATGCTCACCCGCTTCCGAAAACGATGATGAACTCTGTGCGACAGCTGCGCTTTCGCCAAGATCGCTGACACTCATTAACTCATCTCGTCGTCATCCCAGTTGGTTCGCATCTCTCCCGTCGTGCAGCCTGGTAACAATATCCCACGAAACATTCAGGCACGCAGCTATGCACTTCATCATTCCTGTCAATAAGCGCAACCTATCAACAACGCAAGCGAGGTGAACAGTGGTACTGCAATTGTATCTTCCATAAATGAGCCCAATGTTTATGTTCGTTACATTTTGTTTTAATATAGCTGCTTATAATGTTTTTCGCCTCCCTTACAACAATTAAAAATGCTCCTCTCAACATTTTTTTACGCTCGTTGCGGATTTGTGTTCGAGCGACGGTGTTATCAAAACTCCACGCGTCGACAAGAACAAACATCGACAAATTTGACGGGAAAGGCAACCTATTTTGGATGCTCCTTAGATTCAGTACTATGCACATATCAAGAAACAACTACACTAAAAATTTATTACTAGAACGACGCCATCTCCAACTTTTGTTTCGTTTACTTGCCATAATTTCTCAGTTCACAATAAAGTTGCAAAAATACAGAATTGTCGGCTGATGTCAAAAATGTCCACCTACGCAGGGAGCACTGTTCCAGAAAATCACTGTAACTCCTAGTTTGTAGAAAGTGTTTTAAAACAAACTAAATACCGGTGCAACGATGATAACGTCCACCAAGTTTTATTTACATTTTATATTTAGTGCTTCCTAGTGAAGTTGTAAGTATTGCGTAGTTCCCGCCTGCTATCACTATATGGTATTCTAGGGCAGAGTAACGGACAGCCCCATGTTTCTATGCATAGGATAAAACTCGAGCTCTTGCAAGTGTTATTCGGCCAATTTCCAGGAACAATGGTCAATAGCAAAATACAAACGAACGTATTTTGTTTTGTGCACTTCTTGGACTGCGCCTCCGTCATCCCTGATAAATAGAGCTCCGCTGGTTATCCATTGTCACATAGCAAATTAACAAAGGGATTCTTCAAACTTGTCATGACGCACTTTCTTACACAAGCATATTGGTGTTTCCCCAAATCCTATGGAAGAAAATACTTCCATGACATTTTCACAAAACCCTTAGGTACCCATACACCTAGGGTAAAAAGTTGCCCGTATACGCGATACATTTCATGGAAATAACTTGACACGTCAGTCATTCTCATATAATGAATCTATCTGTAAAAACATTCTAACAGGCGGAATCTTTTCTGAAAGCCGAAGCGCTTTTTCTATAAAAAGCAAGGGCAGTGTATCCTGTTGTTTTTTTTAGAAACAGAAAGAAATGTACCGTAAGGTTCCTGATATTTTTAGTTTGTTCTGAGGGAGGGACAGAAATGTATTTCAGATATTTCGCCTGAAATGTCAAATGCAGCAAAAGGTTGCAGTGGCATCAAGGAAAGCATCTGCACTGGTCACGCTCGAATTAGTGCGCTTCGTGGCCTACAAGTATAAATTATGTAAGTTAAGATTATAAGAAATTTTGGCATGTTGGGTACAAAAATGACGGCAAGTATGGAAATCGGCCGTTCTTCTACTAAAATGTATATATGAGCCAACTGTAAGACATAAAAGTCGGATATAGCGCGTGCGCTTGATACTATGTATCCTATTTTATATTCTAACAAGGACAGTTTAAACTTCCTCACGGCTTCAATTTTTTCCGCTAAGGACAAAAAACGCAGTCTACACACTTTTCCTGGAATTGAAAATACCGCAAAAGGCTACCGAGACGGTAAAACGCTTAATATGGACTGTTTCAACGTAAATGACTGCACGTAGGCATCAATCTAAAAGAAGGATATAATCTTGACATATTTTGCGTTAAATAGTAGATTGATTATGAGGCGCGCCAACGTTACATAGGCGATGAGGCGCACCGCAGTGGAGGGCCCGCATTAATTAATTTTGACCCCCTGGGGTCTTTAACCTGCGCCCAAATCTCGAAAACACGGGAGTTTTAGCTTTTCTCCTCCACCAGAAAAGCGCCGTCCTGGCGGAAAATCGAACCCGCATCCTCTGGGCTCAGCGGCACATCGGGTTAGCCACTGAGCCACCGCGGTGGGTGTGCGTGGATCCACTGTAAAACGCAGCTAAAGATTACAATTACGGTAAGGCCTATCAACTGGACTGGCTAAGCGGTACCACAAGCGCAACATGGTATCTTTCTTGGTGGTACTTCGATTGTGTGTTTTTGTGCGTTAATGACCAATTTCCCCAGTTCCCGCCTATTGTGTACGTAACATGCTCAAATTGTACGCCCTCTATTTCGCTCTGCATAAGAAATCTTTACCATTACAGTACCCAAAACAATTACCTGAACATATTTTTGAAGAAGTAACCAACTATCGTTTCTTTCAATTGCCTTAAAAAATTCGAAGTACCAGGGACATTAGGGTAAACATGAAGTAAACAAACGACGAAAAATATCGTATCTGGGGACCTACCAGTTGAACTACAATGAAGTAGGAGGAAACATGGTGTTTTCACGTTAGATCGGATGGGCGTGTCGGTCTGACATGTTTAATTTTGATGAAAATTTTATATGTTGCTTCTTGTGCACCGGAGGAAACATATGGGAAGTTATCTTGTAAAAAAAAAATTCCCTTCACCTGCCCCCCCGCCTTCCCCCCCCCCCCCCCCCCCAAAAAAAAAAAAAAACAGAGCCGGCTGGGGTCACTGGTGCATGGCGTGGCTTGCGGGAAATCTGAATGCTAACACTGTTAAAAAAACGTACTGCAGCTATTGCCCTAGTTCTTTTGATGTAAAGAGTTTGGATACTTTCAAATGATTCAACGTATTTGTATTTTGTTGGAGAGCGAATGTCTCGTAATAAAAACTCCAAAACTGGAATATTTCCCGAAAATTGATTGCCGTAATACCAGGCCTTCTTCTGTGGAAAGCTAAACCCTTTTTGTTTTAGTGGCCAATACTTTTCAATTTGAACAAAAAGCTCTGTAACGCATTTGGTATGTTTTGAAATCCAATTAAAAGCAAGCCATCTTCGTTTTTTTTTTCAAAGTTTCCTTTATTAGCGCCAAGGTTGCTCTCTATCCCCTACATCAAAAATATGTTGCACTATTTTTGCAGTCTTGCAGCTACAAGGCGCAGAATATGACTTTGTTTGCAGTGCTGCGGTGGCATACTCAAGTGGTTTGTGAGAAGCTTATGACCGCTATGTATGGTGAGAAATGAATGTTACGAAGAGAGAATCATTAAATAAATATTGCGGAGAGCATGTTCTTTTTTTTAAAAAAAAGAACATGTGTGCAGAGTACATCGCACCTAAATCTGATGTTGAAGCTCCGGCTTCCGATCCCATGTTTGTTCGTGTGGGGCTGGTCACATCGCAACTTTGCAATTGGAGACCGGGTCTTTTTAAGACCGCTGATCTTTAAATGATTGCCGTAATACTTTGCATGGAACACACCGGAGCCAAGGAGTGATATAAAAATGTGTTTGATGAGCCAACACTGCAAATAATTCTTATGTTTGAACTATATGCATCTGACCTGGTACTCGCGTTCTCTTCAAATAGGAACCGTAGGCAATTTTCTGCTAACTAAAATTCTGAGTCCACATCAACTGGTTCCCCTGGATCTCTGTGGAGCCATATGCTACGGCAGAGCATTTAGCACCGACGCGGCCATACGTCTTCAGTGTTGTTCGTTTGAGCACGGAGCAGGAGGGCAGTGGGGCTCGTTGAAGTGGCCAATAGCGGATCAGCGGCAGCCAAGACTTTTTAGATGCTAACCCAGGCAGCATATGAAGTGCGCCCGAAGACCGACGTGTCTATGACCGCTTTATGGCATGTTCTTCCAGCAATTAAGTTCTGGTAGTCATGGAACATACTTTGAACAGCCAACAACCAACAACCAGCCCTCAGCACTTCGGCTTTTCTCCGGCCGCCCGTGTTGAGACATACAGTGGCAGGTACCCGGCTGCCAGATATTGAGTTTACTTTCGGCGACCGATTTTCAGAAAAAGAACGGCCGACGTACAGGTTTAGGGTATCCGTTCTTCCTTTGGGAAGCGGTGTTCAGCCTAAGCATGGCCAGGGACCAGCCATAGAATATTCGTAATGTGTGGCAGTTTGTGTCCGGAAGGAGACCGGGCGGTGTGCGGCTGCCGTGCTTTTGCTCTTTTTATGGTGAACCGCATGTACGCCGAAGTGTGTCAGAAGATTGGCCCGACTATCCCTTACAAAATTTTTTGTAGAGTTTCATTCAAACTTTTGTTTCATTGACTCAACAAATATTGCTGAGTACCCACAATATTTCTCGTAATTTTGTTGACAATTTGTTGAGTTTTCAGGAAAAGGGACCAACGTGGTTGTATTGATTTTCCGTTCAGTTTCTTTCATCGAATTCCCGTTGAGTTCCTGTTGAGATTCAACTGATTTTTTATTGATATTCTTTGAGGTTTTTACAAGTGCGCAATGTGCTTTTGTTAATTTTTCTTTGAGTGTCAGTTGAGATTCAACTGAATGTCGTATTAATATTTTGTTTCGGTTTTTACGCGGGCTCGCTATATTCTTGTTGATGTTTAGTTGAAAGGTTTTGGTGCTCAGTTTTTATTGCGGTGAAAGCACTTGTTTATTGAAAAAAACGTACCATTCTCAGACCATCCTATCAATCGCTAAACACCAGAGCTCAATTGAAGATTCATTATATTTGCTTTAAGCGATCGTGTAGTGGCACAAAAAATGAGAACAAAAGTCACGAGACAACTCAAATCGGCTCTTAGGAGCAATACGCAGCTCGCATTTACAGTCACACATTTATAACACGCACCTTTACCTGCAATGAAACAACGTAACCAGTAAGTCATCTACACACTACAACAGCATTTTGCTATGGAAACACATATTCCCATGCATATGTCAAGTGTAAGGGTGCTGTCCTCCAGGGCCGAGGTACTTGCATACTTAAGCACTTGTACACACCACAGCTGTCTGTACAAACACTTTTAATTTATTATTTGACATAGCAGAGCAGGCTTCTGATAGCTGATGTATTTATTACAAATAGGCAGCTTTGCTACAGCCACGTCCCTTGTCCCAATTTGTCCCAAAAGTTGAGAGTCGCACCTAAAAAGAAAAAGAAACAAGGAAAAAGCAAAAAAAGGCAACAACGAGATGTAGCCATCCACAAATACTGGAGCAAGAAAGTCAAGTAGCTACTTGATATTTATGCCTGTATCCAGTCCCGCACACAATATGTCAGAAATTGATTTATTGTAGGGTTTAACGCGCCGACGCAACGCAGGCGATGAGGCGCGCCGTAGTGGAGCGCCGTAGGCGCGCCGCAGCGAGCGACATGCGTCCATCCGATAGGGAGTTAACACCTCGAGGGCTTCGATCTCTATACTAGTGGACACATACATGGGTGTCCCTTCGCTGCCCAGTCGTAGGCGTTTCATTGTCTTTGCAACACAGCAACCCAGACCCAAACCGCTCCCCAGGCAGCACAGGACTGTTCGGCCTAAAACAGGCCGGTGTACTTTGGCCGGTGATTTTCTGTCCGGCCGTTTTCCGGCAGCCATGTTCGGCCCATGTCCAAATGAGGGCCTTTTGGCCGTATACGGCCGTACTCCCATGGCTGTCCAACGGCCAGTGTCCGTCGGCCAGTCGACCGGCTTACGGTCATACGGCCAGATTCCAGCCGTAGGGCTCCGGCCATTCCAAAGCAACCCGTGTACGGCCGAATTACGGCCGCCGGAGGACAGCCGAGATGAGATCGTCGGACTCCAGCCGGACTAAAGCTGCCGGAAGTTCGGCCATGCTACGGGCTTTGGAGTTCAGCCACAGTACGTTAACTGTACTGAGGCCGGTCACTGCATGTCGCGCAAGCAGATGACTTATTCGCGCAGTGCAGAAGCAGCACAAACCCAGCATTTTGGGTCCAATGCAGCCACATCAAAGTGAGCTCGCGCGCAACCACCAGCCGTCAAGCTTTCAGCGCAGCCTTGCTTAATTACCAGCCCCAGTTGACAGCAAAATTCATTTATTAAACAGTGCTCACAAATTGCCGTTCCTTTAATTGCTGTGCCTCTTTTACTGCCAAACACAGAAAATACCGTAAAAACCCGCGTATAATACGAGGTTTTTTTCCAAATTTTACTATGTAAAATTTTTGCCTCGTATTATATGTGAATCCCAAAGTTTTCAGCCGAAAATTTGCACTTTCGGTTTCGGTTTCAGCGGAGGGTGCGCCTTCTTGCGGTGGCGTTAGCTGGCTGCTGCTTCTGTCAGCCGGCGCCATTTTGATTGTTTTGACCGCGCGAAGGATCGGCACGTTCCCCGCAACTCTATCACGATGTCGGGTGCACGAAGGCAGTATTCAACGGCAATAAAAAGAAAAGTTATTTTATGTGCCGAGACCATCAGTAATTGCGCCGCAGGACGGCAGTTCGGCGTCACCGAAGGCAGCATTCGCGGGTGGAGAAAGCAACTGGTGCTTGACTGGATAAAGTCTGTGTGGTGTCGGCGGCCTGGAGCACTGTTGGGGGTTCCCGTCAGCGCTCATGTTGGACGCCTTTCGCTGCCACCTGGACGATGCCGTGAATAAGTTGTTGCGCGAACCCCGCATCGAACTCATTGTCATTCCAGGAGGAATGACATTCCAGCTGCAACCGCTAGACGTTTGCATCAACAAGCCTTTCAAAGACTGCATCAGGTCCTGCTACCAAGAGTGGATGAGGTCAGGAGACCCGTAAGTGACAGCTACCGGATGGCTGACGCGGGCTTCTCCAGCAGTGCTTTGTGTCTGGATCGCGGATGCGTGGGCCAGCATCCCAGAGGAGCTCGTCAGTCGCTCTTTTAAGAAATGCGGCATCTCGAACGCCCTTGATGGCACTGAGGACCACTTTCTGTGGGAAGACATTTCCAACAAGGCGAATTCAGAAGACAGCGGCAGTGAACCTGACGATGACTGAACGGACGTCGGAAGACAGTGCCAGTGAAAACTGACAATGACTGAAGGATAACTGCAGTGCAAATAAATGTTTTCTGTGCTCTTTACTTCGTATTATATGCGGATGAAAACTTTTTTTCTGATTTTGCTGTCCCCGAATGACACCTCGTATTATACGCGGGTCCGTATTATACGCGGGTTTTTACGGATTCAGTTCTTTGTAGAGCTTGAATAGATGTATTGTCCAGGTCCTGATATCCTCTGTGGGGCGGCTTACCTGTAATAAACGGGGAAAGAGGAGGGAAGGGGGGGGGGGGGCGGCGGAGGGCGCATACTTTACTGGGTTGAATTTCAGACAGATAAATTGGGCCGCTTTTAGCCAATTTCTTTTTGGGCAATATTCCGGAACACTTTCATGCTATGACTACACAAACTATTTTTATAACAGTTGCTTGACCAATTTTGATGTATATAAAACCGGCGTGAATGCCTTTACGAAGCGTTTTGGTTCTCAACAAAACACTCAGGAGCATTTAATATAACTCCTTCACAAAAAAGTATGTCCAGTTTTTGCCCATTTTTCTTGCAAAGACATTTTCTACTCGATCAACTTTTCTGATGATCTTGCGCAGGGCTGATTCTAAGAAGGAGCGAACAGGTACTTTCATTTTCAATCTATTTTAATGTTGTTTTCATGAGTATACGTCCACACCACTGAATAGTCCAAAAGAACTTAATTTTCTTCTAATGTCGCACTACGTTCAAAAAATTCTAGACGCGTTGCGAATGACGCCCTGCTTCAGGTGGCTGCAGTTGTATCCCTCTGTGTTCACGCAAGGAAAGGCGTAAAATTAGAGTTACATAATTTGTTTCAAACCAATAACATAGCAATGGTAGCATGCATACTGGAAACCTTATATGCTGCAACGAATAGGGCAATAAATATTTTATCGGTCAAGGTTGAAGGCGTAGGGTTCTCAACCCGTCGGAGGCAAACTTGTGCCTCTGGAAGTTTATTTATTTATTTATATAATTATATATTTATTATTTATTTATTTTTAATCATTTATTTATTCATTGTTTTATTTATTTATTTATTTATTTGATGCCTGCTTGCCTTTGCATGCATTACAGAAGGGAGATACATAACACTAAGCATTAAATATGAGACAAAATAACAAAATAATTTTACAAAGCGCGCTGAAAATCGTCAATATAAACAGTTAATGCAATCATACGTGGAAGATAATTACACTGCAGTATTGATGTAAAATAAAATAAATCGCGCAAGGCGTCACCTTTAAAGGAAAGTTAATTATTTGCTTTAAGCTAGCGGTCCCACTTTGAGATATGTAGAATGGCGCTTGGACATACTTCTCCCCTTCTACTCCAGTTTTCGAATAATAGATATTACGAAAAAAGTTCAACCTGTGGTTTCGTCTGTGATCTTTCACGTCCTGCCATTTCAGTTTACTTTTACTTTCTCTCATGCTAAGTTGGGCGCGCCAGTTACCTAATACGAATCGCACTGACATAAGCCCCAACCACATGGAGCGATTTTGCAAGCGACTTGGGGAGCGACGCGACCAACGACGAACTACTTTTCGCCGCGGACCAAGTCGCTCATCGAATCGCTCGGTTCTGGGTCGCCAGAAACAGTCGCTCGCCTTCCGGAAGTGGCCTCAGCGACTAGCCAATAGGAGAGCCCCTACGTAAGCACGCAACCTCCGGTTTTGGAAGAGAACGGGGGGAAGATTTTGCAAATCCACGCAGACGGCGTTTGCGGTGCAGCGGCAAAGAAAGGTTTGCGTGGCAAAGCTTGTGTACACGCTGAAACAGAAGCAAGAAGGCTCCCGCACACACTGGGTGAGACCCGTGTGGGAAAAACGAATTCTTCGCGGCGTTCATGTTGGAGCCGAGAGACGATCGAGGCGCAGAAGGAAAAGCGTGCGCTATCGCTAATACAAACCAGTTTTAGAGATGCAATGAAGTGCAAAAAGCAAGGTAGAAAGGCGTATACTTTTTAGTCATGCTTTTTATGACAAATGAACAAAAAAAATGTTTGCAAACAACCAGCGTACCAAGCGCGTTACTATGCGCAGTGCGGCAACATTGAAATCGCTATCCTCAGTCGCTCGAGCCGTCGCTGTCATGTGGTTGCCTCGGCGAGCGACTTCGGTTCGGCGACTGCGGATCCCTAGTCGCTGGCTCGTCGCGTCGCTCGTCGCGTCGCTGGAAAAATCGCTCCATGTGGTTAGCTAGCGCTATATTCTGCATATTTTCGAGCGTATCAAGCAGCTCTTTGGTGTAGGGATCCACGAAAACACATGCGTACTCCAAGATTGAGCGCACATGAGTGAAATACGGTTGTTCTTTTCTGTCAGATCGAGGTTCACTGAAATTTCGTCTCAGAAAGCCAAAAACATATGCAGCCGTAACTTTTATGGTATGAACCTGCCTATTTAACCTCTAACCACTCCCTAAATAAACTCCTAGGTATTTATATTCCTCGGCCGTTGCCACAGCAGCATAATTTACGGTATACGTATTCAATTGGAATGAAGGTTTTCTTGTAAAGGTGCCGTTAACACACTGTTTAACATTCAAAAACTTTTCTGAATCAGCAAACCAGGATGTTATTAAATTCGAATAAAGCTGCAGGTATACGGAATCACGTTCATTCGCTATAGTCCGGTAAACTCAGTACCTTTGAACAAAGCAATAGGGCCAATAGTAATAACAATGCGTAAACCGATTCATTACGTTCATAGGATGAAATGTACTACGAAGAAGGTGATATGGAACACAATCATTTGCTTTTTTGCAGTCCAAGAATATACAGTCAACCACTTTAAGCTTATCTATTGCAAGAGCCAAAGTGCGTGAACTCAACAATCTGCGTTGAGCAAGAAAATCCTGACAAAATCCGTGTTTGCTAGGATGCTGGCGATTATGTTTAACCAAATGAGTCATATCCCAGGAGTAGCTAAGCTCACCTTCAAACATCGGAACTAAATTAACAGCTAGGTTTCGTCAGTGACAAGGATCTGTTGTTATCGCAAAGTTAAAATAATTTTTTTCTAAATAGGCAGTCGTAAAATCCCATGAAGTAACATAGTGCAGGGCATGAAGTTGATCCTACCAATGCACGAGCGAGTCTCTTCTACGTTTATCACCGACAACATAGTGCAACATTGCTTGTCGCAGTTTAATTGTAAGCAGAATAACTTGCGCTTTTGCTCGCACTTGCCTTTCTTTGGTGGGGAGTCCTTGACATGGTGGTGGTTTAGCTCCTGCTTGGTTGCCGCTTGCTCGACGCCCTTGAAGGCCAGTTATTTTGACGAACCATCTCCATCTCGGATCGGACATCTCTGGCGGGTCGATGTCTCCAATGCTCTCCATTTCTTGAGTGGGCGAATAGCCTCGAGCTGATGCGTCGACGAAGCCGGCGGCAGAGGCGAGGTAGCGGTGATGACTGGCGAGGCTTAGCTCAACCGTCGGTGTGGCACAGTCTTCTTGTCGCAATCAATGACATTTCGATGGCCTAAAAGGTTCCCTGCTAATGTCCAGTGAGTCCTTGCACCTTGCCCGTTCACCGAGAACACACATTACTGTTTGACAAACGCGTTCATTTAAAACGTAGAAACACGGAGCGGATGAAAAACGCGTCAACGTCGTTCGGCTCCCTAACGGCTTTTTCTCCCACCAGGAAAAAAAACGGTCGGACTCCTTCCAAACACGTCTGTGCATAAATTTTCGGCGCCCAGGCGCGTGCCGTTGTTCGGCTGTATTCCGTTTGCCGAAAAAATGACGTATAACCAGATACCTTACGTAGGCCGGTCTCCTCTTGAACACCGGTTGCCAAATATTCTGTGGCCATTTGCTTGCCGTAATTCGGCCGAGGACAGCTAACCGAATGAAGAACGTATATTCTGGGGCCGGACGTCGGCCGGTATCCTTCATAACACTGGTTGCCCGAAGAAAACGAATATTCTACCGCCGGACGCGCGGTTCACCGTTGAAACAACGAATGCACGGCAGCCGCGCTCCGGCCGGTCTCCTTTCGAACACCAACTGCCGCAAGAATACGCATATTCTGTGGCCGGTCGCTTGCCGTACTTCGGCCAACTACCGCTTCCCGAAGAAAAAACGGATGCCCTAAGGCCGTACTTCGGCCGTTCTCTTTCTCAACATCGGCAGCCGTAAGAGGACTGAATATCTGGCAGCCGGTTAGCTGCCGTTGTGCGCCCGGACACGGGCGGACGGAAAAATACCGACGCGCTGGTTGCCGAATGTTGGCCGTTCAACGCATGATCAGTCTCTTCCAGAACCTGGATGCTGGCCGGACATGCCAGAGAGCGGCCATAGACGGGCCGGTCTTGGGGCACACTTTCTGTGGCGCCTGAGATCTATTTCGGATGACAACTGACTGGGTGCATTCAGCAATGAGACTGCCATGTTTAAATCTCCCACAACCCCAACGGGTACATCATCATAAGTTTGGCATTAAGCCCTGCTGCTCGTGCATGCCCCCTTGTCCTTCAATCCCCCCCCCCCCCCCCCACCCAGGCATGACTAAACGGCAACGAAGGATAGGCGTCTAATTAGGCGTGTAATACACTGGCAAATAGAAAGAGTAAGATTTCATCTGCAACCAGACTAAGATATATTAATATTCTTCCGTCAGAAGAACTATGACCAGCTGGTCAACGAGTGCCGGTGACGCGACAATCTTGCGCGGAATGGCTTTCAAGCTAAATAAAAATATTGTGCTCCACGCCGGCGTTGCAATTGGGCAAGTTGCTTCCAACCTGCAGGGGCGCGCAGCTAGTGGGCGAGGTGGAATTTGAAGCAGCAATGACCGCGGCTACATTCTTGGCGACGGCGGTGACGGCGGCTTTTGGACGTCTTTACACCTATTCGCGCTGGTGTTGATTCTCTGCAACCATCTGATAACGGCGCTACAACTACTGTTAGACAGCTGCGCAACTTGAAAAGAGGCATGAGTGCTAGCGAGGGGTTAATTGTTGTTATAACGGTTGTAAAAGAAGGCTCGGCTGTGGCCAGGAGGAGCCCCGGAGATGCGCCGACTGAATGCGCTTCACCGGAAGGAAACCTGGGTTGGGGGGGGGGGGGGGGGGGTGAGATGTATTCTGCTTGGCAGTAACAAGTACCGGACCAAGCAAACTTGTTGGGTGGAGAACAAATGTAGCACGAGCAAAATAAGTATATAGTTATGAGGTGAAGTAATCTGCATTAGAGAAGAATGATAATCTTTCACTCAAGTGAGGACATTGGGGTTGAATTTGGGAAGTAGTCTGTGGTCTGTAATACATGTGAATTCTTTAGAACAACCGAAAAAACTGAAGCAGATTGTAAGCCTGTGTCAATGAGTAATGTAGAGCGTGAATAAATACCGAACGTTGTTTCTCAAGTAACCCTTGTGAAAATCGTGCTGATATGTGAATGTGGTATTGTGATTTTATAAATAATTAGCGACTTGAGAGTGGATGAAATGTTCCCCGACCTAGCATATGGTGCTCGTTAGGAAAATTTAATGTGGAAGCACTGTACCCTGATTTAAAGATTGGTAGTGACCTGGCTAACCTCCAATCATTGAGAATAGTGCCTGTCATGAGAGACTACGAAAAAAGTGCCATCTGAATTCTACAGACTGTGGGATGTACTTTTCAGTATAGTGTGATTAATACCAGTATGATTTGAAGTAGATAAAATTGTAAGCTCACTTAAAAGGAAAAGTAGTTCCACAACAGTTGGTATGGTTACTTACAAGTTCAAAACCATATAGAAAGATCCTAAATGTTCGCTTGGCTTGATTACATGCGGAAACTAGCTTGAAAGTCAATAAATTTCCCGTCTTGCCCTTTAGTCATTGGCCACAGATTCTCTTCAATATTCCCGCTAAGTAATGACACGTTCCAAACGCACAAGTCTGCTTCATGAGAATGTTTCAAATAACCAGAGGCCACAGCAGTGCTAACAGGTATACACCATGACTAGGGAAGTTCCACAACATGCAATGACTCACCTGAAAGTACATAATCGCTGGGTGCAGTGACATGGCAGCAGTGCCTGGACAGATGCATCGAGCAAATGCGCTGGCTTCTGAACGGGTGGTCCAAGTGGCCAGATGATGGATGAAGGAATGACTATTCTTGGTGGGAAAGCCTACGGAGCACCAACGAAAGGCCGGGCAGTACTTAGCGGGTGCAGTGTCGGTTGTCCAGGGAAGGCCCGGGCAAAGCCTTTGAAACTGGACTGAAAGGCAGCCAACCTAGGACAGCCAGCAGCAGCACCTGAAGGTACAGTCGGGGACTTTTTTTTTGCAGAGCACGCGAGCGCGTGACAAAAGCCACCGATGCGCGCTCTGGTGGCCTGGCGCCTGTTGTCGATACCAGCGCGGCGCGCATGCGCGTCCTATTTTACTCGCAGGCACGCCGATTTTCTCGCTTCCTGCAGCGGTGCTGCAATGGTCACTCAAGCACCGCATAGCGACGCCTTTGTAGCATTCCTTTCTTCCTTATGGCACATTTGGAGACTAACGGGACGATTGCGAGGGCTTTGGAGCAAGTGCTCCTCGCGTCCTGATAAACACTTGCGCGTAATGTTTTATTTGTTTGTTCTGTGCTTTATCGTTTATAGACGATGAGACTAGCGGCTTGCGAACGGCGTCCCCGAATGAAGAGCGTACGAAGCACAGTATCACGGTACCGTGCTACCGACAATGAAATTCCAGCTATATGAATAGCGAACCTTTATTCAAATTGTTTATTGTGTAATTTCACCCCTGAACATATATATATTCCAGCTCGCTCTCCGCTGTCCATCTTGTTGTCACCAATACAAGGGACGAACAAGTCACCAGGAAGCCGTAGGGGTGCGCCGTAGACAAGTTCAGCAGTTGAACAGCCGAGGTCGCCACGAAGGACCGCACGCAGGCCAAGAAGCACTAGAGGAAGGTGATCGACCCAGTGGTCTCGATCCAGGCGCTCCGTGAGAGCACTTTTTAGCTGGCGATGGAGCCGCTCAACGATGCCGTTGGCAAAGGGAGGGCATGCCGTGGTGCGGCAGTGTTTAGTGCCAAGCAGGCGGCTGAGGGAAGTGAACAGGGTACATTCAAACTGCCTGCCTCGATCTGTGGTAGCAATGCCAGGGCAGCCGAAACGGCAAACCCATGCCGAAACGAAGGCTTTTGCGACCGTTTCTGCCGTGATGTCCGGAATCGGTACGGCTTCGGGCCAATGGGTGAAGCAGTCAATCATTCTGAGAATTTACCGGCAGTCACGAGAGGGAGGAAATGGTCCGACCAAATCAAGATGCACATGGTCAAAGCGACAGCTAGGTGGCAGAAATGGCTGCGCGGGAGTCTTCATGCGGCGGGTCACCTTGGCTGTCTGACAACCGAGGCAGGAACGGGCCCACTGGCGGACATCAGTGTTGATGCTCGGCCAGACGTACTGCTGTGTAACAATGCGCTGAGTGGCTCGATTCTGGGGTGGCAGCTTCATTGGACTTGCACTGGAAGCTGCTGTACGGGCGTAGAATGCATATATGCCAAATATTTTCCTCTGCATTTTTGACGCGAACAATTCAATAAAAAATCTTATTCTTGCTGCCTCCATAATTTTAAACAGATGTCACACTTACCATATACAAACGTTGAAACAAAGCAAATAATCACATGACACTAGGGTCATTTGTTGTAATGCTTGCACAGGGTGCCCGTGCCTGCAGTGTACAGATCACAGACGCAGATTTGCACAACGCGGTATTTGGATTTTTGCCAAGTTTACAACTACACCTGGCGAAAAAATGCCATCATAATCAATCCCAATATTATACGAGAGACCATGAAGGGACCATGTGAAGATAAAATACAACCTTATTGAGCTTGAAAGAACTAACCGTTGGTAACTCACTGAGTTCTATTCCTGTCACAGAAGACTGTTTTAGCGCTGACCACATGGAGCGATTTTTGCGAGCGACGCGACGAGCGATGCGACCGGGGAGGAATCGCTGCTAAAACCACTGCATTTTTTTTCGCAGGTACGTGCACAGGCTATCGCAGCCATTAAGTTATACATTGGCTACTGGAGTGCTCCAAGTGTGTGCTAGAAATGGGCGACAGACAACCCTCCACGATTAAAGAGCTCTGTAAGGCACTCGCGGACATGGCTGAGAAGTTTCAAAAAGGTCAGGGCGAATTAAAAGCCGATCTTACTAAGGTTTCTGAAACTGAACTTGGCGCTGTGAAAAAAGGCATGAATTTCATCAACAAGATGTTTGAGGAATTCAAAACCGGAATTACAGACGTCAAGAAAGAACTTGCTGATGCTAGGGCAGAACAGCAGGCGGTGAGGATAGAAACCAGCCGCCTCATGAAAGAGCTGAACGAAACCAAGAAGAAGCTCATTGATCTGCAGCAATACAGCCGCCGGGAAAACCTGGAGATAAAGGGAATACCGGAAGTTCAGAATGAGGATCTTTTGGCCACAACTACAGCCATCTCCGCCTGTCTCAAGGTTCCGGTCAAAGAATCGGATATTGATGTTGTTCATCGTGTGCCTACCAAAGATGAAACTAAATCCAACATCATTGTCAAATTTATATCACGTGCAGCAAGGGACAACATACTAAAGGAAGCAAAAAAATTACGGTTGAACACATCCAACTTGGGTCCCCCTGGAACGGAACCAATATATATAAATGAGCATCTCTGTCCTGCAAAAAAGGTTCTTCTAGGGTGTGCTCTGAAGGCGAAACGAGATAAAAATTGGAAGTTCACGTGGGTGGCAGATGGAAAAATCCTGATGTGCAAAACGGATAACTCAAGGGCCGTTCTCATCTCATGCATGGATGATCTTGATCAAGTGGTATAGGTACCATTCAACTGATACGAAGTGAAACTGGGGAATATGGCTTACACCACAGCTCAAATTGAACATATACGACTTGAGCATGGTTATCTGACCGTTTTGCACTGTAACGTACGTAGCATCAGAAAGAATTTGGACACGTTGATTGCTTATGTATCTAAATTTATGTTTAGCTTCGATATAATCGCGGTTACGGAAACTTGGCTTGGAGAGGGCGAGACAGCAGAAATTCCCGGTTACTACATGCATTCGCAACCTAGAAAATGTTCGGCACGTGGAGGGGGCGTAGCGCTGTTTCTTAGACGGAATGTAGATAGCTACTATCTCAACGAATGCACGTTTTCTAAAGACGCAATTGAATCCCTTTTTGTTCGCATCAAAGGCGGTATCACTGTCGGTGTTGTCTACCTCCTCCAGACTCAAGGAAAAGCGATTTCATTTCGGCCATGGAAAGTATTCTGTTATCTACTACAACATCGAATGATTCTTTAATTATTTGTGGTGATTTTAATATTGATTTGTCAAAGGATGATTACCCTGATTATACATATTTGCTACCTTCATTTCACGTCCAAAATGTTATCGCAGAACCTACACGAATAACCAATAACTCGGCCACTTTAATTGATCACATACTATGCAACATTGATATGAATATATCTGCTGGTGTATGGGATGTTGCTATCGCTGACCACTGCCCAACGTTTGTGTTTTTGCCCCAAAAATACCTGAATCCCGTGTCTGAGGTTCCCGTGAAACGGACAACTCGAGTAGATTATGATCTCGTAAGAACGTTACTGAATTCTGTCTCTTTTGAAGACATGTATGATGAGGACGTACAGATAGAATGTGAAACCTTTGTGCAAAGCATTACAACGGCAATTGAACAATCAACGCGTCAGTGTTCCCGACACAATTACCAGCAAGCAATTTGTCTTTGGTTGAGTACTGCTATACTTGACGTGCTCAAAAAAAAGGATTCATATTACCGAAGATGGAAGAATAATAAAACAAATGACTACTACCGTAGTCAATTTAAGTATTACCGGAATATGTCGGTCGCAATGATGAGGAGGTCAAAAAAACAATATTACACAGATCTTATCGCTCGTCAAGGGGGTGATAATAGGAAGGTCTGGAGAATTGTAAACGATGTTATCGGAACGAGCCGGAAAGATACTGTTGTACCCGACAACCCCTCTACGGATGTCTGTAATTATTTCACTATTTATTTCACCAACATAGGTAAACTTGCTAGCAACGGACCTATCGCAGACGAAGCTGAAGATTTTCCAGTGACCAATAATGTTTTCAATATTAACACAGTAACGCAAGGGGATATAATAAATATCGTAAACCAGCTATCGGAGAATAAAGCTGTCTGTTATGACGCAATACAAGCGAAAGTAGTGAAGCAAAACATTGACATTCTGTCGGTATCTCCAGGAAAATCACGTAATTTGCCCGCAGCAGCATGGGTTTGTTCCCAACAGGACTACGTCCTCGGCCGTTATAACACTTGCTCAAGTTATAAACAGCGCTCTTCACAAAAATCAGTTGGCAATAGGAGTGTTTTTGGACATTAAGAAAGCTTTTTACTCTGTTAATTATTCAATTCTAATAAATAAACTGGAAAAATATGGTATAATTGGCAACTCCCTTAAATTCTTTGCGAGCTATCTTTCATCTAGAAAACAGAAGGTGGTAATCAATAATCACCATTCTTCATACAGTGACTTAACATGTGGTGTTCCGCAAGGATCAGTTTTAGGTCCTATTTCATTTTCGTTGTATGTAAATGATCTCCCACTCGCAATACAAAACTCCACAGTACTAATGTATGCGGATGACACCGCAATTATATTTTGTGGTGATTCTCTATCTGAAATGCAAGATACCATACTAGCTGAAATGGACAGTATCTACTCATGGTTTTTGAAAAGTAAGTTAACCATAAATACCGACAAAACTAAATGTGTCATCTTTCACTCGAGGAGAAAAGTAATTGATAATAGTACTTTTAGTCTGTATATAAACGACAAACCAATTGAGAATGTAACCTCCTTCAAATATCTGGGTGTTGTCTTTGATTCACACCTACATTGGAAAGAACAAATCCAAAAGGTGTGTAAAAAACTTGCGTTTAGTTGTTTCACGTTAACCAAAGCGCGGTCTTTCTTCCCATGTAGTATGTTACGCTGTTTATATTTCACTTTATTTCAGTGCCACATTATTTATTGTACGGAAGCCTGGGGGCTTACCTATGAAATATATTTTACGCAGTTATATCGACTACAACGACGAGCACTAAGAATAATATCATTTTCTGCTTTCAACCGTCCTGTCAATACAATTTTTAAGGAATTTCGTGTACTTTCTTTTTAAACTATTCGGAAATACAAAATATCTCTTTTAGTAAACACAGTTATAAACCATAACTTTCCTGTACCCTTAGCACGTTTTCTATCCCTGTTCGGAGCACTAGGCAAGCATCCAACGCCAACTTCAACTTGCCAATGTGCCATAACGTTTACGACGTAAGGCTTATTGAATTCTACGGTGCCAAAGTGTGGAACGATCTACCTATTCAAGTGAAAACTGCGAGGAACTTCATATTGTCTTGCAAGATGTTTTACTTGGATAAACAGAATGTAGTTTAATGATGCGGTTGTAAATATAATGGAGGTTTATATTGTTCGTGTTTCATTTATCCTTTGCCTATTTTGTTCATTTTCTTTATTTTTGAACCTTGGTGGATACCTGCGACTCATTTGTATGTGTATGTTTGCATTGGACCGGAAACTAGCCTCCAGGCTATCGGTCTAAATAGTCTGTAAACCTTTTTCCTGTCTTGTGGTAATAAAGCTCTTGATTGATTGATTGATTCTATTAATCTTTCAATAATGCATCGTCCGGTCAGTACGACGTAGCATCTTCCACAATCTAGTGGAATCCTGTAGACTATACCTACTTTATAATCCACCAAGCGTGTGGAGTGCCTAGTTGTGCCGCCAGCCTTTCCAGCTTCTTTGTTAAGGATTTTGGACATACGTGCAAGCTTGCCTGGCGCTGAAAAAACAACCTGGGTGCCGCACCTTCCCGCCGGCAACCAACTGCGTGAATCCATGTTCCTGGCGTTCTCCTACGAAGCAAAAAAAGTGACCAAGTTTTTCTGGGCCAGAACGCTCCCGTCCCTGCTTGCCTGGACCAGAAAGCGTGAGACGAAGGAATGTCATTCCGGAAAGGCGACGCTCCTTGGAGATTGCGCTTTGCCTGATAGTGTGCAGCCTCCCAAATTTTAATTATTTAGCGGGAGTGACGACCGACCGGCAAGTCAGCGCCTTATCACGGTGTTCAGCAGCGAAATAGGCGAGAGTACGCCTACGCGCATAGGGCTATCTGTTGTTTCAGTGTAGTATGCTACGCTGTTTATTTGAGAGTGGTACTCCTCCTGACTGCATCACAATGACTTTTTCTTCGTCCCTCACGCTCCTTAGCGACCTTTGGCGGTAGCGAACGGTCTTGCAAGGTAAGAAAAACAGGGGTTGTGTTGCCGTGAGAGGAACAGCTAAGCAGACGGAGCTCCCACAACAGATAGTTCTATGCGCTCTCGCATACCCACGCCAAAGTTTCTGGTGAACACCGCGATATGGCGTTGGCATTAGATCCGTCATCGCTCCCGCTCTATTGTCACGTGGATATTTGTCAAGCCGCGATCCCCTGCTTGCGGTGTGTGTGATTGCCCCTGCTGGCGGTGTGGGTGATCGCCGTGCGGTGTTCAATCCCCAGTGAGGGATACGTGCCGTGCTTCTTGGCCAGCCAGGTGTTCGAAGACGACGACGTCAGTGTGTGGGTCATCCGTTCGCGGGCCACACTGATTCAGCCGTTTTCGCTGAGACTCGCCGTGCTGCCTGTACTCTTTGGTGTAGCGCTACGCCGAATAAATAGGCACATCGCCATTCGGCTGTCTGCACCTCCGTCTACTAAGACGCCACACTGGTGGAGGAAACAGGTTTTCTCACGCCTGGACCCCTGTCCGGCACTAGCCCTGAAAGGCCGTGTCTCATCGACACCCCGGTCCATCTTAGCAGTCGGCGCCAGCTAGGTCTCTCTCCTGAATTACGCGGGCTTTCCAACGTCCGAACCCGTAGGGCCCCGCAAGCTCCCGTTATGGCCACACTCCAGGTGGTAATTCACCAGCCTCGCGAACCAAATAAATTCCATGGATGATGTTTCGATGACGTAGAAGACTGGGTTGCTCACTTCGATCGTGTTGCCACTTTTCATCAGTGGGACGATGCGCTCAAACTGCGTCGCGTCTACTACTCGTTCGAAGACGGCGCTCGTACTTGGTAAGAGAGCGATGAGGCTACATTCACGTCCTGGACCGACTTTTACCAGGGGCTTCAGGAAGCCGTTTCTGACCGGGATCATCGTAACCACGTGCTGTAGTTGCTGGTGTCGAGAATCCAGAAACCCAAAGAGAGTGTCACCATGTTTGGTGATGACATCGCACGCCTTTTTCGCCGCGCTGATCCTGCCATGTCGGACACGAAAAAACTTCGCTACCTTATGCGTGGCGTCAAGGAGCAACTTTTTGCCGGCATTTTACGAAACCCACCACGAACTGTGCAAGAGTTCTTCAGGGAGGCCACGGCTGTCCAGCGGACTGTGCAGGAGCGAAGTCATCAGTAGTCTCAGAGGTCCACCAACGCTCCCGGAACCGCTGCCAGCCTGTCGAGCGACGACAGCTCTTTGCGGGAACTCATCAAGTCGGTCTTGCGCGAAGAGCTAGGCAAGCTGGGAATTGCGACTCCGCCACCGACAGCCTCCGTGGCAAGGATTGTGCGCGAGGAGCTGCGCCAAGCATTCTCGCCTCCCCACACAGCCCGCAAGCTACGCAGCAGCATTGCGTCAGCAGCCACCAAACTTGCCGACTGTCCCACCCCGTCAGCCACCCCTGCCTGTGTAGTATGGCCCACTTCGCAGCCGAAATACCCACCAACCCGGGTTCGCAAACGTATTATGGCGTACACCTGACTGACAGCCCCTGTGCTATCACTGCGGTGAACCTGGCCACTACTACAGACGGTGCCCCTACCGCGAGATCGGACTCCGTGGCTTCTCTCCGACTGCTCCTCCTCCCCGTCTAGGCCAGCGGCCGACCTAAATCGCCGACTACCTCTCCGCACGCAACACCACGTCGCCTAGTCGTCGATCCCGCTCACGTTCTCCTGCACCGCACCTTCCACCGACCCGTTGGGCCCCTGGTGACTGCCCCGACGTCCGCTTTTCCATCCACCGGCAGAGAAACTAGACGAAGAGACCTCGGGAGGCATGGTTGCGGATTGCACAAGCTCGGAAGACCTTCCACCGCCGCCGACTTCAACCAATGAATATGCCGCGACCACTCGACGAGAACAAACCGCCCATAGAATATTGTCGACAATGACGACACGACAACGACGACTATTAACGCCGACAAAGGCGCTAGGGCTGAGCTCAAGGTTATCGATGGGCATGAGGTGACCGCTTTGGTGGACACCGGAGCAGAATATTCCATCGTGAGCCAGCAATTTGCCGAGCGCTTGTGCAAGGTAAAGACTCCATGGGACAGGCCTGTTTAGGTTCGCCGGTGGCCACCCCATGACACCAGTCGGGAAATTCATGGCTCGGATTCGTCTAGGAGGCACTGTCTTTGTTGTCACTTACGTCATTCTACCGGGGTGCTGCAAAGACGTAATCTTCGGAATGAATTTCTCGCGTGAATACGACGCCGTTATAGACATCGGCGAGGGCAGGCTGAGCCTATTGACGAACCTGCCTCTGCGTATCGCAGCTGGTGACGTAAGTGTGCCGCCACGATCCTGCGCGTTTGCCGCAGCAGCGTGCGACGATCCCTGCACTGTCGATGGTGTTGCTGAGGTGCACACATCGCTCTTCCTCGACCACGGCTTGGCCATCGCGAGAGGCCTGGTACCTGTTCTGTGGCCGATGAAATCTTCTGCTCCCCAATTTCGCAAATGAACGCTAGCACATCCTGAAAGAGACTACTGTTGTCTTCTTCGAAGGTGTCGACGACACAGAAGTCTGTTTTGTCCTCCAAACTGGTGCTACTCCCCCTGCGAGCGCTAAAGTCGCAATTGACGTCAGCACCGACCTGTTATCCGAAAAACGCCTAGCGCTCCTATACCTACTGGAACAATATGCTGACGGTTTTTCGTCTACAGCAGGTGTCCGCCAGACGCATCTGACAAAGCACCGAATAAATACCGAAGAAACGGCGAGGCCCCTCCGTCAGAACCCGTAGGGTGTGGCCCCCAAGGAGTGCGATGCAATGCGGCGGCAAATACAGCAAATGCTGGAAGACGACGTCATCACACCGTCGAATAGTCCCTGGGCGTCACCCGTCGTTTTAGTGAGAAAGAAAGGTGGTACATTACGTTTTTGTGTGGACTACCGAAAACTCAACGAGGTTACATAGAAAGATGTTTACCCGCAGCCCTCCACTACAACGCGCCTCATTGCCTGTGTAGCATCGGCCCGCTACACGTTCTAATCAATAAAAAAGACTGGACACACGAGAGCGCTGAAAGGAACAGTTTAATAAAAATACGCACACATGTATATATGACAAATGGCCACACCTTGAGGTAATCAGGGGTGCACGCGCAGGAATCTTGTCTCTTTTTTTGAGAGTGCTATGGACGGTGAGCTCATAGATGCCTATTAATCAGTGTGGCCCAAATTATCTCTTATTTTTTGCGGCCAGAGCATCTTTTAACAACTAGTTTATTAAGGAGAGGCAAATAGCCGCACGTATAGCAGTGCTGTGCTATAAACCCGCGCGCATAGGTTTCCTCTGAGTGCAATACAAACCCTGTTTGCATGCTTCCTTAACCTATTGTTTATACGTCTTCCGGCTTGCTCGATGTTGTTACCGGGAAGTGCAATTTTGTGCACTACCCCTTCGAGGCATTTAACATAGGCCCTCCTGTGCTTCGCCATGCAGTTTTTCCCCCCAATTAACTCAGGGTCACTCAGTCAGCCCAGCTTCAAAGCTTGTTTGAGGCAGCAAAGACGACCTTCACGTCTGAGCAATGGGCCACCTTTTAGGGGCGAAGCTCCTTAGGGCGTGGTTCTGTCCATCCTCGACGTATGTATGTAGCCACCTCTAGTTTAGTTCTTGGATTGTTTACTAGATGGCGTGGCTACCTCTAGTTTAGTTCTTGGATTGTTTACTAGATGGCGGTACTTGTATATGATGAAAAGATGCGCTTGGATTGTTTACTAGATGGCGTGGCTACCTCTAGTTTAGTTCTTGGATTGTTTACTAGATGGCGGGGAGCGTTGTAATAAAATCCGTTCGCTGTTGGCGCGCGCTCGGAGTCGCCCGATGGATAAGGCTGCAGATGTGCGAGCCCGCGAGGCAGAAGCGCTCCGTGAAGCTGCGCGACGCCGCCGCCAAGATCCTGCCGTACGAGAGCGGGAGGCCGAAGCGTGTCGTCTGGCTGCGCGACGACGCCGCCAAGATCCCAGCGTTCGAGAACGAGAAGCCCAAGCGTCACGGCAACGGCGCGAGGACCCTGCCGTACGCGAAGCGGCACGGCTGCGGCGCGAAGAGGATCTCCAAAACGTCAGAGAACGGGAAGCGGCGAGAAAGCGCGCGTATCGGCAGGCAGACCCCGATGCAGTGAGAGCTCGTGAGGCGTCTGCAAAGCGCATCACGCGAGCTCAGCCCCAAGGTGCCGACGCGCGGTTTGAGCGGGACTTTCTAGACGTTACGTTCGGACACAGATGTAGTGGGCGAACTTTCACTGAAGAGTCACGGTTTTACCGATGATTTCCCCTCAGGAGCTTCGCCCACTCATCATCATTCACCCCGTGGATATGCTGTGAATTTTTTTCAAGTTGTGCGATAAGTTCTGCACGTAGATAAGAACCGCAACCTTCTGTCAGCTCCTCATAGGCTCTGGGAATGGTTGATCCTTGGCACGCAGTCTTCCAAGTGTACCCTCGGCAGCGGATTTTATTTATTTATTTATTTATTTATTTATTTATACATACATACATACTGCAGCCCCCAATTTGGGGCTATGGCAGGAGTGAGCATTCACAGAACAAAAAATAGCAGTTAAACAGATGAACAGAGCAATACAACAAAAGAACAGTTAACGCAAATCAGCAAAGGCAAGTAAAAATTTTTCCAGCGGAAGGGAGCGAGTATCCTTGGACAATCCATTCCATAGTTCGGCAGTGAAAGAGAAAAAACTAAATTTAGATGCGTTGGTTCGACAACGGTCAGGCTTGATATTAAGTGCGAATGCACTTTATAAGCGACCCTGAATTCCGGCGACCGCCGTCCGTCCACATAGCAACAGCTGCGGGTGCGCGCGCTCCTCGTCTTCCTTGGCAAGGGGGGAGATGGGCGCGCGCTGCCTGGCCGCTGACATGGCACATACCCACGTGGGGGATTGGCCAGGAATCTCCTCGTCTTCCTTGGCAACGGGGGGAGATGGGCGCGCGCTGCCTGGCCGCTGACATGGCACATACCCACGTGGGGGATGGGCCAGGAATCGGGCGTGAGAAGGGCTAATGCACCCGCTTAAAGGAGTACTGACACGAAATTTCAAAGCTGAGATCCGCTCTAGCAATCATGTACAACGACAACACAAATAGGTGTCTGTGCATGGCACATACCCACGTGGGGGATTGGCCAGGAATCGGGCGTGAGAAGTGCTAATGCACCCACTTAAAGGAGTACTGACACGAAATTTCAAAGCTGAGATCCGCTCTAGCAATCAAGTACAACGACAACACAAATAGGTGTCTGTGAATAAATGCATCATTCTTTCTTTGTAGTTGTGTGTGTGTGTGTGATCTCTCTTTCGCGAACATTACCGAACCGCGCAAATTCAACTCGTGCATTCGCACTTTCACATTCTTCCCCTCGGGGAAATGCGGGGAAATTTTTTAGGTGGTGATTTCTTGTAGTAATGGACGGCGAGACAAGTGGGGTGTAGGTATTGTCAGACATGCAATAGACCGAGTTAATAAAACAGTGAAACAATATTATAGAATCATTTAGTCGGCGCGTGCATAGTGTGGTGAGTTCAAGAGAAGAGAGGGCAAGGGAAAGTGAAAAGTAGCGGTCGTAGCAATTACAAATAAATCTGATAGCTTTTGTTAATGGCCTCGATTCTACTGATTTAACCCTGCTTGTGTGGGTTCCATCAGGGGCATGCGTAGTCAAGTACAGGGCGAATCGGTGTTTTATACATTAGTAATTTAGCCCTGTTTGGGGATTCGGACATCGGTTGTCTTAAATAACCTAATTTTTTTAAAGATCTTGTGCAGGTAAAGTTAATATGCTGAGCCCAAGTTAGATTGCTGGGAAGAACAACACCAAGATATTTGTATTCTGTTACTTTTTTAAAGGTGGATCCGTTAAACGAGTACGTGAAGCAGGAAGGGGACTTACTATTCGTGAAAGGCATAAGCAGGGATTTGTTATAATGGATACTCATTTGCCAGGTTGCCCACTATTCACAAAATTTAGCAGCAGAATCATTTAGACGATGATGAGCTTCAGGAGAGTCAATGGGTTCATACAAAACACAATCACCCGCATACAGACCAATTTTAAAGGTAAATTGTACGGGCAAATCGTTAATATACAGTAGAAACAGTCACGGGCCAAGTACAGAAACTTGTGGAACGCCTGAACTAACACTAACAATATCGGAGTCAGTCGAGTTATAACAAACTTGTTGCGAGCGCTTAGAAAGAAAATTAGAAATCCAAGTATCTAGTGGTGGGTTGTTCAATATGGTGTTTTATTTACATTGTAATTTAGAGTGAAGTGCAGTGCCGAATGCTTTCGAAAAGCCACTGAATTATGCGTCAACCTGATTACCAATGTCCATGTTACTAGTAATGTCGTGCACGAATTCGTTTAACTGCATAACAGTATATAACTTCGTCAGAATCCATGTTGCAAGTTAGACAAAAGGTTGTTTGATTCAAGAAATGCAATATTGTGTTTGTAAATAATATGCTCTAATACCCTGCAGGAATGACGGGTAAGAGACATAGGCCTATAATTGCTGAAGACTTGCTTGTCTCCAGATTTATATAAAGGTACTATTTTGCCATTTTTCCAAGATCTGGGAACAGTACCAGATTTTATGGATGAATTGAAAATTATTGTAAGGTATTGAGAGGATACTGGTAAACTTTCACAGGAGACGAAAGATCTAATCAGGAAACGGCAAACCATGAGAATCTCTACCGCAGCTGACAGAATAGAACTAGCCGAGCTCTCGAAGTTAATCAATAAGCGTAAGACAGCTGACATACGGAAGTATAATATGGAGAGGATCGAATACGCTGTAAAGAACGGAGGTAGCCTGAAAGCAGTGAAGAGACGTCTTGGCGTGGGGAAAAATCAGATGTATGCACTTAAGGATAAGCAAGGCAATGTCATCACAAATAGGGATAAAATAGTCACAGTGGCCGAGGAGTTTTATGGGGATCTGTACAGTAGCCGGGACATACAGGATAATGCCGAACGAGACAGTAGTTCAGAGGAGATAGACATCCCACCAGTAACGACCGAAGAAGTAAGGAAGGCTTTGAAAGAAATGAAAGGGGGCAAAGCACCTGGTGAGGATCAGATAACAGCAGACCTCTTGAAGGATGGCGGAGAAATTGTACTTGAAAAACTGGCAAACCTGTATACGCAATGCCTAATGACCGCAATGGTACCGGAATCTTGGAAGAACGCGAACATCATCCTAATCCATAAGAAAGGCGACATGAAGGACTTGAAAAATTACAGGCCGATCAGTTTACTGTCAGTCGTCTACAAGGTATTTACCAAGGTAATCGCTAACCGAATCTCTGCAACCTTAGATTTCAGTCAACCTAAAGAACAAGCAGGGTTCCGTAAAGGCTATTCAACAATGGACCATATTCACACGATCAATCAGGTGATAGAGAAGTGCGGTGAGTATACTGAACCCCTATACATAGCCTTCATAGACTATGAGAAACAATTTGACTCGGTCGAAACCCTAGCAGTCATTCAGGCATTACGGAACCAGGGGGTAGATGAGCATTATGTAAGAATACTAGAGGATATCTACAATGGGTCCACAGCTACCATCATCCTCCATAGGGAGAGCAGTAAAATACCTATAAGGAAGGGTGTCAGACAAGGAGACACAATCTCTCCAATGTTATTCACTGCATGCTTACAAGAAGTATTCAGAACGTTGGATTGGGAACAGGTGGGAGTAAGGGTTAATGGAGAATACCTCAGTAACCTCAGATTTGCGGATGACGTTGCCTTGCTAAGTAACTCGGGGGACGAGTTGCAAAGCATGCTTTCCGCACTGGGCGAACAGAGTAGAACCGTGGGCCTGAAAATTAATATTCATAAAAAATTCCCCGCATTTCCCCGAGGGGAAGAATGTGAAAGTGCGAATGCACGAGTTGAATTTGCGCGGTTCGGTAATGTTCGCGAAAGAGAGATCACACACACACACACAACTACAAAGAAAGAAAGATGCATTTATTCACAGACACCTATTTGTGTTGTCGTTGTACTTGATTGCTAGAGCGGATCTCAGCTTTGAAATTTCGTGTCAGTACTCCTGTAAGCAGGTGCATTAGCCCTTCTCACGCCCATTCTTGGCCAATCCCCCACGTGGGTATGTGCCATGTCAGCGGCCAGGCAGCGCGCGCCCATCTCCCCCCGTTGTCAAGGAAGACGAAGAGATTCCTGGCCAATCCCCCACGTGGGTATGTGCTATGTGAGCGGCCAGGCTGCGCGCGCCCATCTCCACGTGCGCGGACATCGCCGGTGGACGCAGGTTCAGGGTCGCTTAAGAAGTGCATTGCACTAAAACTAAAGTACTGATCAATACCGTCGGGACAGCACAGCAGTTTGAGATAGGTGGCGAGGCAGTGGAAGTGGTAAGCGAATATATCTACTTAGGCCAAGTTGTGACCCCAGATCCCAACCATTAGGCAGAGATAATTAGAAGGATCAGAATGGGGTGGGGTGCATATGGCAGACATTCTCAGATAATGAATAGCAGCTTACCATTGTCGCTGAAGAAGAAAGTGTACGACAGCTGCATCTTACCGGTACTCACCTACGGGGCAGAAACTTGGAGGCTCACTAAGAGGGTTAAACTTAATTTGAGAACGACTCAGCGGGCAATGGAGCGGAAAATGATAGGTGTAACATTAAGGGACAAGAAGAGAGCGGAGTGGGTCAGGGAGCAAACTGGTGTTAAAGACATATTAGTAGAAATTAAGAAAAAGAAATGGACGTGGGCAGGGCATGTAATGCGAAGGCAAGATAACCGCTGGTCATTAAGGGTAACAGAGTGGATCCCTAGAGAGAGAGAGAGAGAGAGAGAGAAAAGACTTTATTGAAACGCATCCTGCGTGTTAGGAGCCGGCTCGACCGCGCAGGGCTCGTAGCCGCTCCCTAGTCTAACTTATAGATTTCTATAAGTCCGGGTGTAGACCTCGAGGCTTCGTGCCCGCCTTGCTCGGGCTACTTGAGCTCCCCGTCCACTTCCTCCCCTGTCTGGGGTCGGTCGTGTTTGGGTCGTTCTTTCGCCTTTGCTTGGCTAAGGCCGCTTCGAGCCGCTGGATGACCCTTCTTTGGTGGTTGATGTTCGTCGAACACACACACTCACGCACATCCGGTGGGTACGTGTCTCTCGAGCACTGCACATTGTCCCCCCCGTCGCGCACTTCACTTTCACACCCCCACATGAGATGGGATAGCGTCGCTGTCTCGCGTTTGCACAGACTACACGTAGCGTCCTCGAACAGGTCCGGGCACATGTGGCGCGCCAGCGCCGGTGTCAGCACGGTTTCCGTCTGTAGTTGTCGAAACCTGACTGCCTAGGCAAGCGTTGCAGGGGGCGGCAGAAAGTTAGATGGGCTGATGATATCAAGAAGTTTGCGGGGATAAATTGGTCACAGTTGGCACAGGACCGAGGTAATTGGAGAATAATGGGAGAGGCCTTTGCCCTGCAGTGGGCGTAGATAGGCTGGTGATGATGATGATGACTGAGAGGTCCAAAGAGAATAGCGAACGTGAAACATGTTAGGAATACCATCGGGTCCATTACACGTTTTACTGTCCAAATTAAGTATGAGGTTTAACACGCCCTCATCAGTGATCACTACATCGCGGATTGGAGACGTTGGATTCGAGGTGGAAAAAGAAGGATCAAGAAGATTGTCGACTGTAAAGACAGACTGAAAGGACGTGTTAAAAGGCATCCCGGGGCAGGAGCGAGCGTCAGAACTTACGGGGATTGTCGGATGGTAAACGTTGCAGTTGAACACGAAAAAATAAATCTTTAGTTATATTTTGCGGCTCTCGAAGTTCCCTGTTGGCCCCATTAAACCTGATAATACTTTCTGGATTACTAGACGATTTGCAGCGCCGAAGTCACCGGACTTTACGAGATAAGTTCAAAAGATCGCGGATAATCCAGGGAACGTCAGTATTTTTTTTTTCAGTTTTTAGAGAGGTAAACTTTGTAATGCACGATTTAACGAGCTTTTCAAAGGTAGTAGTTAGTGCATCAATGTCACCTGAAGCGCTGAGTAGAACAAAGTCATCGTACCCATCAGCTAAAGCATCGAAACCAGAAAGGTTATCCGCACGTTCAAATCTGGAAACGTAGTTAAAAGAAATCGTGGTTTATTCACTTCGCATGCGAGAGTAACTAAAACAGCCTAGAAACGAGAAACTAGAACAGGTCATCGCCTTCTGTCAGATAGGCCATCAATTATTTCGAGGTTAAAGCCTTTATCCGAAAGGGTAGAGCTTAGGAATACTAGGTCGAGAACAGAATTCAACCTGGTGGCACCATGAACAATTTCAGTCAAGCGAAAAGATACTGTAAAGTCGATAAGTTCTCTGCGCATATGAGTTTCGCGACTATCACAAGTAAGGGAGGGCCAGTGGATACCTGGGGCATTAGAATCCCCATGCAAATGAAGTTACATGCACTGAAATTGTGCTTATACATGAAGTAGTTGGGATTATGTAATGTTTCAACATTTGAGCCAGGAGGCCGACAGAAAATGCTGAGGACAATTGCGTATTTCTCAAGGCAAATCCTACACCAACAGACTCAGTTTCGGTGGGCCCTGGAAGCACAGCAAAATTTAAGTCGGAACAGATGAGCAGAGCGACACCTCCCCCTTATTCCACGAGCTGATCAGTGGGAACTGCGGTATATCATGGGGCAGTGAACTCGGAATCGAGAATACCAGCATGAAGCCACGTTTTGGTTATGCCGATGACTCGGGGGGAATGAGCTGAAACGAGTGACAAGAGGCTGGTTAATTTTTTAAATACAAAGCATCTCTTAGTCGACCCTCCGTCGTCCGGCGTCCGCACCTCTCCTCCTCTCCACAACAGCTGTGATAACGCCGCTCTCTCTCCCCCCTTCCTCTCCACACCACCTGTGCGCTAGCGCGCCCTGCTCCTCCTCTCCCCTCTGCACAACAGCTGTCCAATCACGCGCATGCACGCTGCTCCTCCTCTCCACTCCCTCTGCTCTGCAAATAAATCCGTACGCGCTCCGCACAGTTGCTTCTTCTGTACTGCGCCGTCCGATGACTGCAAATGGACGCCAACGATTCTGTCAGCAACTGGCTGGCACACCTTCAACTAGCGCCAGCCAGCACACTGTCAGAACCGCGAGCACCTCCGAAGACAAGGCTGCACAGAGGAGAGCTCGCGACGCTTAACGTAAACGGCAGCGTCGAGTAGCGGATTCCTCGCTTCGAGAACGAGAAGCCGCTTTGAAATGCCAACGGCGAGTACCTGATCCAGATGGCGTTCGGCGATGTGACAACGCTTCGAAACGCCAGCGTCGACGTCGAACAGCGAATTACTCGCTTCGAGAACGAGAAGCCGCAAAACGCTCCCCACTACTCGATAAATAAAGAAGACATTTAATACGCTACTACACGTGTCTTTAATCTAACAACCAATTAACACGCTACTACTCCACGCCTTTGCATCCCCTCAGGGTTCCCACGTGGGAAGATGGTGTAATTTTTTTGGTTATCCAGTGCTCGGACTGCACGCTCAGTGACGGTCCTCACCCAAGGTTTGTAAATAAACGCTCAGCTCATCCCACAACGTCTGAACGTCATCTGAAAGCCGGCTGGCCCCGCCGGGGATCTTTAGGCTTACCACCCTGGCAAATATTGCTTGGGCGCATTCAGTAGCGGCGCGGATGATGTTTTATAGTACCGTTTTCACCCACATTATAAGCTCCTTTACCGCTCAAGCAACTTTGTGCGTGTCTTGAGCGGCACTTTAGAGAGCGCTCACAAGCGGTCGCTCGAGCTCCCGACGCCACTTCGCGGCCGACGCCGCCGCCATGTTTCCGCCGCCTGCAGTTCCGCGGGCAGCGTGCGGGTGGCTCCGCGGCAGCGGCAGCGCGCCTGTGGCGTGCGCGGCGCGTTTTCGCGAGCAGATTACGCTCCATTAAGCTTTCGAGGAAGGATTTCGTTGCGAGAAGCCGGCGGAGGGGAACCGTTGATATTGTAACGACCGCGATAACCGCCCCGAGGATCCTCGAACCGGAATGGAGCTGAAGCTCGGTCAAGGCGTCAAACATTGTATCAGACTTGTATCAGGAAGAAGTCACCAGACGTACTGTACGGGATAGTTGCACTGGTCAAAGTTACTGGGCGAAGTTTCCGTTCGTCATGCGTCTGAAACTGGCGACGCGGCGGGTGGTATGCGTACATGGGTCAGACGACCAGGCTTTGTGAGGCGCTCCACGTGTTAACAAAGGAAATTAATTCTGGCGGCGCGGAGCACAAACATAGGCGTGCACGGTATGACAATACTTTAAGACGTGTCGCCCGAGAGGTGATTCCCGGAGTTGGGTCTGCTTTTGTTAGTTGGTTTTCATTTCTGTTGCATTTGTGTTTTCCGGAATGCCTTTGGGTTTCTGTATGAGTGAAAGGGGTGGGTCACGTGACTATTTTGAACCCACCTAGCTTTGTCACGGTGGCCAATCAGTGGCCCAGTGCGGGCTAATAATGAGCCATCCTCACTCTCAGGTTGTGACGTTCCTTGTGTGGGCGGGGTTTTGTTGGTAAAACCAAGGTGTTTGATGTTGGAGGGGATGGTGGAACAGAAACAGGGGGTCGAGCGGCGAGCCCCGCTCGACGCGGGCCTTGCCCGACCTCTTGTTTGCGATCACTAGCCATAAGTTGTAAATACGTAATGTAAATAAATTGTACCTTCTGTACATTTGGAGTTTATTTGGAGTAGACCATCGTCGGCTATGTGCCGTCGGCCAACCAGCCAGCAATCGTCGTCCATCGGATCATCGCTTGGATCGATCGACTTCGGTGACCGATCCAACTTTTGAAGTTTAACTGCGGTCATCAACGATCAACCACAGACAAACCAGCCTACAAAGAGTATAGCCTATAAAAATAAACACAGACATTCCAGTTCTACTACACACTTGCCGTTCCGACGTTATTTGCGTCCCCTATAGAACTTCATGCGTGTGCAGCTGTTGCTCCAGTTTCCTGCGCTCGCATACTTGACAGAATGAGAATGTCAGCAAGGGGGACTTGGAAAAAGCCGCAATTTTATTCAAATATCGGAAAGGTCATCTGCCCCAGATTAACCAACACATATGCACTCATAGCAAGTGCAGTGGCTCGTTTTGAAAGAGGTTAGTGTTCCTTGGCGTGCGTAAAGCTCGGGATATTGACATTCTGTTTTATCTGTCACCCATGCCAACGACCAAACAACTGCACCAGTCATTGCTCTTGCGGTTGATTTTGCTTACTGTTAAGCCAATTGACCCTTTGATCGAATGTCTCCTGGTAGAAGGCAAGTGACCCCTTACTTTAACCAGTGCCTAAATTTTTGTTTACACGTGAGTCACCATAGCGACCCACCAGTGATCGTTTTGTAGGTTGGATTCCTCTCACGCACCGAATACAGCTGTCCCGCTGGTTTCGCACCAGACCGTATATTGCAACGCGGCCACAATTAGATTATTCAACAATTGTGCGACGTAGCTGCGAAGCGCGGCTGAGTTATAATACCTCCATACCTCATTATGTCATCCTATGACAAGTAAAACAATATGTACTCAGCGCACGTGGCCGTTGTTGGAGGTGGCTAACGCTAACGCGGCCGCCTCGCTTTTTCTCTGTTACATTTTTCTTAACCCATTGTAGTTGTACAAACTGCAATAAAAAGATAAATATCCCACCCAAGTTATTTGTGTGCTTTCTGATTATTTGAAATACCATTGACTCCGCAAGAAAAAGTGAGCGTGGTCCTTTTTCCGTAGCGATCATTGCCCGGAGCCTGCCCTAATGGGCACAAGCATTTATAAGTGGCCTAAAAAGGAAATAGGTCTATCCATTTGTTATACTGCCACTTAAAAATACGGTTTATGATTTGTTTTAGCTATTTGGCCTAATCATCTACGCCCGTTGATAAAGCTGTCGTTATCATTTCACATCGACATACGTAAGGGTCTCTAGCTCCCTCAACAGTGGTGTCAAACGTTTAGTTATAGCCGTGTCTATCGCTGTCTTTAGCACTTATCTTTATTCGTATGGGCGTATTTAGCTTGCATTCTGCCCATATCAATGGTTTAGCCATCGCAGTTTGTAAGGTTGTCTCCAGCCCTTTACCGCCATCCCGTTTGGTGTTTCTAGCTTCTTCTATGATCCTATCAGTACATAGCTATATAAATATTTTTCTGCTATTTTCTGCAGACATTTTGGCGCCATCTTATTTACTCTTAAGAAATCAGGCCATTATCCTCATCATGAAATCTTATAGCTCTCTACGGCTTTGTGGGTCTTTGGATGTTCCGTTGGAAATGTTGAGTTGAGAATTAAGCAATGAAGGGGGAGGGCAATTAGGGGAATAGAAGCATTCAGCAAAGCTGGAAAGGTAGTCAGTTTCTGCACAGTTAATTGTGACACACACACTTAAAAATGTATCTCCGGGTCCTCCTTCCATCGTCATTTCTTTCAAACGTATTCTGAAGACGAGTGTGGTTCTCTTATTTTTTCTTTAGGCTTATATTATTTTATGTTGATTGACAAGAGGCCTAAACACAGGCATTTCAGGAACGTAAGAGCAAGATTATATTAATTAAATTCTTTACATAAAGAGAAACTCTACATGCCACTTCGCCGCTACTCCGAGGATGGTCACATATAGGTACGTCCATCAAAATGCACAGAAACATACTGCAATTATCCCTCTCTTGTTTATTCATTCCCTCCCATACGGGGCACACACTTTGCGGACAACCGCCGTAACGAAAATACATGCAGGTGCTTGATATCCAACAGAAAAAAGAACATTCCGTAGTGTCTCACTGGAATCTGTACCTAAAGCGCTTTTAACCCAGAAAAGCCGCAAATTGGTTGGATAAACGGCGAAGGCAATCTTAATAAACTACGTAAGACACACTCTGCTCAGTTTGTTCCATTTCAGTTCTCTGAATTCACAATATATATTTATCTTGATCACATCACCGGAGCCAAAACTTCAGCTCTTCACCTTCACCTCCTTTACCGCCACGTAACGTTAGGTGGCGGGTGCATCCCCATCCTGCCCCCCACCTTCGCATCGCATCGGCGCGAACGGGCGGCCGAGCATACGACACAAACCACGGTTGGTGATGAAGCGCTTTATTTACAAGATCAAACGGTGTGTATTCAAGTATCCATGATGGAGCCCGCCATTACTGCGCGCCGCACACAGCCTTTTCCTCGCCTCGTCGCCATCGTCCTTCTGGTGGGCCACAGCGCTCTGGGTAGTCCCCACCACGTCGGGCGACAATACTGAGATAAAGATTGCGCGAAATGCCGAAACCACATTGGATTTTTGATAAATACGCTTTTTTAATGGCTGACATTCATATATATATATATATATATATATATATATATATATATATATATATATATATATATATATATATATATATATATATATAAATTTCAGAATTAAGTTTTTTTAACCTGTATAGCTTCGTGGCAGGGAAACGGCAAATGACTAACAAAACAAATAAGGTTACAGAAGTACGGTTAAATGAAGCACACCGAAAGAGAGCCCGCAGCAAGAGTGCAGAACCATGTACTGTCAACCTACACCCTAGATATATCTGCTTGTCCATTTTTATGATTCACAAAGATATGGATAGAAACAAATAAGGCCTTCGGAGACATAAAACTCACGCTCACGCTCAGTGGTAATTGTAAAATGTCTTCGTGGCAATGCAGTTAGGAATAGTAGTGCAGCCGAATTACGAACGCTCGGTGTGTACCAGAGCGGCTTGAAGGAATATCGCTGCATTTGTGGACAGTTCTTCCACTTTTGCACCATTGTTCGTTGATTATTACTGGCATAGCAAGTCCGTTCTTCCTTACTTGAAAGGGAGCTCTATACCGAGGACGGCAAAATTCGTTGCCGTCGACGCTCATCCCCTCACTCTATCTAGTTAGGCAGTATGATGGCGAAATCAAAGGCATAATAGAGGCAAAATGAAACCTTGCTTTGATTTAAAAGAAATAGACGTTGACATTCGCTCAACCCATAACTGCCCCGAAGAAAGTTTTCACTTCATATAGATGACGCTTTTTTAATTTCTTCGCGTAGCATTTAAGGCAACGCAACGTCCACAGTGACGTAAATGGAAAACGGAGTGATCATTGTGTTACATTCCTGTTAGCATTCCGGTAGTAAAGTCCAATGTTACTGCAGGAAGTACAGTCCTTGTCAAGATTTTGTGCGCCAAGCAAGAAACGCGCAGGCTGCAAAACTTCAAGGGACAAGCTTACGTCCACAGTGAGGGTGAAGTTTTTTTGCAGGAAAGCTAAAGAAAGCACCTTTTTTTGATACTGCCTTAAAATATTTTTCTCGAACTCAAAGGTAAAGCCGATTCTTTAAATTTTTTGTGGTCCAGAAGGCTTAGGATCGGCCCACGAAATTTTGACCAATGGTGTACATATTGAGAGTGTGGAGGCTTTGAGGTTCTTTATTCGACAGGCCCCACTCGTAGAAACAAATCCATGTGACGTTATAAAAGCTGCGCGCGAAAGTGGGTGGGACCCGATGCTATTTGATGTTTTTACGAATATTGTACTTTATTAGCTTAAACGTAGCGGCAAAATTACATCATTAGTGCTAGGATAAAGACATTCTTGTAGTGAACGGAACGAATACTTTTCATGTTTTCTTTGGATTCTGCAGTCACGTTTTTTCACTTTGTAATATTTCAGCTCCCCGGAGTGGTTCACGAAATTGTTTGGCATGTGGTTTAGCCAAATCAAAACTAAACCCGCAGAATATAAGTCACACAGCCCAAACCTCCATCTGAACACGTACTCCGTTCAGTTAAAATACGCTGTTTTAAGGGCACAGGGTAAGCCCTATACTTCCCATGCGTTTTTCGCCAATTTGAGGTACATTTTTCTCGTATTTAACGAAGATATCTATAGTATGTATATATCATTTTATTTTCAATTTTGCCCTCTTTTAACTGTAGCAGAATTAAAAACATCCACCAAAAATTTATTTTTCTATTATTTTTGTCTGTTAGTACCTACATTTTGGCATTATTTATTTTTGTACTAAAAGTGTCACAAAAAAACGGCAGCGTGCATATTTTCAATTCTGGTACACTAAATGTGACAAGTTATGTAGATAACAGAGTGAGAAAAATCAGCTCGTTGTCCCGGAAGATATAGGAAATAATGGTACCTATTTAATAAAAAAACGTTGTTTTGAGATAATTGAGAATAAAGTTAAAAAAGCTGTGAAAACAATACTTTTATGCCAACAACACCACTAGAGCCATTTATTTAAAAGGCACCAGGTTCTTAATCCCCGTCGAAATCATTTTTTGTTTGCATTTCAGCCTGACGCCTGTGTTTCCTTGCTCATTTTGTGCACCATCGTACTCCTGTGTTCGCAGAGTCTTTTAGCTTGTGGTCAGTGTTGTACACGTTCCTCTAAAACAGGAACAAAAGCTCGTTCCTTGTTCCTTCCCAATTTTGGAACGAGTTACCGTTACACATTCCTTTATTGCGAAAAGAACGTGTTTCAATTCAACTTCGAAGTTGAATTCAAGAACGTGTTTCAATTCAAGAAACATTTCAAGAACTACGTATATTATACTAATAGGAACGCCTCCGGCAGCAGGTTATCAGCAGATAAAAAGAATCGAAAGAAACGCTCCTAGATGGGTGTACCACGCCTCCCCATCTCAAGGAGCACCGGACAAACTGCGATTTTGGTGCTCGTCTATAATGCGTGCAACACACAGGGCACTTTCCACGTCGGTCTTACAATTGCGCAGCAAGGTTACTGCGCTTCAGATGTGCAAAAGAAAAAGTTACATGCAGGAACATAATTAAACTAATTTCAAAGGAAACTGTGTAGAAAGGAACAATACATAGGCGTTTAATGAATGGTTAATACAATATTTCAGGTTATTTAAAATGCCTTACAGGCCCTGTGCAGAGAATTGAGTAAGGGGGTTTCACAAGTGAAATTGTGCGGATCATACGTCACAATATCACGAGTAACAAAACAAAACAGAACAGGTAATGGCTACAAGGCTCACAACCCAGGCAGCACGAGCATGTGCGGCCAATCTTTGCCCAAAGAACATTGGCCAGCCCTTTTCCTCCCGGCCAATCTTCGGCCAAAGTGTTCGGCCCTTAGTCCAAAATGGTCCTTGGCCGTGTAAGGCTGGAGCTTGGCTGTCATTCATTGGCCAATCTACTATGGCCGTTGATACCATTGGCTGACTGACCATTGGCCAAAGAAGTATGGCCTACTATTGGCCAAGCATATATGGCCTACCATTCGCCGAGCATGTATGGCCTACCATTGGCCGAGCATGTATGGCCTACCATTGGGCGAGCATGTATGGCCTACCATTGGCCAATTATGTATGGCCTACCATTGGCGTGATTCAGATTATTCTCTGCAGGCCAGAGGAAGCCCGCCCAAGGCTTCTGCCATGCATGCCCTACAGCAGGCCGTTAACCTTGGATTAACATCGAAAATATATATTTGATGAATTTTAATTGCATGAAAAATGCTCAGAAAATGTAATTTTAAATACGTCCAAAATGCATTAGTGATGCATTTTAAATGCACAGAAAATACTGCTTCAAATATACTCAAAATGTGTTACTAGTGTATAGAAAATAAAATCATGAATAGATTGAGAGATGCCTTGCAATGTGTCTTTGCGGGAATTGTTAACGTTCAACTAGAAAATATCATGTTGTGGTTTCGAAAAGTTTAATAGGCTCTAGCCTCAAGATATGCTCCATTGTGAAAATGTAAACCGGCCATGCTCTGATTGCGCGCCAGCAAATGTCTGAAAAGAACAGCATGTATGAGCACAGATTGGTTGTTTGAAAGTTGTTTATTGTACACCTCAGCAAAGTGGCGAATTTCGCCATTACTAAGCAGCAGGAATGAATGCCTTTCAGCCACCTCGGTAGCCAGCGCAGATGAAGCGTTGTGCATCAGAGTCCTCGTACTTCGGATTCTCCACGCGGGAAATTTCACCAGCACCTGCAGTGAAAAGAAAAGAAAACAGGGGAAAATATTAGGGAAACACTTCTTTTTTAGAGGCAAATAAATGTCAAATCAATCAGGCCTTTTCTCTCGCCGTACCAACGTTCCTCGTGAGCAAGGATTTTTTAGTTTCCCCTTCAAAGAAAAAAAAAACCGTCATGAAAACAATGCCGATTTGAAGGACGTAAGGCAATTTATGTAATGTTAAGCATCGTTTATATCGTCATGCGGCAGCGACATTGGATCTTCAATACCATTATAAAAAAGGATGGTGGTTGGGGGGGGGGGGGAGGCTTATGTATGGAGATTGTCTAGGGATAAAAATTAGCAAAAATTAGTACAAAAAAGACACAGCTAACAACGTTACCAATCATGCAACAGAGTTCTTAGCGCTACGCTGCTTCTCTTTCTTAGGCGCTTGAGTTAACTTGAAATGGTGGCCGTTCTAGTTTTTTAATTAACTTGGACAAAACTGGTCTGTGACCTCACACACGCTAATAAAATAAGATAAATAGTAATCTTATTAACTATAATTATTGTTATGTGTTCCGTATTTCGGCGTCAACTTCTTCGGAGATTACGTGCTAAAAAATAGTGCACAGCGAAACAGTTTAAAAATGCATGGGCAGGATTGTAGTAGAAAACTTACATAAAAGTCATTAGATTGGCGTAAGCACTCAACAATGCCTTCAAAGGAACGGCAAAGTAAGTTTATTTCGCAAAATAAAGAAAACGTTCAAGCCGTCCTTAAAATAACGAGCTCTGATAGGGTAGGCACATAACCGAAGCTATTAAAGCAAGCAAAGCAAGAAAAAGTGTATTTTTGCTTACACACATATGTAAGTTTCTTGCTCTCCGTCGCACATAACCGGTAATTTTATACTTTTTGCTGTACACAGACAACGTAAATCAATCATTAGGGAGCGACGCGGAAAATAATTGTAAATGCTCGCGTCATTTACATACAAAAAACAGACAAACACCTGTTAGCGTCAGGGACCATCAAGTAAAAAGTAGTGGCTTCATAAATACTCGAGACACCTAAAAGAAACTCGTTAAAGTACACGCTTTAGACGCAAATGAGCAATAGACCTTTCCAGAAACTGCAGCGCCGCTCCTTCCCCTGGTGGGCCCGCGCAAGGCGCCATGGGAACTGCGTGCGGGCGCGGTGGGAGCGGCGACGGAGTGGCCGCGCCGCGCGCCGCGTGCGCGGAGCGAGCCCGTCAACGGACAAAGTTTAACTAGAGTGAAATGCTGTGCTTTCAAACTTATGTTCCGCATCAAAGAAAGCATCTTTCAACCATAGAACCCAAAATAAGAAATAAACTCCGCATCCTTCTGAAACTGCCTGAACCGCATGAGAGCCTTTTGTCGTCTGCTAGCAACGTCGTCTGCTAGCTTGCAGAGTGGAACCAGCTGCTGACAGTTGAAACGCGTCTTCGCGGTTCTGGCGGCCCGCGGAAAAAGAGAAATTCCTCAACGTGAGGAAATAGAAAACAAATGTGACACTTGAGCTCCCCACAAATAACCAACTCTTGCTTCCGGCAGCCCGGGGGGAGGGGGGAGGAGCCGAGGGGGAAAACGAAGAAGCCCATATCGTGTGCACACGTTATTCGTGATGCATTTCCGCGTGTATAAAGCTACACTCGTTTACGACCTGCCTTGGCGATTGTACTTTACGCTATACTGACGATATGTCGCCAAGGAAGCTGCAGGAGGCGGACAAACGTGCTGTGTGCTCAGTTGGGACAACAATACGCTACGAGACCGGCATGTTTAATTGCACAAGTTTCCGATTAATGTGTTCGCCGGATAAATCGCAAGGGTCGTGATGGTCGATTCGCTTTGTGGGAGCCGTCCGAGCCTCACAGGATATGTGGAGCCCATTTCAACGCGAGCAGACGCAAATGTTACATGGACCGTATGCGACCATTTTTCTACACCGGTTCTTCACCGAGAGGTGTCGTCCGGTAAAGACAGCTCAGCCCAGCATTATAACGTAAATTATGCTTTTTTTTTCCTAGCTGCCGCGAAGTGAACGAAACGCCGCCCTATTAAGCGCCCGTACCGCTTCCAGGAATCCAAGACGAACTAGTGATATGCAGCACTGTCGAGATACTACTGTCAGCTCAGAGTAATCAACGCCCGTTTTGTAATAAATTTTAGCACAAAGGGCGTAACAATGCGATAAAGCAATGCTTTCGCTCCAGCAGACAACGATGAGGTTTCTCCAACGACAGCGACTGCCTGCAGCCCATTTCCTGCGGCATTGAAGGAACGGGGTTTCTGCTGTTGTGAGTTCCGCATTTCGACTATATCTTTTCGGTCGCTCACTGTGTAATTATTTCCCACTTTTAAGGTGTGGTGTGCTTCCTGTGTGAAAACAAATGATGCAGCTCGCCATAGCTGACCTAGGATTCATGATCGAAGATGAGCTCCGTGAACCTGGCGTTAAATACCCCCCATGTAAAATGGTCGGCGTCAACTGACAGTAGCGGAGCAAACACGTACACGGCAGAAGGGAAAAGGTTTGGGCGTGTTGGTTCATCGTCAGACGGAAAACAAGCGCTAAATAAAAACACAGGACAAGGAGTGGACGGGACAAGCGCTTGTCCCGTCCACTCCTCGTCCTGTGTTTTTATTTAGCGCTTGTTTTCCGTCTGACGTACACGGCAGATCGCCAACCTGAGGAGACACGTTGAGCGAGTTATTCGAGAAGTGAAGAACTTGGGAATACTACATGTGGTATGATTTACCAAATGTGATGGCTGACAAGCCAAACCATGATATGGAAAATTTGTTGCTACCTGAAAAACTTCCTATATAAACCACTTCTCAATCGATAAGTAAGCAAAATGTCAACTATGCGTGTTTTGTATTAGCGCACTCTAAAAAGTTTTACCTTTTAGTCGGTATCGGTTAGTCTTGCTAACGGAATAAAAGTGTACGTGTCTTTCATTGCAATGTACCATACCAGCTGCCTCGTTTTTTTTTTTTTCGACTGAAATAAACATTTCTATTTTCATATTTACACACAGCCGAAAACAAAAAAAAAAAGAGCTCAGGATTGCACGATAAGACTTGCCACCTCTTAGGCAACAGTACTTGAAACAAATACAGGCATAGTGTAGCTTGAATCCCTGGGATACACACTGAAACTCCCCAAAATGCAGCAGCTTGTTGAAGAAATGCGGGCTGTAGTATAGAATGCTGAAGTTTGAAAAAGAAGCCAGTTAATAAAACAGCTGTCCAGGATAGCAGATGTTTGGCATGCATCACACGATGTTATACGTACCGTATAAACCGGATTATAGGTCGACCCGGTATATAGGTCGACCCCCTACCTTGAGGTTGGAAAAGTTGACAAAAAAAATAATTCGGCGCATAAGCGCACTCACAATGTCTATATTTATTTTCGACGCCCGTCCGTCACTGCCACTCACTATGCCTGCCGAAGTCACTCGTCCGAGCTCTCAGAGTCGTCCAAGGATGACTGCTTCGCACTGTCATCTTCCACGCCATCAGGCGCGTTGCTGATGAAGCAGTTCCTGAACGCTCGTGTAACCATGTCGTCGGGCAGCGACTGCCCAGAGAAGGACACCCACCTTGACACGGTCGCAAACGGCATGTATAGGTCTTTTTGTTGTCGCCGGCTATCCACTTATTGTACAGTTCGTGGAGCCCGTCCGCGCATGGCCTCCGGAGCGATCGTGAGCGAAGTTCCCGGACGAAGTTCCCGGACGAAGTCCGCCACTTTGTTCTCCAACTCGGGGTGCACCGCTTGACGTCCACGGAACGATCGGTTTCGGGTGTTGCACGCGCATAGCTTAGCTTTCTGGCTCCGCCAGTACCGCACACTTTTCTGCGAAACGCCTAACTGGTGTTGCGCCGCCATATTCCCATTCTGCTCGGTGACTCAATCGCCGTCAGCTTAAACGCCGCGGTGAACTGGCGTCGACTGCCGCCACTCATCTCGGAACAGAGACGTACAGAAATGTACGCACGCACGCACAATAAACAAGTAAAAGACGAAAAACTAGAGAAAAGCGAAATCAAATAAAGGCCTGATAGTGCGTGCGAGAGAGCAGTCCGACACGAATGGCGATGGCGATGAACTGCGCTTGCACATTGTTGCCAGACAACGATTTAGATTCTGCCAATGACCGCTATATAAGACGAGGGGTGACTTTTGTGCGGATTTTTTTGGAAAAAAACTCGACCTATATTCCGGTTTATACGGTAGAAGCTGTACCGTCAAAAAATGCTGCCTCCACACGCGCTGTCGCGCACCGCACGGTTTGGCACGGCTAACCTACATGAAGAGCGGCCCGTGGCCGTGCGGCAGCGGCGGCGGCTGCTAGGGCGCTCACAGTTCCCAGGCTCCTTTGCGGCCGCCGTTTGGGGGCGCGCGCAACTTTCCGGAAAGGTCTATTGCGGCTGCTAAACACACACAACTACCAAGCAGCCCACGCGCACCCGCTCTAGACTTGCTGTTTTGCGGTGCCTTTGGCACATTTTTGAAATTCTCACTCGACCACGAGTGGCCTAAGGGCCCCTCCAAACGCGCACACATGTTCGTGAATGCGCTACAAAATGAATACAGCAAGGAGGGCAAAAGTTGCTCGGAAACACAAAAGAGGAAGGGTGGAACGTCCTGAAGTTTCACGAAGTTTTGGGGGAGCGATCAAAGGAACAAAAAGAGACGAACCCGGCCGGGGGACCCGTTCTGGGAACCGAGGGGTCTCGTGCGGGGAACTGATTTCCCCCCTCGCATCCCCCCTTCCTTCTCCGTCCTTCCTTGGCTGGTTCTTGGTTCTGGGAACGGAAACTGATTGTAACTTAGCGGCGACTCTCATACAGTTTCTCTTAGATGGACAAATCATTTTAAGTCCCTGGGCATGAAGCACTTAGTGTCGCTACAGCCACTTGCACCTAAGATTACTTGTGTGGCTTTTAACACTTTGGTCACTTCCAAACAGACGGCACAAACTCTTTCATGGCTTTAGTTGACAGAATGGCGACATGCGACGGACAAATATCGCGGAGGCTACCCGGCTTCTCGCCGTATGGCCCGGGCATGCGCATTAATCGGATGCATGTATGCCACAAACTGGGTTCCTTCCCCGTACGGCGGCTGCTGTCAACATGCGCAGTTGTGAGCGGCTGCTGCGAACAGAAAAACAAAAGCTGCGTCCCTGAATACACTGATTTGATTGTTTGTAGGGTGCGGTACTTAGTATGTAGTGCAGGCGGAGAACCTCTTCCCTTTTCACACTCTGTTTGTAGGGTTTAACGCGCCGACGCAAGGCCCCGGATTAATTTCGACCACCTGGGGGTCTTCAACGTGCGTCGAAATCTCGTACACACGGGCGTTTTTGCTTTTCGCCTCCATCAGAAAAGTGGCCGCCGCGGTCGGGAATCGAACCCGTGACCTCGTGCTCAGCATGAATACACTTCGCAAATTTCTCAAACGCGTAAACATGGACGGCGGACTTTCTGTGAACAGGCTGTGTTTAAAACGTTCCTGGCGGTTATGTGTTTACTGCAAGTGTTAGTCCTAATAAGCTCACAATGGAATAACTCTATCTACAGAAAAACTCGTAGCAACAGTCCCCCGGCCACTCAGAAAGACCCGAGCTAAAAATTAGGCGCAAAAAGGGTAGCACTAAAATCCTTTTTTTACGTCTTCTTGCTGTCGTTGATTTGTGAGTACATTACCTTGCACGGAGTAGTTACGGTAGGAAATCTTGCTCGCAGGTAAAGGTAAGCTTAACAACCACGTGCGGATTTCAAAAAAGGCGTTAACACACTTTGATTGCAAGGCAAACATACACCGTACGCGCAAATAGCTGGTAAATCGTGCTTACTTTGGCTAGACGGCAATCCTGATAAAAACGCCGCTGCAACGCGCCGTCCAAGCACAGGCTTCGTCCGCACAACGACCGCGCGTTGAGGAGTCCGAAAACTTGTAACACCACAACACAGGCAAAAGAAACGCAGCGAGGGCAGACAAAACGTGGAGGAGGGGTGCGCCGCTCCCCGCAGGTACCGGGCACAAAGGAGGAGGTAGTGAGCGGCAGTGAGAGGCGCCGAGCTTCTCGCCCTCGCAAGCATAGCCAGTGTTGTCCATCCAAGGCCGATATTTTTCAGAAAAAGAAAATTTTCAAAGCCTCCACAGCGATACCGTCGTAAGAACGCTGGGAAAAGGCAAGTGTTTTCATACATATATATACTCGTTGAATTAGACGTTTTTGCTTTGCCGATTACGTTGGAACAACGCCGCTTACATATTTGTACGCCGAGTTTCTCTCTAATACAGAGAGCTTATATGTATGCCTGCCTTAGACAGCGCAGCAAGTGAAAGTATATCCCTCAGTTTCTTTTAGAATAGGTAAACATCGAGGAGAAATTCTCAGTACGTTTATTCATTTGAGATGTATTTTATCCGGCACTTAAGATATGCTTTACGTTAATCTTACGATTCAGCAACTGAAGCAGCGCCTCTAGTGTACTCGAAATGCATTTCGGCAAACCTTTTTTAATACATTTAAAATGTATTTTCAATAAATGTTTTTCCTGCATTGAGAGTGTATCTCTACCATGTTCGTTCCACAAACGTACAATGCATTTGAAATATATTTTGAATATATTCGGAGTATATTTCTATGCTTCAGCACACTTTTAAAGTATACTCAGAGTGCTGCTCTAAATGTAGTTAGGTAAGCGTATTTTTCAAATATTTACAGTTCATTTGGACCTAGATCGTTTGGCGGGAAGAAATACATTTTCAATATATTGTGAATGCCTTAAGCGCGCATTCATGAGGTTCAGTACATTCCTAATCTATTTGTAGGGTACTTAAAAGCACTGTATTTTTTCGCTTTTTTAATAACGTATTTTCAATATTTACTAAAAATTAAGAAAATCCAATTTTTAATGCACTTGAAATACATGTACAAATACAAGGCATATATGAAGTGCACTTCAAGCATACTCGTAGGTATTTCAAACGTATTACTTTTCGCTAAGGGCCCTTATCTTCCCTCTCCTAAACCTCCTCTTTCCTCAGTTACACTCAGCCTGACGTTTGAGCCGACAGTAGACTTTCGATTGATTGATTGTAGGGTTTAACGCGCCGACGCAACGCAGGCGGTGAGGCGCGCCGTAGTGGAGGGCTCCTGATTAAATTTGACCACCTGGGGATCTTAACCGTGCGCCGAAATCTCCTACACACGAGCATTTTTCCTTTTCGCCCCATCAGAAAAGCGGCCGCCGTGGCCGGGAATCGAACCCATGACCTCGTGGTCAGCAGCGCAACGCCTTAGCCACTGAGCCATCGCGGCGGGTAACAGTAGACTTTCACTTCCTGCCTAAGTTTTTAAACAAGCATATAGTCCCGCACAGAACCTGGGCTTCTTTTTTCTATCTTTCAAGCAAGGAAAAATCCACAGAAGTAGCTCAAAAGCGTTTTAGTAACCACAAAGGTCCGCTAGGCCGGAAATGTTCGTGAAAAAATAGGAAGTACCGGTGCAAGAGTAGAGCGCATGTGGGAGAAACCTGATGGGGGTGACGGAAGCGTAGGGGCAAACATTTTTGTGTTTAGGCAAGACGCGACCTCATGCCGGATCTTCCTTCAGCAGTGTCACCAGTAACCTCCACTGGTGTGTTGTTCACTTTATAGATGGCTTGTCGCTGACGATATTGAATATACTATTGAAGTACTTGGCCAACTGATTGCCTCACAAGGAAATCGTACGGAATTAATTCTTCGTAATGCTCTCGTAATAATTCATTTTGGAGACAGATTGATCACCTCGGCTGCGTAAAAGTGGCGGCACTCAAAATCGCGAAGAGAGCGTTCAAATGAGCTAGATTCGCTACTTTAAAAAAAAAAAAGGTGTGATACATACGTTGGCTGTGTGAGAATATGTCTGTGGTAACGACATGGACAGGATTATTAAAGCGATAATTGAAGCATGCTATGACGTTGTAGGGAAACAGCGCGTAACTTTCCTTTAAATCTCTATGTTATAACACGCATACGCGTTTCATCACACCCATGGAATACATTATTTCCAAATTCAGGACGCGCCCAGCACGTGATTTCGTACTATTAAGGTATTCACAATCGTCGCATGCATAGCTTGGATTCAACAACCTGCGTGCAACCTCGTAACGCTTGTATTATCCTCTGTGCATGTCAGGAGAATTCTTATGCCCTGGGTGCCAGAAATATAGGGCTTCGCAACTTCCGTGGTTCCCACAACTTTTGATGAATAACTCACGTCGTTTCAGAGCATTCGCGTTTCATATAAATATACATTAGAGCGTAAAACCTCAGCATAGCCTGTAGGTATCGCAAAATACATATTTCAAATCCTCGAAGGGTTATTTTATTTTGTCCAGGAACTGAAATCAAAACGTTTTTTTATCCAGGTACTGAACTCAGGTAAGATCTCGAATTAGGCTAGATTTGAGGAGGGACCGCAACAAGCTATTACGAAAGAAGCCGATAAATGAGCTAACAGTAAGACTTCAAGTAGAAGAATTCAGGATCGCGCTGCAGAACCGATATTCCGCCCTTAACGAGGAAGCCGAGCTTACGACACAGGAAGCCAGGGACAACCTTACACGCATTATCACGGAGTGTGCGGTAGAAGTCGGGGGCACTATGGCTAGACAGGATACTGGTAAACTTTCACAGGAGACAAAAGATCTAATCAGGAAACGGCAAACCATGAGAATCTCCACCGCACCTGACAGAATAGAAGTAGCCGAGCTCTCGAAGTTAATCAATAAGCGTAAGACAACTGACATACGGAAGTATAATATGGAGAGGATCGAATACGCTGTAAAGAACGGAGGTAGCCTGAAAGCAGTGAAGAGACGTCTTGGCGTGGGGAAAAATCAGATGTATGCACTTAAGGATAAGCAAGGAATTTTCATCACAAATAGGGATAAAATAGTCAAAGTGGCCGATGAGTTCTATAGGGATCTGTACAGTAGCCGGGACATTCAGGATAATGCCGAACGAGACAGTAGTTCAGAGGAGATAAACATCCCTCTATTAACGACCGAAGAAGTAAGGAAAGCTTTGAAAGAAATGAAAGGGGGCAAAGCACCTGGTGAGGATCAGATAACAGGAGACCTCTTGAAAGATGGCGGAGAAATTGTACTTGAAAAACTGGCAAACCTGTATACCCAATGCCTAATAACCATAATGGTACCGGAATCTTGGAAGAACGCGAACATCATCCTAATCCATAACAAAGGCGACATGAAGGACTTGAAAAGTTACAGGCCGATCAGCTTACTGTCAGTCGTCTACAAGGTATTTACCAAGGTAATCGCTAACCGAATCTCTGCAACATTAGATTTCAGTCAACCTAAAGAACAAGCGGGGTTCCGTAAAGGTTATTCAACAATGGACCATATTCACACGATCAATCAGGTGATAGAGAAGTGCGCTCAGTATACTGAACCCCTATATATAGCCTTCATAGATTATGAGAAAGCATTTGACTCGGTCGAAACCCTAGCAGTCATTCAGGAATTACGGAACCAGGGGGTAGATGAGCATTATGTAAGGATACTAGAGGATATCTACAATGGGTCTACAGCTACCATCATCCTCCATAGGGAGAGCAGTAAAATACCTATAAGGAAGGGTGTCAGACAAGGAAACACAATCTCTCCAATGTTATTCACAGCATGCTTACAAGAAGTATTCAAAACGTTGGATTGGGAACAGGTGGGAGTAAGGGTTAATGGGGAATACCTCAGTAACCTCAGATTTGCTCATGACGTTGCCTTGCTAAGTAACTCGGGGGACGAATTGCAAAGCATGCTTTCCACACTGGGCGAACAGAGTAGAACCGTGAGCCAGAAAATTAATATGCAGAATACTAAAGTAATGATCAATAACCTCGGGACAGCACAGCAGTTTGAGATAGGTGGCGAGGCAGTGGAAGTGGTAAGCGAATATATCTACTTAGGCCAAGTTGTGACCCCAGATCCCAACCATGAGGCAGAGATAATTAGAAGGATCAGAATGGGGTGGGGTGCATATGGAAGACATTCTCATTGTCTACCATTGTCGCTGAAGATGAAAGTGTATGATAGCTGCATCTTACCGGTACTCACCTACGGGGCAGAAACTTGGAGGCTCACTAAGAGGGTTCAACTTAAATTGAGAACGACTCAGCGGGCAATGGAGCGGAAAATGATAGGTGTAACATTAAGGGAAAAGAAGAGAGCGGACTGGGTCAGGGAGCAAACTGGTGTTAAAGACATATTAGTAGAAATTAAGAAGAAGAAATGGACGTGGGCAGGGCATGTAATGCGAAGGCAAGATAACCGCTGGTCATTAAGGGTAACAGAGTGGATCCCTAGAGAAGGCAAGCGCTGCAGGGGGCGGCAGAATGTTAGATGGGTAGATGAGATCAACAAGTTTGCGGGGATAAATTGGCCACAGTTCGCACAGGACCGAGGTAATTGGAGAATAATGGGAGAGGCCTTTGCCCTGCAGTGGGCGTAGATAGGCTGGTATGATGATGATGATGATGATGGGGATGACTGAGCCTAGGTACTGAACTCAAATAGGAAATATAACCACAATGAAGCATCATGAATGTTCCACTCACAAATGACGAAACATCGTGTTTTCGGCGAAGTAGCTGGGTCACAAGACATTGTGGCACAGGGAAGTATGTAGTCATGCATAGCAGGGTTGAGGGGTAGGTTGTTATTACGACGCAACTTTAATAATATTTATTAACACAGGAAATGTCTCAAATGAAAGGCTGATGTGGATCAGTAGCGCCACGTGTATGACGGGCACTTAGCTGTATGCTAGGAGCATATGCATGTGCTTGGTAGGCTGGGAAAAAGAAAATTAATGACTTCTCTACATGCTCATTGCCTGTTTTTGCTTTTATTCATGGGTATGACGCCTAAAGTAACCAGAGTGGCACGGTGCTTCCAAACACCACACGAATGCTAGTTAGATCAATTGCAACAGCTGCCGTTTTTTTGTTTATTTTAAAAGAATGCCCTCACGTCACCTTTGCGGCGCTAACTTAATACTCTCGTGTGATGTAAATGTAGCATTTAGGTATACCTTTTTGTTTAAGCAAGCTTCGGCGCGAAAAAAAATGTTTGAAGTTGAATTTAGCATCCCACACACTAACATTTCAGTTAAAGCAAGTCTCATGTCAGCAGCCCTACCTGCTTTATCAGACCTTATAAACTAAAGGAGAGATTTTTCTGCCTATAATGGCCTTCATTAGCTGACTCACAGAAAGGGAGATTCGCAGTAGAGGTTACTGCCACCGCCAGGCCCTCGCGAAGCTACATACCATGCTACTGCATGCCATAGAGTCCCCGCGGACAAGCGGCTCGTTCTCCCGCACCATTGTATTTCCCGTCCACCACGACCCCTCCTTCCAGAGGTCGTCAGGTACAAGTGTCGTCAAGTGTCTTTATGTCATTTATGTGCCGTATTTATGAGCCGTATTTATTTTATGCAAATCATCTTCTTTCTTGTTTGTTTTTCACTTTTCCTGGTATTGTGGGGCTTGAATTTCTGTAGGTTGGAGTGTAAGTGCTTGTAACGCTGAACTTCGTTTTTCCATTTTGAAACTTCCTAACATTTTGTTACAAAACCTTCGTTTTATGTGTATAATCATCTCCGTCATGTGCATTGAGTATTTGCTTGTGTATTTTCAATTTTTCACGTGCCTTCAACGTTTTGCTGGCAGGGTGTCATGGCTTCTAACACTAGGCTTCTTTTTTTGCTGTTTTGTTTTCTGGGATCTCTGTAACTACTTTTACTTTATTGTTTGTTTCATATATATAGTTTTATGTGTTGTGTTGTCTTGATTTTAGTTTGTTTTTATGAATGTTTGTATATGATGTACCAGTACCAAGACCCTAGGGTTGTTCCTGGGCACCAAAAATAAAGGTTGATTGATTGATTGATTGATTGATTGATTATTATTATTATTATTATTAAGTGTCAATGTGGGCTTGCTGAAGGACCCCTCGCAGCCAGTGAGGGAAAATGCTATGCTATATCTCAATTAAGACGCGACGGTTGGGAAATACGCTTCATACTGTACGATAAATTGCAGACGTACTTGAGGTCTTGGCCCTTTCTGTGTCAACCGTCTGGAAAGCTGCAGTCGGCAATCTAAAATCTTTTTAAGAGATCCTGCGAGTCAACGTCGGTACAGTGAAACTCGCCAAAGGTGTAGCTACTTATTTTTAGTTCATTCTGTAAGGACAGCTACAGAATTCATTTACGAATTCTGTTGCTGGTAACTTCAGCCTACCTCCCACCAATAACGTATATGGAGAACGACGACTACAGTTAATCGGTACCATAGTCTGGAACAGTTTGTCCCGGGACATCTGTTAACTTTCCCCTTAAGGAAACATTTTTCTGCCCCCCTTAATGATTCTCTGTGACTAGCAATCGCTCCCCAAATAGTAAAGAAATCATTAAACAGTTCTCTAGTAATGCTACTAGGTAAAGCGAAAGTTTGCAGCCTAGTTATATTTATTGCCTTTCTTTAATCTGGGTATCAAAGTTGTATATTTCTGTTAACGTACCCAAGTTTGAGTGTGTGAACATATCTGTTTGTACAATGCCCGAATCTTTTCGATATACGCAATGTTTTCGCATTTTGTATTATGTGTCCTCTTACAATGCCTTGGATCGCAACATAATAGCCTTTGGCTTTTGGTGCAAGCAGCTTATTTGAGCTATCATGATGGTATTAGAAATAAAGAAAAACGAAATGAGTTCTTGTTGTCGTAGCACAGGTTGTTAATGTCCAGGAGAAAGCTAAACTTGGCATGGGTGTCGTGCAGGTGAGTAGGTTTCTCGTCGATTGCAGAATGAATACGGTCGAGTGTGGATTTTGTGAGCCTCTCTATTCCGTGTTTAACCGTTAACCCTCCTCCTTTCGGCTTTTCACCAGTCATAAAACTTTTTTTTGTCTTTAACGCCTTTCAGCATCTACATCCCACGTCTCACATACACCAAGCCCTTCATCGAGTGACTCACTCCCCAGCGCTTCGTTTAGTAGTGAGGAATCTCTGAGATCTTTTAAGTTTAAGGCAGCCTCGTGAAAGAACCGTTTTTGAATCTTACAGCCTTTTCTGAACAAGATCCATGCGAACGAGTATCTTGTTCCGAAAGCCGAGCAAATGTAATCATAACTTTACATCCGTTTATGCAATAGTGTGGCTTAACTTCAAATTTTGCTTGTTTCTTCGCCGCTATTTGCCATTACTTAGGGAATTTCCAGTGCCTCGTCAAGATATCTATTGACCGGATTTATTGCTTCCACCCGTTCCCCCCATCTGGTCGGTCTGCGACTTTGATTTTACAACAACAGCCACAGCATCTTTTAGTTTCTCCCAACTGTACGTTGAGCAAGAAAAAAACACGTAAAACGCTTCGATGGTCCGAAAAAGCTGATCATCATGGTGTCTTCTTTGCAGCATGTACTCCAACCAAATCGAGCGAGTGGTTGTCGCAGTTTACAAAGATTTCCAGTTGGTTTTGTTCGCTATTCATTGTTTGACACAACTTTTTTGCCCAGCAATCACGGCAGCGTTGTCATAGCACTGTGACGGACTGCCCTGTGGTTCGATGTATCCGCTTCTAGCTTGCGTAGCATCACCTCAGCAGAGCTCTCAGCATATTTCTTCCTTACCTGGATAAAACCGAAGAAGGACTCCTCAGCATTAACTTATTTCTTATCGAAATCAACTTCCACGTATCGCACAACCTCTGAGACTTGCTCTGGATGCGCCTGGTGGGGAGTATGTCGAACATAATGTCATAATACTTGTCTTTACTGATTCTTTGCAAAAAGGACTCGGAAACTGCGGCATCCATCACGTGAATGAATTCGTTTTGGGCAAGACTTGATATGTACGGTGTGGACCCGGCATGGCATTCAACGTATGCGAGGTGTTGCTTTATGACGGGGTCATAACAGCAACTTCAAAAGACCAAGGATATTTCCGAAATCGCTCTCATGGCTGTTCGAAGACACTCGGTACCCTGTCAATGCTAAGTTCTGAGTAGCAACAAATTTTATCTAGTGGACGACTCTCGTCAAAATTTCACGCCACTTGTGCTTTTCTTTCATTATCTGTGATTGAAGGTCGACACCAATTATTTCTGTGGTACCGAATAAATTTATTTACACTGTGTGAAATATACAGTGATTTTTTTCATCTTCGTGAAGTGTAATGCTCTCGGGTGCCTTCCAGTTGTTAAATCGCCCTTCTTCCTCCAAAGTTGACAGTTGATCTAAGTGGGAAAAAAACGAGGCAACAAATGCAAAATGCTGCCTGTTTGAAAGAATGTACGCTAGCTACGAGCGGATCACTTCTCCACCACGACCATCGCCTAACTTCGTAAATCGGGCGTTCCCCATTGACCGGTTCTTTATCGGGTGTTTCAGTACGTGTTTCAACTTCATCAGAAAAATAAGCGCTGCGGCAGGAAATAGAGCGCAACCGCGCAAGCTCAGACGCGCAACCCCTTCTTCTAAGCATTTGCGGCGGGTAATTTTTGATGGAACACGTCCATAATGCTTTGGTGTGAAAATAAAACGGATCCCAAAAATCTACTGCACGTGGTTCACCTCACCATGTAAGAATGCCTGCAAATGGTTAATCAAATTGAAAGGATGCAAATTTTAAGAGCGCCTCCCACCCCACCGCCCGCTTCAGGAATACAAACGAAAACAGATGAAAGCACATGCATACCTGCAGCCCGCACACAGACTGGATATTATCTGTGGTTGCCTCCTGGACTCCGTACTTAAATATCCACACAGGTGGCGCCGCTTTGTGACAAGGAAAGCACTTTAACTGCTTGAACAGCGACATTGTAGCAAAAGAATAGTGCTGAGGAAGACAAGGACGGACGGAAGGGGGCATATACGGGGCGCTATGCCGAGTGGTGCTTGGGGCGCTAGCGCCCCGTGTGTGTCCCCCTCTTGCCATCCTTATCTTCCTATGCACTGTCCTTTCGCTACAATGTCGTGCCAGCAAGCCCAAACTGGCGCTCTCTTCAACAGCGACTTTTGCGGCACTGCCGCCCCGCTGCGGTGGCATACGGTAACCCGCTGCTGCTTTTTCCCTCGGGCACATGTTGGGAGGACTCGGCTCGGCGCCCCCTCCCAAGTGGCGCCCGGGTCAGTTGTACCTCTCTACTCTCCTTAGTTACGCCACTGCTACGGAGCCCATGCTTGTGAAGGGCCCCCGATTCATTTTTACCAGCTAGAGATCTGTAACGTGCGCTGAAATCACCTTCGCGAGCACGCGAACGCCACTAAATCTGCTACTGGTATGCAGCAAGCAACCTTGCCACACATGTTGCTTCGTGCGCGAACGAGCCCTTGTGGGTGGCCTTGTTTTAAAAGTGTCATGTTCTTAAGCGCTATGGTGACCAAAGAACACGCAAGATTTATGCAGCGTTTAAAATGAACGAGCGAGCGGCCACATGCGTCAGCAAGCCGTCAGTGCATTTCTTACAAAAAAACTTAGTATATATGCGTTTTTAACTTTGTGTGTGTGTGTTCTTTCTGAATTTACATAAATTGCCTGAGGGCAATTGAATTGATTCAGTTTTTCTTTAGCGCCCGAGTCGGTCTCTTTCTTCTTTTTCATCCCGTTTACGTGCGCTGTATGCTTGCGATTCGCCGTATTTGTAATTCGTTTATGGTTACAGCAGGAAAAAACAACAGAAATAATTTTCCCCGAACATAACATTCAGATGAAGGTTGCCGGGCAGGGAGGGGCAAGCATCTCGGCAGGTTGAGTGCAAGCGACTGCACTTAGCGAGAGACAAGTCTAATTACATTGAAGCAGGAGACAATAGAATGTCAGAATTTAAAAAAGGGCAAAACTTTGACTATTTGCAATGCATGACATCAATAAGTACATGAGCGATCCTTAATACGAATGATAGAATGAAAATCATGTCGTAGACCTAACCTTGCTCCTTTTCTTCAAAATTAGGCGCATCTTCAGGTTTCTGATATATTGAGATGATGTTTGATGTTTGAAAATGCTTGAAAATACAGTTTGAAATGTTTGAAAATAGACTTGGGGTATTTTTGCATGAATATACTATTCATTTACACTATGCAGTGACTGTTGGCAATAATCTGGATATGCTAAACAGAAGCGACTGTACGTATGAAATACTCGTTATGTAAAGGAAAGTATGAGGACGTGTGAGTTTCACACGTTGGTTACACAAAAGGAAAAATTTTCCGCGATTTTCCGCTCCTGACTTATCAAAATACATCAGCAAAGAGTACGGCGAAAAAGGAGGGTTTAACTCTTGCGGTCCAAATCCCCGTTTTCTCCTCCTCCTTGATCAGCTTAATTTTCGTGATATTTTGTGTTTGCTGAGGACTGAGCCGCTAAACTACCATTAGCACGTCATCCCGATATTTTAAACCGCACTAAAGGTTTCCGTACCAGCGAGGACAAGCATTTGAACTGGTTCAGCACAAATGACTGCTGTAGCGGTGTACTGATTTTAATGGAGTGAAGAGAACATAGAGTTGGGGCACGCTGGCTACACATAGGGCCATAAGTGCGTAAATTCGCCATGCGTGACGTACAAATACACATAAGCTAAGTGCATAATGAAAATTGTCGAGCTTGTACTAGTGGTGCAAGGCCGGATAAACACCAGAGCTGACGGTCCCTCCGCCTTCGTTGGAGACCCTGCTGTTGCACCTCACATTAGGGGCGAATGCCGCTAGGGCCTCGGTCTGCCGGCGTGTTATGTCGTCGTCATAAGCGCCATCTCATGTAGTCACGGTAATGAAACACCGGGAAATCGTTTACGAGTCGCCTTACTAAACAACACCGGCACACTCGTTTACGCCTCGCGCTAGGGACCTGTGTGCTTCAAAGCCCAGAGACTTTTGCAGCAAAGCTGTATGCATCTACCCCCAACGGTTTCATACCCGTTGGCAAAAACGCCAAGGCAAGCTTCACCCTGCAAGCTTCACACTGCAAGCTTCACCCCTCCCCAGGTTTCACGTTAGTGGAGATGGCCCGGGATTTTTTTCCAAACTTGCCGCTGAAAGTTCACATCTCTCCCAATGTGGACCGCGTTAGAACGTGGGCTAAAACCCGCAGCCAAGTCCAACTCCTGCTTCTTCCCTACGATCCCAAACGAAAGGTTGCGCGCCCGGATTGCCGGTTCCATAATACGAGGGGCTCAGGTTCGATTCCGACCATAGGAAGCATTTTCCTTTTATTACAATTGGCTGCAGAAGTAATTGTTCCCCGCTGCTGCTAAACCCGTACCCGTCGGTCCTTTGGGGTGGCGGAGTACTTAGGTGGCCAGTTACATGTCGTACAGATGCAGCGTTCAGGTCCCGGGACCTCCCTAACCAATTATTTTAGATGCAACGCATCTGTTTCTCTCACCTTATCCCGCGTCGTTGTCGCGGCGTATCCCACATCCCTCCCCCCTTCTCCTCACCGCGGCAGCTGCGCGCTCCGCCGCTCTCACTGCAACGCCATCTGGCCGTCAGCGCGGTCAGCGCGCAGTTTGCGCTCGGTTGCGCTCGCTCCCGTAGCCGTGCCAGCGGTGCGTTAGCGCGCAGCTTGCGCTCGGTTAAAAATTTACACCATCTTCCCGCGAGGGGAACCATGGGGTAGATGCGACGCATCGGGGGTGAACATGCTGCGTAAATAGGATACACAACAACAGCCATCCACACGCTGACATCGCTAACATAACGGAAACACAACGGCAACCCCCGATGCGTTGCATCTACCCCATGGTTCCCCTCGCGGGAAGATGGTGTAAATATTTCTTGAGGCTTCGAGACGTTTTGGTGGGACGGACGGACAAAACTCGTGCTAAACATCTTTCCTGTTTAAAGAATGGACTCTCAACTAAACATTTACTCACCAATTCGGTCTATTTATACATTCGCATAGGCAAGGCAAGACGGAAACAAACAAAAAAAATCACGCCATATCCACGGAATGAATGATGATAAGTGGGGCGAAGCTCGAGAGGGGGAGATCATCGGTAACCGTAACTCTTACGTGAAAGTTCGCCCATTACATCATTAAGAAAGACGTAAGACTGTGCGCGTACATTGTACAAATAAACTTTTATTTTCGGAGTCAATGCTCCCAGGCCCTGACCTGGTGAAAGACCCCGCGCCATCGAGGACTACCCCGCACCTCCACCACAATTTGTCACGTAGGATGGGACACAACGGTAAAGAAATAACTTTTAGTTAGGGCGAACTTGTGCCCGAACAAGACGAGAGGAAACGAGCAAAGGTCCTTGCGTTTCGTTCGATCTCCGAGAACGACTGCCTGCGTTCGTGGCGTGATCTCTTGCGTGATCTCCCCCTCGCAGTGCACGTGCGCTCGCGCCTCCGTTGGCGAACACAGACAAGCTCGCGCTCCCGGTGCCGAGTTTGAGCTGCCGGTTGCAGCCGGTTCTTGCGCGTGCAACGCGGCCCACTTTGCGACATCTCCGAAAGCATGCGGCGGCCACGTACCACGAGACACAAGGGATGGACAGACCCATGACTTAAGGAGCTTCGCTCCTAAAAACAGTTCATAACACGTTTTAACACATCCATTACATGAACAAACTAGCACCACATTTTTTGTCGTCATAAAGACATTCTAATGAATCGATTTCCGCTGTATCAAGGCTACGGAGGGCTTAGCGATACATTCTTCCTTTATTCGGTTTTTAGAGAATGGCTGTAGGATTTTGGGTTGTTTCAAATCGATGCCCTGGCTGCACCTTTCTATCATTCGGTGTAAGCTCGAAGCCACACTCTGGCAGTGCAAATCCAAATGGGAAGGGGTCGACACGCCTAACAACGTCATCGGCTCTCTAGCCCTTCTCTGGAGGCACATTCATCCCACGGTACAATACTATTAGGTGCTGACACTCGGCGTCCGCCGCGATGGAGAACGCGGCCAGATCGTGTTCGCCCTTTAGTACATCCGCAGACCACAGCGGCGCGAGGGCGCTGCGAATTATGGGCCGGCTATCGCTTGCGGAGTGGCGGCACAGCTGCGTTGGATGCGTGGTGCGCTTGACTTTCCGTGTCGTTCAAGCTGCGTTTCGTCGTTTTCTGTGGCCAGAGTTAATCACGACGAGTAGGCGTCATGTTTCATCTTTCACCTTGTGTTCGTCAACTATTGTTGTAGAACTCTCGCGGTGGAACGAACCGATGCACTGCGCGAATTGTCGCGGCCCGTGTGCTTTTTTGATGTGCTCTGCCAAAGGCAACTTGTAATGCATTGTGTCTACTCCATCCAGAAAGGCGATTTGTAGTTAAAAATGTGTGTTGCACATAATTGCTATTTTTGCTTCCATGGAACAAAAATATATTTTTTATTCTTATGCTGAATGTATACATGGTCAATCAGGGGCGTAGACAGAGCAATACTAATTCCGAACCCAGTCATTACATTAAAATGTAAAAACAAAGATAACAAGAATGTTGGTTTGTTCATAAATATGGTTCTTCGGAGCCATAGGTACCCGTATTTTTGCTCAGATATTACACTCAACGAAACAAATAACCCTTAAGCATTACTAAGTCAGAAAAAAATTACATCATCTTCCCTTGGGGAACCATGAGGAGGATGCGAAGCATCATGGGGGTTCCGTGTAGGTTCCGTTGTGTTGCCGCTATGTTGTTTCATTTATGGCAGAACGAATGGGAACGTAGTGTGAACCCCCATGTAGAGACAGAGAAATGTAGACAAATGTAGAGACCCCAAAGAGACCGACACCGGCGTTAACTGATCTAACACATCGGGATTCTCGTCTTTCTTTATTGCGTGCTCACGTTCCTACCCCGCTGTCCGCCCTCTTCGTCCGCTTCTCTGGTTGAGCTGCAAGGCGCGTGGCGTTTACCGCCACAGCTTTCCACGGGAAATTCGACATCCTTCTTTAAAGTTTTCAGTTCGTCATTTCCGTTGGCGTTCAGCTTCGCGTGCCTTCCTTGTATCAGTAGCTTCTTGATGTAGTTTGAATGAGTGAAGGACATAAGACGCGTTCGTAGCACATGCTCCGGTCTCGATTTGTAGCGCAGTGGGAAGAGCGCCACGCGTCTCCCGTTGCGGCCAGAGAGTTGTGGGATTAAAACCCGGCGCTACCTAACTGTTTCTTTTTATAGTGGACTGTGCTGACATCAGCCCAAACGCTGACGGGGCTGTAGAGACGCGCATGCGCAGTAGAGTACGGACGGCGGACAACAAAGAAGGGAGGGACACAGCCCCCATCATGAAATGCTTCGCATCTAAAAGGAATATTGTTTCGCCGCAGGATCTATTTACTTTTAATTTTTTTTACCTGTGACGTATAACCCCGAAAAAAATTTCTGGCTACGTCACCCTGGCAAATAATAGATACCAGCATAGAAGGCCCCAAATGAAGGCCAAATTGGGTTATTCGCACGGCACAGAAAACGGGCACAATTTGCATTTTTTCGCTGATGCCGCAGTCAGTGTAACACTTATATTCTTCAAATGAGCTCCCTGATCAGTAAAATATCACGGTATCAAAAGTCTTGAGGTCACAACGTCCCCGCACGAAATAATTGAGGCTTCTGCAAATTTTGACAAAAAAAAAACAGTGCATAGAGAAGGACAAATAAAGGAAAACACAAACAAAAGCTCTTGTGTTTTCCTTCCTTTGGCCGTGTCTACCTGCAATTTTTGTCGAAATGTGCAAAACAACCAATTACCCAAAGCCACAAATCTATTTGAAATAATTGTGGCTTCCGACGGCGGTACTTTCCATGTGTTTTCAAAGAAGCTTTTACACAGGCACATCCATGGAACCCGTCAACCCGTACCACTGGTATGAGAGCCACGGCCTGCGTAAGTCCAAGACAAGCCGCCCATCGTCCAAGACGGGCAAAGTCTTTTGACCACTTTGACGTCAACCCTACGCTATTGAAAGAGCGAAAGGAAAAGTTGAGGGCTTTGCTACAATGCTACAGCGACTGCTTTCGGTTGACTTCGAAGCTATGTCAGACACCTCTTGGGAAGCACCGTATAATCCCCGTATAATCCCTGCCGCTCGACCAAAGCGACAGTCACCTTACCGCGTGCCGTCACACCAGCGCGAAGCTATCCGGATGAAAGTTGACGACGTGGTGAGTTACGACATCGCAAAACCCTCTAAAAGTCCCTGGGCTGCTCCCGTTGTGTTCGTGAAGAAAAAATACCGCACGTTAAGGTGGCGCGTTGACTACCCCCGGCTGAACAAATTTATGAAAAGGGACCTGTATATTCTCCTATGAATCGACGACACCCTCGACTACCTCTCCTACCCAAAGTACTTCTCTTCGATGGGTTTGAAGAGAGGCTACTGACAAATTGAAGTAGACGAGAATACTGCCTTTATAACGCCTGACGGACTGCACGAGTTTAGGGTGATGCCGTTTGGCCTGTGCATGACACCAGCAACGTTTCAGCGAGTTATGAACACTGTGCTAGCCGGCCTAAAATTCCACACCTGCCTCGTATACGAGGGCGAGCTTGTCATGTTCTCCGGAGCTTTCACGAGTGACTCACAAGATTGGAGTCGGTACTAAAGGAAATCCGAACATCAGGTTTAACATTGAAGCCAAAAAAGCGCCGCTCCTGGTACGGAACTGAACTTTGTGGGCTACGTCGTCAGGGCGAGGTAGCCCTGCCTTACCCCGCGAAAACGTCAGCCATTGCCATCCTTCCAAGGCCGAAGGACAAGAAATGAGTTCGAAGATTCCTCGAACTTTGCGCCTATTACCGGCGCTTCGTCGAAAACTTTTGAAAAATGGCCGAACCCCTTCCATGCCTAACTAAAGATATGGCCATACACTTCTGCTACGTACTATGTTCAGAAATAATTATCCTGAGTGGGTGTCAGTGTTTTCGTGCCTTAGCCGCAAAAACAACGCAGCAGAAGTGTTTGGCCGCGTATGTTCAAAAAGTACTAGGGCTGTTAAGGCTACATGACCCGGTTTTGACCAATATTCTGGGATGTGTAATTGCTTTTTAGTCTACTGACAGTTATCTAGAAGGCACAGCCTTCTAGATAACTAGCGCATCAAGCCTTCATGACTTGTCTTGAAGAAATTGGCAGCTATAGAGTGGTACCATTTCAGAATGATAGGAGTAGAAGCAACAGGATTTCTCAACCTTCGGTCCTCGCACTTGATTTGTACATTCGCGAAGTGGGGCGGCAATTTGTTCCTACAAACAAACGGTGTTTATAGGCTCTCGTTTCCAGGAATAGGCTTCTACCGATTGCTTTACTGGCTATTGCCTTGAGTCATTAATTACTTCTCACACAAGATGCAGCTTTTATGAGACAAACAGCCTATTAGATCATGCTGTAACAAATGTTACGCCACCCTCTGTCTGACATTATCGATAATTTTCTCATTTTGGTTGCTTTCCTTGGTGAGGCCTCTCCAACGAAGTCCTGGTATTTTACAACTGTCTTTAACAAGAATAAGTTTGTTGACGCAATAATTTCCACTGACTGGTCTAATGTTAATTAATCATCTGATCCCATTGAAGCAGTAACTGAATTGTGTAGCCTTTCCCTTGAAGCAGTTTTTGTCAGCTCGAGAAAAGTGAAGTGGAAAAAACAGCATAACTTTCATAGTAATTCTTGGATGACGAGTGCATGGTTAACTAATTTAAGAAAGAAAGAAAATTTCTATAAAAAAACTAAGAAACAACCTTTCAACACAACTCTAGCGGAGCGATATAAAAACTGCTGTAGCATATAGAACAAACTATTGAAAGTGGCCAAGCTACGCGTCTATAGCAATGCATTCATAAGTAAAAAAAAATCATCCCAAAAATCAGTGGAAGCATTTTAACGAATTTCTGACGCCGTCCTTTGCTCCTAAGACCATATCTAAAATTCGATTTAACAACAAAATATAGTCAGCCTGGCCACATAGCCAACGCTTTTATAGCCTAGTTTTCATTATCTAACGAACAAGGAACGTATCAATCAGACTTGTCTCGTCCCATGCGTCCATTTTTTTCTTTTTCACGTATTGTCTGAAGAAATATATCGAACAATCGGCAACTTAAAAAACACGAGTCCCGGAATAGACAATAACTGCGCACGTCATCTAAAAATAGTGGCGGGCTTGGTCTGCGTACCGATGAGCAATATAATTAATCTAACTTCCAAAGCGGCCCTTCTGCCTCCTCCCCCTCCTGTTAAAACAGGCAAAGTACATTGCGGTGTAAAAAAAAAAGGTGATAAACTGGCAATTTCTAACTGTTGACCAATTTCAATTCTTTATTCCTTCAGTAGGATTATTAAGATGTTGCTTGTTAAGAGTTTAAGTAAGTATTTGTATACGTTTAACCTATTAAAACAATGTCAATTTGGGTTTTGTTCTGGAAGTTCCACTAGCCTAGCTTTGCTTTCTTTACCTGATAACATTAACCGTTCAATTGACAATGGTTACCTAGTTGGCTCAGTATTTGTGGACTTCACCAAAGCTTTCGATACCATAAATCTTCGCATCTTATTTACAAAGCTCGAAAGCTTTGTAGTAACTGGCCCGACCTTAACTCTTCTAAAAAAATTCCCTCGCACTTCCCCGAGGGGGAGAGTGTGTAAGTGCGAATGCACGGTTGTTGATTGCGCGATTACGGTGGATATCGTGATCTTAATGAGTAGTCGAGAGATTACACACACGCACACAACTACAAAGAAAGATATTTCACTCGTTATTGCTGGTACCGTTGCCCGGTCCGCCATCATCGTTATCGAGATGCAGGACCAGCGACCGCTCTCGACGACGGCGCGCGCTCGACTAATACCCTCCCGCGCCACGCGGCCGCTACACGAGCGCCCTCACGCGTCGGAATGCGGAGCGCCCGCTACGCGAGCGAGAGCTCTCCCGCCCGAAGTGGAGAGGAGGCGCCCAACACCCGCAGTCACTGAGCGGAGAGAGGAGGAGGAGAGTAGCGCGCGCCCATCTCCCCCCGTTGCTAGGGAAGATGAGGAGCGCGTGCACCCGCAGCTGTTGCTATGCGGACGACGGCGGCGGACGATTCAGGCTCGCTTAAGAAGAGCATTCGCACTTAAAAACTACTTTTTACACAGGGAATACGTTGTGTGCATTAACGGTATATTTTCAGAATCAAAAACTAATAATCAAGGCGTGCCCCAAGAGTCGATACTTGAACCCTGCTGTTCATATTGTACATCAATGATATTCCTAATTGCCTGAATTCATGCCATTGCGTTTTATATACGGCTGACACCCCAATAACATATTCAGACAAACCCATTTATCGTCTTACATCAAAGTTAGACACTAAACTCGCGAACGTGGTTAATTGGTGCCGTAATATTTGCTTACATATTAACCCTGGAAAAACGAAGTATATGGTCTTTAAAGCTAGTCAAATACAAATACTCTCCCTTCCTGTTTTAACGCTTGATACCAATGCTATCGCTGTATGTAAATCTGTGTCGTTTCTTGGTGTTTTACTGGACTCTAACCTAAATTTAATTCTCACATCAACCTTATCAAGAAAAAAACTGCATACGATATTTGGGCCCTAATTAAAGCTCGTCCGTTTTTCTCACATGACGCGCTTCTATCAATTTACTTCTCTTTCATTCATAGTCATTTAAATTACGGGATCGTAGCATGGGCAACAAATATTATTGTCGTACATCATAAGACCAACATATCCAAAATAAATCAATTCGCATTATCACCAGGAGCCATCCTCAGTCCGAGACCCAGGATTTATTGCGCAATTATAATGTGTTACCAATCAGCAAGTTGTTTCAGTATAATTTAAGGATAATATTTTTAAGACTTTGTGTTCCCAACTGCATTTTAATTTCATCTACCCCAGATTCTTAGTTCTGTACCCATTCACGTTTTATGTTCAGGCTTGATGAATAAAATTCAATTCAATTCAATTCAATTCAAGAACCAGAACAGCACAATATTCGCCTGTAATAAAATTTTCTACTACCACGTGTTTTAACTAATTGCGAAAAAATGACTTCTCTGCTGTTAAACCTACTGAATGCGGGTCTTAATTTAAATCATCTAGAAAAACCATCTCTGGTCTGATTAATTGTGTTTTCATCACTTATACTGGTTCTTGTTATTCTTTCCTATTGCGTAATTGATATGACGGCCTTGCGCATCTACCTCGTACTTTTTTCTGCTTCTATGGTTTACTCGAAATGTTGCAGTTGTTTTTATGTTGTAATTGCCATACATTTCCAATTAAATTTGTTTCCGCTATTTATTGTTGTCTGGACATTAGGCAGTTTTAGCATATCGTTACCGCGTTTGCGTTGCCGTTTACTGGGTTTGCGGGAGTCGACTGCGCATGCGCGAGAGTTCCCGTGAACGGTAACTTACAGGCACAGGCTTTACCGTCGCCAGCGAGCTTCCTGAGCAGACGAAGTTTACCTTCGCGTATTGATTACAGCAAATGCAGTGCGGTAGGCGCTTTATGCTTGGTACGGCCGAATAAAGTAATCTTACTTGAAGCTGTTTATTACGTGTTTCTTGCTAAATAATGCTCAGGAAAGCGACAATCGACCATTTTTCTCGGATGGGTGAGCAAAATGGCCGTCCCTACTGGTTCTAAGCCTTGCCCGCCTCAAATAGTTCAGATAGGTTTCTGAGCTCGCAAAGTGCTTTTAGGCCCCCAAACTTGTGCTAGGCAAGGTAGTGTAGGTTACTGAGTAATTGCTACGACATATTTCACTACTTTTTCTTGCCTAAATAATTAGCGCGGGGGCAAATTCTATTTCACCTTGATTCTAACTCTCCTCAGTAGATGGCGCAACCAACTCGTTTCTTTTTAAAGCTCTACAGGTGATGGCTACACTATTCTCAAAACAACTACAGTTAGTGTGAATGCTTTACCTCAAAAGTTAAATATTCAAGTTACTTTAAACAAATGCAAATCGATATGACCAAGAAAATTATAAGTGATTTGCATTGAGACTAATTCATCAGATGGCGCTACCTGCGCCTCGGCGGCCGGAATACGCAAACCGCAAACGGTGCGCTAAAACGTGGCCTACCGTGTTCAGCGGTAAACGGAAACTCAGGCTTCCGGTAACACGGTAAACGGTAACGCAAACACGGTAAGGATATGCTAAAACTGCCTATTTATTGCTTGTCGCTATTTATTGTTTGCTGCCTGAAGTTTATTGAGTGATTACCCCTCTAGTTAACTTACCGGGGGTCCCGGTACACTCTTCGACTTTTGGACCCTGGTATGAAAAATGTTTACTTTTTATTACTTGTCTACTGCATTTCAGTTCACTTTTCTTCTTCTTCTTCTTCTTCGTATAGCCCTTGTTCTTATCGACACGTATTTGGCCAGTCTAAGGCGCAAGGTAGTCCGTAAATTGGTGGGCGTGGGTTTTACCTAAGCATCTCCGTCAACTCATACTTCTAGCGAACTTTAACACAAAGCGAAGAAAGAAACGACGAAACACACGCATGCGTGTGTCTCGTCGTTTCTTTTTTTGTCCTGTGTTAAAGTTCGCTATGAGTTCATTAGTTAGTAACCAACTCGCTTAACTCTCCGCTTTAATTATCCGTCTCCTCGACGAGTTGTTAGTGTTCCTAGACTGCGCTGGTGTTTGCTGTAGCCAACGTGCAGCAGAGGTGTCAAGTGTGTTCCAGAGGGGTTTTCACCCGTTTTGGTTAACGTACAAATCACCCGAGGAAAACGCTTTGAGGTTTCGAGACCTGCGACTCCACCGGTCCAGTAGAACAAAGTTTACTGGAAGGATGAACCACGCAGTAATAAGCCACTGCTGCCATTTTCATCTGGTCACTCAAAGCTGGTGCAAAAGACGATTGTAAACATGTGCTTGCTCAATGTCCTGCAAAGATCATGGCGGAAAACGGCTGTTCCCTTCACAATTTCGCGACAGTCTGCTACGCCGTTTTCTTTCAGTCTGCTTACTTCCCATCGTTCGGCCCGTAACAACGCCGAGTCCATCGCCGCCGCGAAACCACAGTGGCGGCCGTCAATGTGCTGTAGACTAAAAACACCTCCCATGGCCGGAATCAAACCTGGGTCCATCGCGTTTGAAAGCCGGCGCCTATCGGTTTGCTCTATTTCGACATGATCATAGCGGTTAGGAAAACTCAGACACCCAACGAATCCTCCACGAGAAGAATGGCGTTTAGCTCAGTGTCTTAAGGCTGTCATCCACAAGATGTTACGCCTAACATCCCAATGTGAGTTTTACGACGTTTACCATGGCGTGACACGTTAGAGTTTAACGGCTCAAATAGGCCCGCACTCAAAGCATTGCTCACTGAGCGCGAAGCCACCCGTACCGATTCGCACCGTACACCCCACACCCAAACGTGAGGCCTACGGAGTGCAAACCCGAGATGTGCTGTGGGTATTCCAGAAAAGTGGTCCGTCCCTAAAGAGTAGCACATACTCGTAGTGTGGCATTGGCCACGCTGCAGCGCTGTATGTTCCTTCTTCTGACGTAGCCACTCGGGGTATTGGACTGCAAGCGGAACTGCAAGCGGAATCTTTGATGGCCTGGCGTAAGAACGTTAGGGTACTTTTTTTTGGCCAGATGAACTGTTCTTGTTCAAGAATCTTTTCTAGTCCATGACACCGAGTAGCTCACGTGCCCGTTTCTGCAGTTTAGATAGCCATCAACGACGCAAGCATTGAGGCCAGTCTCATGCCTAGTGTACCCGTGTAAATGTTTTTTTTTCTCTTCAACGTAGCTCGGACAACGTTAGTCCTTCCACACCCTTCTTTTTTCCATCTCTCAAAGTTCATGTCGATGTGGGTACGGTTATAATCTTTATTAGCACTGTCATGGCACACGTGCACAGCTCTGACTTCACATGAGTTGCACATCCCCGATCCTCACGTTTGTTACAAGTGAGGTAGTTTAGACATTTATCGGGGCTATTATTTATTATTTATTAGCTATTATTTATCTTGAAGGCGAAATCCCGGTGATACTTACTGACTCTTCTTAACTGATACACTGTAGTTGGGCAACTTTTCCTTCGATTCACCATCATTTGGCACGAAATATCTGCATAGGCATCGTACTCGCACATCGTGTTTGCCTTTCTTCTGCTTCGCTTCTTTTTCCTGTCGCGCGAATTACTTCAAACACCACACTCGTAACGGGCACCATATCGCCAGCAAAGTTATATTCTTGCGTACCCCTGCGCACCTGTTCGACTGAAATTTCATCAATTTCATGCGTAACCCGGCATAACTTCTCTAACTTTGGTCCCAATCTTCTAAAGTGCGGAAGTAGCGCTGTGGGAACACACTCGGCTCATACTCTGGTGATATAGGTTCAATGGCCTTACGAACTCAAATGCGCAGTACTTATTCTTGCCGGTGGGGGCAGCTTTCCTTACGGGACACCAATACTTACAATGGGCACAATGGTGGTTTACACCTAACGCTTTCACCATAAAAACTCCGCCATAACGGTTTTTACTATTCAAGGTCAAGCATGTCATACAAGAGCGTTGCTGGTCTAGCCGGCAAACGGTAACCAGAAATACCAATCAATCAACGCATCAGTCATGCATTACTTGTATCCTACGCACAGAGACAAAGCGGCCGATACACTGACTTTCTGAGTTGGCCTTTCTCAAATGACTGGGGTACGTGTACTCAGGTTGCGGCGAATCGCATCTTAGATACACCGGAGCATCCGTATGTTCGTGTTGCATCAACGACATATTTCACGAAAGAGAGCGAGAAGACACCTAAATTAGTTTATAAAAATGAAGCGTGGGGTCCTGACTTGAGGACATATTTAGAGATTCTCGATGCAACGTCCCCTTACAATAGCCGGTGCTGGCGGCCGTGAGCAGAACCGGACAGCTGCGTTTCCTACAGCTTATGTGAAGGGTAGGAGTCAAACTGATCTTGGGGATTTCCCGACACTACCATCGTAAAACGTATCCTGCGGGTAGAACTGCATATGGCAGATGAACTGAAATTTCATCGATGAGGAAATGTGTTAGTAGGAGCCGGGTAAAGCGCTTCCGGCTCTTGTTTAAGAATCGGGGAAAGTTACAACACTTGTGTCAAACATTTCTGATCAATTTTCTAAGATACTTTGAGAAAAATTGTGAGAATTTGCTGAACCGGTACAGAAGGACTAGAGAAAAGTATTAGATTGCAGTAGGTAGTGTTATTATTTTCGAGAACGGAGTATTGACGATTGCAAAAAGACATATAGGAATGACGTTTGTGGTTCTATGGACCACTAATTCTTCTATTTTGGCGAAATGCAGACAAAATTGTAAGCAACGCGCATTTTTAAATAATATCGGCGCACATTTTTACGTTCCTAGGTTCGTCTTCGAAAGTAAACGTTCGTTGTATTCGCCTAATGATCATACTTCGTGACGAGTGGCCTTTTCCTCTGCACGAACGATACGCAAAAACTGCATAATATTTTATTGGGACTGATTTGGTGATACATATTCACATATCGCTACTTTGGTACAAAAAGGATAATATTACTTGAGCCAGCTCTTTCAAAAAACATGGACCATCAGTTCCCTTAATGCAAATTGCTTGAAACAGACGTTTGCATTCGCTCCACCAGTTCTCTTCTTTCAATAAAATAGTTTCGTTTAGTACGACGCGGAGTTCGCAAGCCTTCAAGGACACTGAAAAAATGCAACAGATTTTGTCATGGCGTAGCACGAAGCAACCCTTATTACTCTTTAGAAAAACATTTTATAGGTCCAATTTGATATGAGGCCGAGAGCGGGGCATTACCATTTTACAATTCACAGATATTCTTGACATACCACGGTTAGAGCTGTAATAAGGGAGATTGGGTGTATGAAAATGAGCAAACAGATTAAACAACAAAATGTTTTTCCAAGTTAACAAACATCGCTCTGTTAGCACACATTCCTCATGGTTGGACTATATAATACGTTAACAAGGTTAACGACCCGCCAGACGTTAGCGACACTGATAGCCCAGTGAGGCGGCGGTACGGAGAACCAGGAAAATCGCTGACAGCTTGAGAGACGTGGCTCGTTTTCCTATCCAGCATTCCTTAGCTCAGCAGCTTCGCCTCTCTGTCAAAGCGGAGACTTGCCTAGCACCCTTCACGCGCGCCTATGTATTGCTGTGTCGTGTTTCTTTCGACCAGGTTGGCTTTGCAAATAAGACAGGTTTCTCGCAAGTGCCACAGCAACATTCGAGCCGAAACTAATGTGAACACCAAAACCCTGCAAACAGTCTGCTGAGCGAAGACCTGCCATCAAAATTCTTAAGTTGTCTTTGTATTTATCCCGAAAGAATATTTCATTACCAAGAAGACGTACTTTTATAGAATAAGACATAACGTGGCGGCAGCATGGCTAAACACCCATAGCTGCCGCATTAGCCTGTATTCCCTTTACCCTCACCGTTGAAGCACAAGAGATTTTGTCTTGCATGAGACAACATCTCATCACCATCATCACCACCATCATCAAGAACCCACTAGGTACACTGCAGGACGAAGGCCTCCATCACGGACCTTCAACCGCTCCTTGTTCGGCGCCCCTCGACTTCATTTTTCGCGACCGAAATTCTTTATTTCGTCACTTCACCTATTAATTTGCCTCCACTTCTCCTGGACCCGTCTCTCGGTATCGACTCTGTCACCCTGGTGGTCCATCGTTGGTTATTTTACCTAACTACGTGGTCAGCCAAAGTCCATTTCTTTTTTTTTATTTGAACCATGATATCTTTGACTGTGTGATTCACTAATTTCGTTTAACTCAGCGTTTCTCCTACCACTCTTCTGTCCATGTCCCGCTGAGCCAACCTAAGTTTGCTTCGAAGTTTTGTAGGGCTCCACAATTCTGGTCCATAAGGACGCATTGGTCGTATTTGCAATTGTGTGGGCCCTTGTGAAGTTCCATCCTTCCCTGTAACGCCGACTTTTTAATACAATGAGAGATCATGAATCGATTTATTTGCCGTCCCTGAGATATTCATCAGGCCGACTTCCACGCTGGGATCTCTGCCTTCGGGACTTACTGACACTCTCATGGTTTAGCGCTTGGGCCGCAAGCTACCTGACGCTGACGCTCTGTCGCTGTGTCTGATGTCGCCTTGTGAGGCCAGGAAATCTAGCTCAGTCTGTTGGGTATTCTCCCTTGACAGCGGCGGAATGCTGTCTGAGCAGCGAAAGGACCACTGAAGCCTGTTGCTCTGCGGCTACCTTTTGGACCAATCAAGCACTTCATTTTATCGGGCACAATGGCGGCAAGCGACCCACTTCATTATTCGCGATGACCTGCTGTACAGGCGCAATCACCCTAAAGTTCCGAGCGAACGACCACCCCCGAAACCCCGCCCACCCCCCTTTACGGGTGAAATATTCAATTTACTAAAAGACCCCAAAGATCGCTCACCCCTTCAAATCGGTGGCTTTAGCACCGATGATTGCAAAAAAATACGAAGTAGCTACAGTCAAACGCTTGTATAACGAAGTGTGCGGGATCATGGTTATACACGTCACTATACACGTGGTTATACACGTTCGTTATACACGTCACTTAGTATGCGTCGCGCACTAAATTGACACCCTATAAAGCAGATAAGCATATATAAGAAGCAGAAGTTTATTCAATCTTACAAGAAGATGAAGGTTACAAAGCAAAATTATACAGACGAGGGTCCCATAGTCGAGACTGCACCAGGGCCCTCGGTTAAATATTACATAGAAGAATAAAACACAGTGAAAGCCGCTAGAATCGTATTATAGAGTGCCATATTATAGAGCTATATGCATTGCAGAGTAGTAATATAAATTATAAAAAATATTGAAAATATAGCAACAAAAATAAGTAGTATATTTAGGGCGGACTCGAAGGGGGAGAAAAAAAGGACAAATAGAATAACAGGAAACGCAATATTATACATGAAAAACTATAGTAATATTCAAAAAAACACTAAGGAATTTTCACGAGATAGAAAACACTAAACCGCGCATCTAGGTGAAATTTCTAAACACCCTATGCCACAAGAAAAAAAAGCAGGCATAAATACATTCACTCAGTGTGAGAAAACACGATGAAGCAAAAAGGTAAAGAAGAAATTAAAGTGAAATGTAACATATAATAAAAAAACCAGTGCAGCACTACAAACATAGATTCAGCGAGAAAAAACAATACGCAAAAGTGCAACAAATAATACTCAAAAATGCACAAAAAATTTCACTATGACTGTTATGTACCATTTAGCCCTCTACAAGAAACTTTTTAAGAAGCCTTTTAAGTGATGATAAAGATGATAGAGCTTCAATTTCATCGGGCAGGCTGTTGTAGTTTGCAATAACTGAAAAATGCGAATGCATTTTAACGTAGTTAGTGGAATAAAGTAAGCAAATAATTAGAATTCGCAGCGAACCTATATGTTTATATTTACATCAGATTTAAACTCAAGTAGGCGAAAAAAGTCAACAATTTTCTTCTGCACAGTAGTATGACGTACTGAATGCGCAACCACCACCGACCTGATGCTATCGAGGTTCCGGCATGCTGCGGCGCGAGGTCAGGGAGTGACGAGATATATATCTGTAGCGCGTCAAATGCCGATATCGCTTCGCGGTTAGTCATAACGCTTGGCTCCTCTGCAAGCTCTTCATCGCTACTCGCCTGGTCATTTGTGGTGTCCCTTTTCTCTATGATGGCCTCCACGATGTCGTCAGTTGTAAGGTCAGAGCAAATTAGGACTTGGTCGTCCACCGAGACGTAATCGTCAGCCGTCACAACCAATGCGGCGTCGCAACACGCACTGTACGTGTTTATGGACTCCTGCAGCTCCGTGGCCGAAATGGGTGACTCACGATCGTCGGCACATCTATCGGCTGTGTCGTCAGCTTCAGTGAAGCCAGCAGTGCGCCAGCAATTGCTCACAGAATTCGCTGCAGCATCATCGTGCGGTAGCGGGCTTTAACGGACCGCATGATCCCTTGGTCCAATGACTGCAGCACCGACGTGCAATTCGGCTACAGAAAAATCACTTCCACGTGATTTAGCACCGCGATCTTGTGTGCGGCGCAGTTGTCAATGAGAAGAGCAATCTTGCTATTCTGAAGGCGCATTGTTGTCTCCAGTTGCAAAAGCCAGGTTTGGAAAAAGACCGCGGTCATTCAGGCCTTTTTGTTCGCAACATAATCTGGTGGAAGGCTACGCACGCCCTTAAAGCATCGTGGCTTGGCCGACCTCCCAATCACTAGCGGCCTGAGCTTTTCAGTCCGTGCTGCATTGCAGCAGAGCAGCACAGTCAGACTGCTTGGACTTTTTTCCCCCTTTGCAGCGATCTGTTTTCTCGCACAGGGTCTTCTGAAGTAGCAACTCATAAAAAAGAGCAGTTTCGTCGGCATTAAATGTGTCTTCCGGCCTGTACTCGTGCAGCACTCCCAGCAGTTCGGACTCGATTGATTTGATTTGATTGAAGGGTTTAACGCGCCGACGCAACGCAGGCGATGAGGCGCGCCGTAGTGGAGGGCTCCGGATTAATTTTGACCACCTGGGGATCTTTTACGTGCGCCGAAATCTCGTACACACGGGCGTTTTTGCTTTTCGCCTCCATCAGAAAAGCGGCCGCCGCGGCCGGGAATCGAACCCGCGACCTCGTGCTCAGCAGCGCACAGTTCGGACTCACGTCAATTGTCAGCGACATCGTGCGGTGCGTCGGCCTCTTCGCCAGCCACAGTCTTGAAAACAATGCCATGTCGTTGTTTAAAGCTTCTCAGTCAGCCGCTCGTCGCTTTGAAGTCCGCTTCATCCACGCCGAGGGCGAAGGCAAACTGTTTGGCCTTCTGACACAGAAACGGCCCGCTGACAGGAATCTTCCTTGCACGTACATCGGCAAACCACGTGTAGACGGCGGCGTCAACATCCTGAAATGTGGCTGCACGGATCCGCTTCCTTGACGGGTCCGTTTTATGTTGTGCCACTTGCTCCTGTATCTTTGCTTTGTTCTTAACGAACGTCGACAAGGTCGATGCGCTGATACCGTACTCCTCGGCTACGTCCTTTTTTTTTCCGGCCGCTCTGCACGGCACTAATGATCTTCATCTTCTTATCGAGGCTCAATTGTCGTCGCTTTTTAGTCCCTGCACCTTCACCTGCTCATCGCGATTCCAAGACGTTGCAACACGAACACGGCGCAATCGAACAACCACGCTACAGACCAGATCAGGAACAGACTTACTTCTCTCCGCAGTCAGGCAGTGCGCACATGCGCACACTTAGCTGACTCTTCTTACGCCGTTTTTTTGCTGCCGCCTCCCCAAGGCTAGCCCGAAATCTCTCCTCCAAATCGTTAGTGTCCTTTGTCCCTTCCTTCTCGCAACCGCCCTGTAATTAAAAAAAAATTGCAAATACTCGTTTCATCCCAGATTTACACACCGATCGCCCTTTTCCTTCTTTCTTCTCGCTAAAAAGTGCAAGTGCTCCGGGAACAGCAGAACAGCCAGTCAGGACTTGGGACCACGCCGACGTACCGTGCCTGTTTTGCGCCATTTCTCATTTTATTCATTACACTGTAGACCCTGCTGCGACCACGAAACTCGGTCCAGACTGCTTTTCCGCCGGCAGGAAAACAGTGAAGGGAGCGGAAGAAAAGGAAGGCCACCCAACATGGAAGCTAAGAGGCGACATGGAAATTGTTTTTCGATGTCTTCCGCACTATTGTCTATTCAGCGTCTGTCCACACAAGAAAGCCCGAAGATTCAGCTCCAGGCCAACGCCTTAAAAAGAGCGAGTAACCGCAGTCGGGCCACGCCGCCATTCTGTGCAAGCGTTTGCGCCCCCTCAGTGATTGTGTTCTTCGCCCCGAGGGCCAAAGGCGCAATTAGGCGAACCGTCTCCTCTCTGGCTGCGTAAAAGGAAACATGTGGGCTTCCCGGGGAGGAGTTTTGTGGGAGGAAACACTAGCCCTCGTTTACGCGCGCTGCCTGGAAAATATTTCGGAAGGAGGGGGAAAGGGGGAGGGGTCGAACTCCCTGCTCCCGCTGGTTACATCCCTGAGCAGCAGTGCAGCGGCATTATCGCCCTTTTTTATTTTTGTAGTTCTTTAAAAGATAGCCCGGGGTGACCTGTTCTGTGACCTTGATCTGGCCGTTTGCATTAGCGAGTGCCATCGGCGGCAGCAGCGGGCCGCGGAGACGATTCGGTGCGCTGCTTCCGGTTACCACGTGTGCGGCTAGCCGTATTCGTTATCAAACAACAATTCAGCAATTGGGAACGCATGATTTTCTTCTTTAAACAGGCAAATTCGCTGTAGTGGTATTCGCTGTAGTGGCGTTCGAAATACATAGGAAACACCGGAATCTGGCCAGGCCATATGGCATGCTTCGTTGTACAGGCCATTTCGTAGTAGAAGCGTTCGTTGTAGCGGCGTTTGACTGTATTCCTGTGTTGATGCGGTGGCTTATTTCTCCTTTCCGCACTTGAGCCGAAAGTTCGCACATCATATGCAGTTTTTATTCATAGCTTCGCAGTTTTGGGTGGTGGTGCGGCCACTTTTGGTATTTTTTTGCACCTGACCCGAAAGATCGGAGACCCCGTATTTTTCACTTGATATCTCTGTTCTTTGGATGGGCGTTCCTTCGGAGTTTTGTGGTACCATCCCGACGGTCGCAAATGGGGGATCTTCATTCCCCGCAACATGCGCTCCGAAATGTGTGGGAATTTCCATCGTGAATATGGGGTGCGCTAAAAAAGGCATGCTAAAGACGTACCAACGCCTTCCACTCCGTTATATTCGATCATGCCCGTACTTCGTTCTCCGTTATATTCGATAATGCCCGTACTGTCAACTGCGCAAACCGCCTACCAAGGGTGTTTCTGACATGATGCAATTATTGGCGTGCCCCTTTTGACCTCTCGATTACGTGGGAATCCATTTCTACGTGCCCATTTTACGTACCCACAGCGGCTGGCAATCAGTGGGTCATTGCCACCGTGGCCCATCAGGCGCGGTACGGTGCAACCGATACGCTACGAACCGCTACTGCAGATGCCGTCGCAACCTTTCTTCTCAGTCACTTCATCCTACGGCATGGCGCCCCATGGTAGCTGTTCACTGACAGGGTACCTGCCTTTCTTTTTGACGCAGTAGAAGCGGCCCCGAAGGCTCGCCGTATTGTCTGCTGCATATACTGTATGTCACTCGCAGACGAATGGCTTCACCGAATGCTTAACCGCGAATTAGGGACATGCTAGTCATGTATGTGGTCAGCGCATAGTTATAATCGAGATACAATCCTTCCATTCGTAATATACGCATAAAATACCACCGCAATGCTTGTCGGGGTCGTTGAAAAACCAATTTTCAAAAGAATTCCTGGACGCAACAAAAGCGCCCGTGGTTTAAGAAACAAAGGGAAGCAAAACTTCAAGATGAAAAGCCGAAAGGTGCGTCTATGTTCTGGCGAACGATAGGACACACTCTTATAATGGCACCTAAGGAAGTGCCAAGACTTAAAACGGGGAACCATGAAAAATAACGATGCAGAGGCAAGATTCGACGCCGCCTCTCAACAACTTCCTTATGAGAACAAGATTACGGTTGCTCGTTTTTTCCGGTGCAGTAAAGTTAGAAGTCACATTGCTTCCGACTTGTTCAAGTGATTGCCCTTTAAAGTGTCTTGTCTGTTGTCGGTGCCAGTACCCAAGCAGGCATGCGGATGGTGCTCTTCAGGGAACCATCCTCTGTCATCGGCATAGACTGCGTCCGGACCATACCGCCACAATTACCCTTCGTGGGTTTTTGTACATGGCCACGATAGAGGTGTGCGACCTGTAAAGCCTGTAGCACTGTCCGTAATCGAGGCGATTCTTTGAAGGCGGATATCGGTACTCCCGCTCCAAAAATGTTATAACGGCACTCGGCCTACTTGGGTGTTTTCTGGCTCAGCTCGTTCAGTTGAATCTGACTCTCCCAAATTCCTTTGATTCTTCACTTTCTGCGGTGCGCTGTGCGGCGAACCAGCACATGGCGACAGGGTAACAGTGCTGCTGTGTAGATGTCTTAGGTACAGGATAGGCGGCCTTTTTAAGATCGAATGATACATTCGCACTTAGCACGCAAGTCACGCCTGTCGTTGTTTGAAGCGTAGGCCCTGGTTTGCTAACAGGGCCTTGTAGCGTCACTGCCATCGACGTCTTTAATTAACCCTAACGCTTACACTTCCTCCCCTAGAATAACATTTCCTTTCAATATTTTCCAAAGTTGGCCGGATGCAAAGATATACCATTCTTGAGAAACCAAGGTTCTCAAGAATGTGATAACTTTGGTTCTCCCATTCTTGAGAGCTACGAAATCGGCCTCCTGGCTTTTGTTCCTCTAAATACGGCCATGGTAAGGCGAACGAGGGGGTCGGCGTTATCAGTGCCGTAGCCGTAACCGGGAATTACAGCCCCTGGTGCACCAAATTGGCAGTATGGGTTACTGAGTTTATAAACTACTCGAGTAAGCAGCGGTAGCTTAACTATCGCAGATTTGTCACCAAGGCACCGTTTATATCGGTATTTGCAATGCTTGAGTCTCGTGGATATGGTAATGCTGACCACAGGCTGTGCCTCGTCAAACTCTTGTGCGAAGTGGCATCTCAAAGATATTTTCTTGCTCGTTAAGTGACTGGTCAGGAAAACCCATTGATGTGTAGGCTGGTCTTTCCACGATTGTTAATTATACCTTTCAGCGTTGTCTTTCCTAATACGTGTGCTGGCTGCCATGGTCCAAAACGCCACCAATTTTGGCTATATATTTTATGTTTGATATTTGCTTGAAGCCAGCTTTCGAAGTGAAGTGAGGGGCAAAACGGTTGCCTGGCTTTTTGAGTTTCGACTCGGTAAACTTCTGCATTCCCCAAGCAGTGAAGTTGGCGCATACGTATTGCTTGTTAAGAGGCATAAATTCGATTTGGTTGCCTTCGCTAAGCTTAATCTGAGTTTTGTATCACAGTAGACTACGGCTAAGACGAACTCGGTTAAGACGAACTCTATGGTTACGACAAACACGTTTTGGTGTCTTGTAACTTCCACAAAGCGAAAAACGCATCCTTGAGACGAATTTCTCATAATACCAACCTATTGTAGTGGTTCCTCCGAGTTCGCTTTAATGGGAGTCTATTAGTCTCTGTTTTGTTAACAATTATCTTTAGCCTATCGGTTTACTGCTATGTCTACTACTGGTTGATTTCATTAGGTCTTTAGCATTCAGGTTGACCTAGTCACGCCAATTTACTGCAATCACTCGATCTTACAACCTAAACAATTACTCGATCTTACAACGAAGCAAAAAGAGGAAGTCTTTAAGTTCCATTTGCATAGATGCCGAACTGAGGCAAAAGGTGGTGAAAGCCATGTCCAGAAAAGAAAGTGAGCTATGACAATCACTATGCGTGTCTCATTGTAAGGAATTTAAACTGTATTGTATGAAGACGTGATTTTTTCATAAACATGACGAACATGATGATGATGATTGATGATAATGATTATTGCTATTGGTTTCCCCTTTCAAGCGGGGTGTTGACATGTCCTCTTACCAAAAAGGACTAATACAACCATGTTTTACACTCTTGGTTTAATACTAGCGCTGCTTAGGGCAGACACTAAAGCTTAGTAGGCCCGAAATATTTTTTTTTTCTGTTACAGGTGGTAACTGTTCTAGGCAATATTCCCCTCTCTGCTTTTCGTCCACCAGCATTCTAATCTTCTTTTCGTCCCCTCGGCAGCTTTGAAGTTAACTTCCTCTCTGATACCCTTAAATCCTAGGGCTTCTGGAAGCCCAATATTCCCTTCATGTAGATTTGGATGGATACCCTCACATTCTAACACTATGTGCCGCATAGTTTCTGTTTCTTTTCCGCAGACCACGCATACCCCATCATTTTGTGAATACTTCCCCACAAAACTCTTAGTTCGCAGACAACCTGGTCTAGCCTGAAAAAGCAAAGCACTGCCCTGGGAATTATCGTAGAAATGTTCCTTTCTGATATTCAATTTCTCAGCCCTGTACACCTCTAACGACGTTTCAGCTTCCACTTTTTCCCTCCGTTAATTCGTTTCATCTGCCTTGCCTCTTTTTTGGTTACCTTGGCTGTTTTGGATTCTCCACTGTTCTTTCCGTATTTCATCGTTAGCTTTCTGGTCTTTCTTAACCACTGCGTGTCCACGCTTTTCAAGTATAGTTACCTAAATACCTTAGCTGCCCACCTTCGTTAATCCATTGCCCTCAACCTCATCTCAAAGCATATTTTGCTCTGTGCTTCTGTAACTTCAAACGACGTGCAGCTCATATCTCCCTGAACTGCTTCGTTAGTTGTTTTTCCATGCGCGCCTAAGGCCAAACGTCCTACCGTTCTCTGGTTTACTTACAGGCCTGATAGAACGTCTGATTTTAAGCAGAGTACAGCATTCCCAAACGTGAGACCCGGAACCATTACTCCTTTCCACAATCCTCTTACTACTTCATATCTGTTATACCCCCCCAGAGCTGTATGCTTCATTATAGCTGCGTTTCGCTTTCCCTTAACCTTAAGTTGCCCCTCCTGAGTTTTTAAGTAGTTATCCCCTTCGTTTATCCACACTCCAAAATATTTATATTCATTCACTCTAGGTAATTCGCCTTGCTGGATAGACACTACATCAGTGGTAGCGTCATTGAAAACCATTATTCCTGATTTTTCTGCACTGAAATCCAACCCGAGGTTGGGGGCTTCCTGGCCGCTAATATTTATTAGCCGCTGCATATCGGATTGGTTATCAGCTAAAAGAACAATGTCGTCTGCGTATAACATTCCCGGAATATGCTGTTGTACCACTTCGCCTTGCAGCATATGGGTTAGGCTAAACACTACTTGACTTTCTTCCGGTTTCTTTTCTAACCCTGCCATGTAACGCATTAACAGTATTGGGCTCAAAGGGCATCCCTGTTTCAGTCCCCGATGGATGTTGACCTGCTGGGCGCATTTCTGTCCTTCCCAAGTAAGGTGCACTCTGTTGTCTTTATAGATTGTTATAAGGAACTGTACTAACTCGTTATCTAATCCCTGGAGTTTCAGCCTTCTCCACAGCCGTTCTCTGTTTACGTTGTCATATGCCCCTTTAATGTCCAAGAACGTATCTAATCCATAGTGGTCTATTCTGTGGTTGCGCAATTTCAACGCATTGCGTTATCACGAACAAAATGTCATCCAGTCACCTGTCTTGTCTAAATCCATTCTGCAGTTCGGCAAGTATTTCATTTTCTTCCATCCATGCTTGAATTTCTGATTTTATCGCCTGCATTACGAATCTATACACCACTGACGTTACTGTGAGTGGTCTGTATGAATCAATACTGGCTTTGTCTCCTCTGCCTTTATATATTAAATTCATCCTACTTTCTAACCGGTCCTCAGATATTTGTCTGGTTTCTATCACCTTATCTATTGCTCTCATAAACAATCAGTCAAGAAATGTGTCGTGTTCTATTGTGTGTGCTGGTAACCGGTATTGCAGAAAAACGTTTTATGTATATGCATAACTTGGGATACTCGTTATTGGAAATGTACGATTTTTTGTATATTTCCTAATTTACTTATTTTTTCTCTCCGTATTGCTGGATCTTATTGCTAATAACGCATATTTGACTTGAACATGTCCTCTGCTGTGAACCCCTCTATCTGTAAACTCCAGAGGGTCAGGAGCCTTCGTCAGGCACTCAATGCCTTTAGCTCCTGCCCCTTCAGCAGGAATTGTAACAAGGCCTGCTGAAAAATAGTTTTTCTTCTTCTTCTTCTTCTTCTTGTTCTTTTTCTTCTTTTTCTTCTTTTTCTTCTTCTTCTTCTTTTCCTTTTTCTCTTCTTTTTCTTCTTTTTTCTTTTCCTTCTTCTTTTACTTCTCTTTTTCTTTTCATTCTTCTGTTTCTTCTGCTTCTTTTTCTTCTTTTTTTCTTGTTATTCTCCTTCTTCTTTCTCTTCTTCTTCTTCTTCTTCTTCTTCTTCCCCTTGCCTTGCGCCACGTAAGCGGCACGCCCTCCTCCTGCGCCCAGCCCCCCCGTAAGAGCTCGGCCTATCTGTTGGCTGGCAGCGACAGAGCCGACTTCGAGGCGTTGTTCTCCGGCCGACATTGTGCAGCAAATGACGAAGATCAGGCTAAGGCTAAGACACTTTCAAAAAAAAAAAAAAACAGTGTTCTACGTTCATAACTGTTACAGTGGAGCTGTCATAGGCTACGTTCTGACACAAACTGCGTGCTTCGACGTGGAGTGCGTATAGGAATTTGATGGCAACAACTTTCTGGCGAATATTCTGCAGCTCTCGGGCTAGTGTAGGTATCTTAAAACAATACTGAAATTGGCCGCTGGGGTAACCCAATTATCACACGGAGTTTCATTTACTTAAAATTATTTCACCGTGAAGTTGTATACGTTAAAGAATTTCGGTCTGCTACATGGCCGTGTATTTACAGCCGTTTTCTGTAACTCTGGTTACAGCAAACGGCTCTAACTATTTTTTGTGAAACCTTGCCCGAAACAACAAATGTGAATATTTGCAGCCAAGGGGACTATGATAACTCCATTACACCAACATTGATCTACTTGATTAGTCGTACGGTTTGCAGCGAAGTGATAAATATTGTTGAATTCCCGCCTGCTGTCTGTATATTCATGTTGTCTCCGTTTTCCGCCAGAATCAAAGTAGTTCTTCTAAGTTTCATTCAGATAATTGACTAGCGATTTCTCTCAATCAAAAATGACATACTGCGCCATCGCTTTGTTCAGTCTGACTACCCCGCCTCCGTTGATATCCTTCTTCAAAGAGTCACGCCAATTTACTGCATTCGCTCGACCTTACTATAAACTTCTGATCGCACATTATACACTCTGCCGTTATACAGTACTGCTCTAGCCATGTTTCGCCCTGCTCTATTTATGCAAGCCACTGCAATTGTTTAAGTGGCGTCTTGTAACCCAACCAGTGGCCATGCTGACAAAATTCAGGGAGGACAACCAGTTTCTGTGGAAAAAAGAGCTAGAGATTTTCTCGTTACAAGCACACTTTCCGAGGTAAAGCTACCATAAAGTATAACAGAAGGACTGGAATGAGAAAATCGCCTGCAGTCATCGATCTGATCAAAGAACCAGCTCCTGTGACCGTGAACACAGCACTGTTACCAAAAACTTGCATTCGAACGTTGGACGTGCGAGTATGTACAGAGAGTGCAGACATTGTTCCGCCAATATCATGCCTAGAACGGTGTTTGTTATATGCTATTACTACCCTGAGTTGGGCAGTGTTTATATACCCTTTTCGAGTGAACGTCAGTTTAGAAGTGTCTATCGCGTGCTCCACGTTGTGCAGTGTCTAATGTGTTTGTACCACCCGGGGATCCACCAGACACAGTGCGGCGGTCTGCCCCTCCGTGCAACCCTGGGTGGGGGAGACGAGCGCGCTCGGGTAGCGGCTAATAAACTGTTTCCCACTTGCAAGCCAAAGGTGTGGTCGCTCTATTTCAGCGCGCAAGCCGCGCTTGAAACATGGTGTCAGAAGTGCATAGCCTGTCGGACTAAGCGTAGAAGATGGACCTTCTGCCTCCCCCCGAGCGGCTTGTATCGTCGGAAGGAGCAGCGGAGAACTGGAAGAAGTTCCGCCAGCGTATGGAACTCTACTTCAGAGCTACCGCGCCGACAAAGAACGAACGTCAGCACAGAAGACTGCCATTTTTCTTCACGTCGCCGGGCAAGAAGCAATTGACGTTTTTAACACATTCCCATTTACGGCAGAGCAACGAGAGGACTACGATGCTATCGTCAAGGCTTTTGAAGAGTACTGCACGCCACGGTGCGACGAGACCTTCGAGCGGTACGTACTGCGCTCTAGGCAAGAACAAGATGGCGAACCATTCGAACAGTTTTTGCGCGACATACAATTGAAAGAACAGTCGTGTAATTTCGGCGAACTAAGGGACTCTATGGTCAGAGGTCAAATAGTGTGTGGAATTGCCGACAAAAAGTTACGCGCACGACTACTGCGCGAGAAGGGCTTAACTTTGGAAACGGCAGTCGAGTTCTGCAAAGCAGCGGAAGTGGCGGCCGCACAGAACCGCTCCCTTGAAAGCGAAGCTAAGGTGCAGAGGGTTGAAAAAACGACAAGCGCTGCTGGACAATCTCACGCGGGAGGTCACCGTCGACGTTGCGGCTACTGTGGCAGGAGTCATGAACCGAGACAGTGCCCAGCTTGGGGGAAAACATGCACGCTCTGCAATAAGAGGAACCACTTTGTGTCTTGCTGCAGGAGCAAGAGGGGCGTACATGAGGTAGGCGCCGCTACAAAGGCAGAGGCATCGGACCAGACCTCGGACGCTTCGGATGAGGATTTCGAAATCCTAGCCCTGCAAATCGGCAACGTTTCAAGAGGGCAGGACTGGACCGTGAGCTGCGATATAGCCGGGCACGCAACAGGAATGAAAGTCGACACAGGGGCACAGGCGAATGTCCTGCCGTACTCGTATTTTCGCAGGATGCGCATCCAAAGCCGCTTGCAGCCGTCGAGTACAGTACTCACGAGCTACGAAGGGAGTAAGATACTCCATCTCGGCACCATTACCTTGCCTCTGCGAATAGGAGAAAAGCAACACGACGTACAGTTTTTTGTAGTGAAGAAAGGCAAGCAAGCCTTGCTCGGGTTGGAGTCGTCCGAGCGCTTCGGGTTGATTGCACGAGTACACGACGTGGCCTCGTCGGCGGCCTCAACTGGCGAGACTAACTTTGTGGCAGAGTTCCCAGAACTGTTCAAGGCACTAGGTTGCATACGGAAACCGCACAGTCATGCAATGAAGGACGACGCCCCGCCCACCGTTATGCCACCGAGAAAAGTGCCGCATGCACTTCGGCGCCCACTTCGGGAGGAGCTGGCCCGGATGGACACCGAAGGAATCATATGCAGGATGGAAGAGGCTTCAGATTGGGTGAGCCCTCTTGTAATTGTTCGAAAAAAAGATGGTCGTCTGCGAATATGCATGGATCCTCGGTACATTAACCGAAGCCTCAAACGAGAGCACTACCAGCTACCGTGTCGTGAAGAAATAGAGGCAGAACTTGCAGGGGCTGCGGTGTTCAGCAAGCTTGACGCAAATTGTGGTTTTTACCAGATCCCGCTAGACGAGAAAACATCCAAGATGTGCACCTTCAGCACACCGTTCGGGAGGTACCGATTTTTGCGCCTTTCATTCGGGATCGCGTCAGCACTCGAAGTCTTTCAGAAGGCGATGAATGAGGTCTTCGAAGGCCTGCCAGGCACGCGTGTATACGTGGACGACATTCTGGTCTGGGGCTCATCGAACGAAGAGCACGATGAACGCCTACGTGCAGCGTTGACTGCAGCGAGAAATGCAGGTCTGACACTAAACAAAGACAAATGCATTTTCGCCACAACTGAACTAACATTCTTGGGGGACCGAATCAGCAAAGACGGGATAAAGCCCGATGAAGGTCTAATCAAATGTGTAGTTGACATGCCACGGCCATCGTGCAAGCAGGAAGTCCAAAAGTTCTTGGGTGTCGCCAACTACTTTGGCAAATTCATACCCCATCTTTCAAGGAGAACTGAGGCTCTCTGGTCGTTAATAAAGAATGATGTTGCGTTTGTATGGGAGGCTAATCACGACAAGGAATGGAAGGAGCTTATCCGGGCTTTGACGTCAGCTCCATTGCTTGCAATTTTCGACCTGTCAAGGCAAACGAAACTGTCAACTGATGCGTCAAGCTTTGCTGTAGGTGCTGCACTGTTTCAGCTTCACGATCAAGATTGGCGCCCAGTGGCTTATGCATCAAGAGTGCTCTCAAGTGCTGAAACAAGATATGCACAAATCGAAAAGGAGGTTCTCGCTGTGACGTTTGCATGTGAGCGCTTTAGAGAATTTGTTGTCGGGCTCCCTGTGATTGTCGAAACGGACCACCGACCTTTGCTTGCCATTTCGCAGAAGAACTTGAGTGAAATGCCCCCACGCTTGCAACGATACTTTTTGAGACTAATGCCCTTTGATATTACGTTTCAGTATGTTCCTAGGAGGCAGCTGCTCTTGGCAGACAAGACACACTGTCAATGATTCCGGGGACTCAACCGTGAAGCCCAGAGTGTGAACAAGACGTGTCCATCCATGCGACCAGCGTGCTGGCTAGCATAGTAAGTGAGAACACGAAGACTGAACTGGCTTCCGCCACTTTAGATGATCCATACCTCAGCCAAGTAGCGGAGTCCCTCCAGGAAAGGCGACCTGTCTCGGGAGAACTTGCACCCTTCTCATCGGAACTGTCGTATGTCGACGGTGTGCTTCTACGAGGCAGCAGGATGGTCATCCCAAAGAGTCTTCGAAAAGACATGCTACAACGCCCACATGAAGGCCATTTAGGACTCAACAAATGCAAGGCTAGAGCACGCCTCCTAATGTATTGGCCTGGAATGAACTCTGATATAACATCACTTGTTGGCCAATGTGCTACATGCCGTCAGTACGCCTATCGTCAACCTCCGGAGCCGTTGTTGCCGAGGCAGGTGCCAGCTCAGCCGTGGCAGCGAATTGGAGTCGACCTGTTTGAGTATGGGGGCAAGTGTTACTTGGTCGCCTACTGCGCATACTCTAACTACCCAGAAGTGGAACGTTTGCCTCAGACGACCAGTCAAGTGGTAGTGGACAAGTTACCGATGATGTTTTCCCGCCACGGAATACCCCCCATGGAGGTCTGCACAGATGGAGGGCCCCAGTTCACATCTCGCGAATTCAAACAGTTTGGCGCTAAATGTGACTTCACTCATACCATCTCTAGCCCAAAATTTCCCAGGGCAAATGGGCTAGCGGAAAAAGGTGTTCAAGTCGTAAAACGCTTGCTGAAAAAAACGGAGCACGCTGGCGAGGACTTTTGGGTGGCTCTCCTAAATTACCGAGTGTCGCCCCTGGTGGATGGACGCTCCCCTAGCCAACTCCTCATGGGACGGTCCCTCAGGGGAAGGCTCCCAGACTTCTCAGCAAATCCAACACAGTTGGTCAAGACGCACACACAAAGCCTCGGCAAGGGTCAGTCCCTTACACCACTCGCCCAAAGAGACATTGTTAGAATCCGAAACGACAATGTATGGGACCCTAAGGCCAGAGTTGAGCGCTGCATTGGCCCTCGGTCATACATCGTCTACACCGAAGAAGGTCAGCGCTACCGAAGGAACCGCCAGCATCTCATAAAGACTTCCGAACCCTTCGAGCCATGTGCCTTCACAGCGAACGAGAGCTGCGAAGCCCCACCAACAATTCTGCCACCTACAGGACGTACATCAGCGAGTCCGCACCCTACACCAGACGCAGCACCAGACAGTCCAGCTGCACCAGTGTCCCCTATGGTGCATCGCCCACCGAAGGACCCGTGTGTGGTGACTGACCAGCCGCAGGTATCGTCACACCATGCGCCACAAGAAGCCGACCCACTTCCTCGAAGAACCCCGAGGACACGCAGGGCACCGGGACGCTTCGCAGACTACGTCACCTAAAAAGAAAGGAGGATGTACCACCCGGGGATCCACCAGACACAGCGCGGCGGTCTGCCCCTCCTGGCAACCCTGGGTGGGAGAGACGAGCGCGCGCGGGTAGCGGCTAATAAACTGTTTCCCACTTGCAAGCCAAGGGTGTGGTCGCTCTATTTCAGCGCGCATGCCGCGCTTGAAACAGTGTTGGAGCAAAAATTTGTCGTGTGATTGATTGCACCAACATATGCCAGGTAAGGAGCTGTTTGCTGCTGTGTCATCATGATCATCATCACAAGCCTGTCTATGTCCACTGCAGGGCAAAGGCCTCTCCCATTATTCTCCAATTACCTCGGTCCTGTGCCAACTGTGACCAATTTATCCCCGCAAACTTCTTGATCTCATCTGCCCATCTAAATTTCTGCCGCCCCCTGCAACGCTTGCCTTCTCTAGGGATCCACTCTGTTACCCTTAATGACCAGGGGTTATCTTGCCTTCGCATTACATGCCCTGCCCACGTCCATTTCTTCTTCTTAATTTCTACTAATATGTCTTTAACACCAGTTTGCTCCCTGACCCTCTCCGCTCTCTTCTTGTCCCTTAATGTTACACCTATTATTTTTCGCTTCATTGCCCGCTGAGTCGTTCTCAATTTAAGTTGAACCCTCTTAGTGAGCCTCCAAGTTTCTGCCCCATAGGTGAGTACCGGTAAGATGCAGCTGTCATACACTTTCTTCTTCAGCGACAATGGTAGGCTGCTATTCATCATCTGAGAATGTCTGCCATATGCACCCCACCCCATTCTGATCCTTCTAATTATCTCTGCCTCATGGTTGGGATGTGGGGTCACAACTTGGCCTAAGTAGATATATTCGCTTACCACTTCCGCTGCCTCGCCACCTATCTCAAACTGCTGTGCTGTCCCGAGGTTATTGATCATTACTTTAGTCTTCTGCATATTAATTTTCAGGCCCACGGTTCTGCTCTGTTCGCCCAGTGCGGAAAGCATGCTTTGATATTCGTCCCCCGAGTTACTTAGCAAGGCAACGCCATCAGCATATCTGAGGTTACTGCTGCTGCGTATGTCATATCTATCACAGTGTCTGGCCTTTTAGTGCAAAGAGCTGTTTGTTACTATTTTAAAGCAAAGCTTTACTGTCCTCACTGGCACCGTTGTACCTTCTCTGACGGTAATGATGAATGATCTTGGTTGAAGTGAAAGAAAAAAAAAACGCTTCACCTGGCCTCAATTGCGCCTGGGTCCCAGGCTCTATGTAGCCGTCTTCTGTCCGATTGCTTTCTTTACAGGTACAGGTACCCATTCGTTGTGTACACCCCAGTCCCAAACCTTAGTCCTACGGAGTGCACACCCAAGAGTTGCTGTGGATACCCTAAAAAGTGCTGCGTACAGAGTAGCACATACTCGCAGCGTGGGAGCAGCCAACCAAAGAATCTATAGGAGAAAGCTTTCCGTTCCACCATCGTCGCAATTAGGCGGAGGGGTTCATCATTTTTGTTCCTTGCCGTTTCTTTCGGAAGTAATTACGCAATGAGCCTCTCCACTCTGGAATGCCCCTGGACCCTGAGTGTCCGTGGATACAATAAGATTAGATAAACTTTGTTTTCTTATAGTGCGTCGCTACGTGTTCGTTTGTGTGTAAGATGACGAAGTAAAAGTTGCCAACCAACGACATTCACAGGTGCCGCTTCATAGCCTGGGATTGGCATGATCATGGCCGGCTGTATTATCATTTTGGGCTTCAGAAACGGGATATTGCCGCCGGAATGTTTGTACTACTCTTCTGCGCTTTCTAGAAAATTCCAAAGAATTCACAACGTAATTCGATTCTTATTTTGGCACCTCACCAAAGCTCTTCAAAAGACCTTATTTCTGAATATTTTTCTTTTCTTCTCCTTCCTCCTCCTGCTCCTCTTCCTTCTCTTCCTCCTCCCTCTCCTCCTCATTCTGCTTCTTCTTCTTCTTCTGCTTCTTGTTGTTCTTTTTCTTCCTCTTCCTCTTCCTCTGCTTCTTCCTCTTGTTCTATATTTATTTATTTATTTAATTATTTATTTACCTTTTGTTTGATTTTATTTTAATAATGACTAATTTCCATACTCGATTCCTCAAACACAAGACGAAAAACGCTTCCAAACTTTTCTTATTTCCCTCGCGTAATATACCTATTCAGTAACCTCTTTCTGTTTAACGACAGATGTTTGGCCGATCCCATGATTGGGTATGCGCTATTCTAATAATGTCGCGAACCATGTATGGTTTTGTTTATTTATTGTTTGTTTACTGCCCGGCCACGCTCGGCTCTGTTATCTGTGTCCCAAGCGAAGCGCGTCTTCCATTCTTTATTTTTATGCCGCACGGACTATCTCAATCAGATAAGCAGACTGTTTTACCATACCTTCACTAGCCCAGAATGATCTCCTTTGATCTACAATGTTCTGGATGTAAATAGACGGTTCCAGAAACACTCGCGCTGAGAGGTAAAACAGCTGTGGCATTCGAATCGCCGGAGCTCGCCTGCACACGTCCCTTTGTTGACTGCTGCTTCGCCGCCTGTGTATTCTTTGAGTTGTTAGGGGACCACAAGTTCACTCCGATAAACGTGTTTTCCTTGAACACAACTGCGTCGTGTTTCACTTCGTGACATCTGATGATGGTGCTGGGTACATACACCCTAAGCCCTCGTCAAGCCGAAAAGCAACCCCACTCGTGTCAGCCGCAGACAGCAAGGTCTTCAGCCGGAGTTTGGACTGCTTCCAAATAAAGCAAAGAGAGTTGACCCAACAACAGGAGCCAGTGATGGGAGACCCCGTGGTTCAACAGCCCGCCACCTCATCGGAACATACCCAGGAGATGGACTACGATTCTTCTGTGCCTGGAAGTGAAGTGCCAGCAGCCTGCGCAAAGCACGCAACGGTCCCCGCACAGGATACGCCGCCCACTAAGAAGGTGAGGGCCACCCCAGATGCTTCCACCGCACCCGCTCCTCCTTGCAGCAGTTCTCGTACCGCTGTTTACCCAACCCCACCCCCCGACCGCTCATTCCGGGTTCACATTAAACCGACCACCAGGTTTGACGTCACCACTATCCCAGTTAAATTAGTTCAACAAGTGATAGACCGGTGCCTAGGCACCCAGGGTTATCAGGGGTTCGTGGTCCATAAGGTGTCCAATACAATAACCGTCCACCTTGCCAGCCTGGATGACGCTTACAAGGTATGTGGTATTACCAGCATCCCGATCTCCACCGATGGTACCGTGACAGTGCACTCTTACTTTGCATCTGGGCCCAATGTGCAGCGCTGCGTCCTGTATGACCTTGACGAAAATGACTCCCCTGCGACCATTCTACGTGAGTTACGGTCCCCCACACACGAGGTGCTGGCTGTCCGACGTATGGGTAAGAGCAGGACTTACCTAGTCACTGTACGAGGTTCTTCTACCACACCGGAAAGGTTTTATTACAATGGCTGTGTACTGCACCCAAAGCCTTTCCGGCCACGAGCCATGTACTGCTACCGTTGTTTTAAACAAGGTCACCAGCAAAACTACTGTCCGATGGCAACTGTGGACACAGAGAGAATAAACTCAGACGGCAAGCCACGCTATCGTTGCGGGCTTTGCAAGACGGATGACCATGAAATAACATCGGCAAAGTGTCCCACTAAACAGCGCGCCACAGCCCGCGCTCGCCGTCGGGAAACCAGTTCAGCAAGGGCTACACTGTACAATCGATTCCAGGTCCTGGAACCCATTGAGGGTTCTGCAGTAGAAGAGCCTGGGGAACCCGATGCAACAGGTGGTTTGTATTCCGACGTTCTCAAGGGGTCCGATTCTAAAAATCACAGACCTCCAAAGCAAACGCCAAAAGACTCCTGGGAGTTGAATGAAGCTGTTTCGGTTGACGAAGATCTGGATACTCAGATAGCCAACCTATCTAAACAGCTTGAGGCACTGCGGCAAAGGAAGACACGCGTAGCAGCTCTCCGTAAAGAACGCGCTGAAGCGCGTTCACTGCAAGGAACACAAAATGTGCCTTTACGGATGCGGCTCAACACTCAAAAGACAACCCCCTGTGATCCAGCTATCTGGACCGTTATACTTGAAACCCTATCCAAGCTAACCCAACTAATACAAGCTAGCTTATACCATGGCTAAGTGTCCGTCCAGCCGTCAACCGGTCATCCTACAATGGAACTGTAGAGGTCTTTCGAACAAATTAGGAGAGCTAAAAACCAAAATTCACTCCGGTAAACTCCAAGTGTGGGCACTCCTTTTACAGGAGTCAAACAAACTATGCCCTCTCCCCCACTTCATCGGTTATCATACTCCTACCATCCCGGATAACCGTAGTGGTGATGCACCTGGAAAAGCGACAGTATACATCGTTAGAAGTGTTCCTCAAACACCAATCAACCTTCAGAAATGGTGTAACCAACATCAGGAGGTGGTTGCGGTTTTAACACGCCCAGCCAAAACACCCCTCCTTCTTGTGTCCTTTTATGGAAGGCCAGGCAGAGCACGCCTTAACCTAGGTTGGCTCCACCACCTTAGGGCAACGTACCCAGGCACTCCCATACTCGTAGGAGGAGACTTTAACGCCCCACACACTGTGTCTGGATACGAGCACGACACTAGAAGAGGAGTACAAGTTCACGACACATTCACGAACATGAACTTTTCCTTGCTTAACTCTACCGCACCTACCATCCCTTCAACTCGGTCTCATGCACCGGACCTTACGTGGTGGCTTGGCCCCGGGAATCCTTCCTGGAATCCGGAGCCAGATGCTTGGGGAAGCGACCATTCGCCAATTTTGGTTGGACTGCACGCGAAAAAGTTGCAAAAGCTTCGTCGCCAGGTCAGAATTGTTCACTGGGACAAGGTCCGCTCTGATGAACGAGCTTTTTCGCTAACTGCGGAGAACCTCATTTCTACGCTGCAGTCCGTCCTCACAGACTGCACTATACATACAACAGTGAATGAGGATCAGCCGACGCCCGATATGCACCTCCTTAAACTTTGGGCAGAGCGCCGCCGAGCAGAGCTCCATGCTAATCGCCACCCGACGCAACTCTACGCTCGTGTCACGGCAAACCGTATCGCAGCACAAGCTCGACGCTACGAGAAGCAGTTGTCACGACGCCGGTGGAATGACTGGTGCGCTGGTCTTGGCTCTGGTACTGGAAACAAGGCCTTATGGCGAACCTTCCACGCCATGGAGCGGGGTGGCAGCGTGATGGATCCATCAGCTAGCATTCGCCTGGCTCTCAACATCAGCCCAGAGGAGTTTGCGGACAGAGCGGCCGTCAGTTTCTTTCCGAACTACCGACAACCTCCGGCCGCCCCTCCCTGTGTTGATGTATCGGACGTCTCAGGAATAACCGACCCCTTCACGATGGCCGAGCTCATCGCGGCCATTGAAGAATCCAAGGCGCACTCTTCTCCAGGGTATGATGAAATCCCATATGAGCTGTTTAAGAACTTGGAGGGGGAGGCTTTGGAAGCACTACTATACTCATTGAATGATGTATGGGCTAAAGGTGTCATTCCACCCGAGTGGAAACACTCAGTGGTAGTGCCAATCCCCAAGCCGGGAAAACCTCCCACTGGTATTAGTGCACTTCGCCCGATTTCCTTGACACCTACAATATGCAAAATATTTGAACGAATAGTGGCCACTCGGTTATCCTGGTGGCTGGAGCACAATAGAAAATATCATCCGGCTCAGATCGGATTCAGACAGCACCTGGGTACCGAGGACGGCCTGTCTGTTCTGGCTGACGATATTTTGCATGTTTCACCTCACAGCCACCTTGTGCGAACTGTGGTGGCTACCGACATTGCCAAGGCTTATGACAACGTGAAACACGAAACAATACTTAGAAACATGGAGTTTTTGGGGGTTCCACTACATGTCACCAAAGTGGTACACTCCTTCTTGTGCTCAAGGACGTTTTCAGTACGAGTGGACGGAAAGCCTGTTGGCCTGTTCGAATCTAACCGTGGGGTACCGCAAGGTTCCGTGCTAGCGCCTCTACTGTTCAACATCGCGTTTGCACCATTGGCATGGAAGCTACAAGACATCCCTTGTGTGAAGTTTCTCATCTACGCTGACGATGTCACGCTGTGGTCTACAAACCGAGACCTCGGCTTGCAGTGTCGTCATCTGCAGCAAGCCCTGGATGTTTTCCATGCATTTGCGCAATCAGCCGGCCTGGAAATTTCCGCTGAGAAGTCTGGCTATGTACAAGTGGCTAATAAGGCGGGGAGGAAGTTAGCCTCGAAGGCTAACTGTCAACTTAAGATTGGTTCAGCCGCAATACCAGCCAAGGAAGAGCTGCGGGTGCTGGGACTTCAGATCCACCAGTCGGGTTCAGGTATCCATTGGCTCCGAAAGGCACGGAAAGACTCCTCGACGACGTTGCACTTGATCCGCAGGATTGCCACGCGGAGTGGAGGAGCCCGCACGGAGGTGGCTCGGCGACTTGTACGCGCTGTTCTACAGCCGCGCTTACTCTACCAGGCGCAGTTTCACAGACTGACAGCACAACAATGGGCGAGGCTTGAGGCTATCAACAGAGAGGCCATGCGAACCATCACGGCACTTCCACGTCTCACTCCGATTCCTATCTTACAGGAGCACGCTCAGCTCAATACTATCACGGAGCTTGTAAATCAGCGTGAAGAAGCAAGAAAGCTCAAGCGTTTTTACATACCTATGGTCGGAGCTCTCCATTCGTATTTCTGTAAAGAGCCTCCCGTGACTTCAACCATAGACGACCTTCCACCATGGCGCTATACAGCAATAACAACCAACAAGACAACGAAGCTTTGTCGCCGTGAACAGCCAGCGCCAACCTCAGATACCACAGTTCCTGAAGGTTACTGTGTATTGTACACAGACGCAGCCCTTCTCCCGCACGGAGGACGGACCGCTTTCGTCAGTTCCACACACTCAGCACTGAAAGGCTCGCGCTGTTATTCCACCGACACGCCAGACCCGCTGCTACTGGAACTCCAGGCTGTATATGACGCAATCAAAGCTGCAAGTGCCCTCCCTAACATCAAAGAGGCGCATATATACACCGACTCACTTAGTGCTGTGAAGCACCTAAAGCAAGTGAAAAAGACTCCCCTGATTTGCCAGAACATTCACAGCCTCCACATGACAGCACAGCTAATGGTACGCGTACATTGGGTACAGGGGCACGGTAACAATTTTTTCAACCAATTAGCGGACAATCTTTCGCACTCTCCGGCCCCACCTGAATCTGAATCCGCCCCTAGCCCTCTTCCTAGTGATCCACGCTCCCGCCTTTTAGCCATGAAATCTCTTCTGAGAAGGGACACACGTGCCCTAATTCCCCCGTGTGTCTGCTCCCTCCCCCCTAATCTTTCCCGGGTGGAGGAAGTTTCTCTGAGGAGGCTTCGGGCTGGGGTGGCTCTCACACCTTCAGTCACCTGGACTTGGAGACCCGCACCAGAAGACCCAGGAACATGTCCCAAGTGTCCGGCTTCGGCGGCTGCAGCTGATGTTAATCATCTCTTGTGGACGTGCACAGGAACCAGAACAGCTCGGGACAGTGCGCTAAGAGTGGTTGGTCTTCGGTGGGATAAACCGGGGGACTTCAACCGGTGGGTGAACGAAGACCGCTACTGCAGGTCGCTGCTGAACTTTTCACATGAGACCGGACTCCATGCCTACCTTTAGACTTGTACAGGGTCATCAATTTCCTGACTACCTGTGCTTTTGTACCCGGTATTTTTATTCTACCTAACGTCTTATCTTTTCTTTATATGCCGCATGGCAAAAATGCGAATTAAAAAAAAAAAAAAAAAAGAGAAGACGGCGTGACCACCGCCA